>NC_136264.1:154482898-154906898 GCF_964187855.1 Myxine glutinosa | reverse complement strand
ATAGTATGTTTCCCAATTTAGTGACTCGATATGCAAATGCTGTTCAATTTTCAAGTCAATGCCAAAATCAAGACTCTCTGCTCATCTTCACTCCTTCATTCCTCTTTTCTCCCGCCTCTGGAACAAACTCCCTCACTCTCTTCAATCCCACTCCACCCTCCAGGTCTTTAAAACAGCTGTTCACCACCATCTCTTATCTTCCCCCATCCAAAACCTTGATCTTTTCTACCCCCGCTAATTTCACCCCAATTCCACTTTTTTGAAATACCAACTTCTGTCCTGGAAGTCCTTGGTGTCCTTGTGTTTTATTCTTCTCCCCCCCCCCCAAGCCCTCTCCCTTCCACACATCTCCCTGCTCTCAAATGTTGTGTTTGTGTGCTTCCCCTTCTCTCCCCATCTTGTCTTCCGCTCCCTCTTTTTATATATTTTGTTTGTCTGGTTGATTTGTTTGTGAAGTAAATGTCAGCTCTTTCACGAGCCTCGATTCAGTATACAAAATCGGTTGAGAATAATTGATTGGCTTTTGAGATGAAAATTGATGATTTTTAAAATTTGACCTTGAGTTGACGTTTTGACCTCAAAAATAGTATGTTTCCCAATTTAGTGACTTGATATACAAATGCTGTTCAATTTTCAAGTCAATCGGATTTAAAATGGCGATTTTAGAAATTTGACCTCCAGATGACCTTTGACCTTTGATCTCAAAATCAATAGCCTTCGCAATTGGGACGACTTGTACAACGTGGTGAAGTTTCGTGACGATCGGTTTAGAATTGTGACCTGTAGGCCGGTGACAAACAGACAAACAGACAGACAAACAGACAGAACCACAAACGGAACCGACCAATATACTTGAAAAATCTTCGATTTTGCAAGTAACAAACAGACAAACAGGGGTGAAAACATAACCTCCATCCACCTTTGGTGGTGGGGTTTAAAAAACGATCGATTTTGAAGGATGGAGAAAGGTTTGGGGCGAGGAGGGAGGGGTAAGGGAGGGAGCGAGGGGGGAGGGAGCGAGGGTAGGGGGGAACGAACACGCACCAGGTGCAACCAATACTAACTATAATACAACTTTAACTTTTTTGCATACTTGGTTGAGGCTCATATAAGAGCTAAAAACTTACTTCAAGTATGTTCATCGAGCAGTCAAAACAAAACGTCATTGAATGCTCAACGTTTTCGTGAGGTACATGCTTTGGAGCCTCGATTGTGTGCATTTATGTCTACCCTGTCGCTGGTGACTCACCAATAAGATAAGAAACCATTGTGGCAGCTGAGGGGGTATGTAGCATTGGGTTTCCCTTGTGTACCATGTGTAAATATCGTTACAGCTGTGGAGGGACTCTGGGAAAAGTTTGAAACAGTACAAGGCTTACCTTGTTTAGCCTTCATGGTTGCAGTTATGCAGCTTTCTTTGGCTGGAATATCATAATATATTATGCAAATTAGAATATCTTGGTTGGACAAATGACCACCCCCCTGAGTTAATACTTGGTGGAAGCACCTTTGACAGCAATTACAGCTGTGAGTCTGTTGGGATAGGTCTCTATGAACTTTGCACACCTTGATTGGGCAATATTTGCCCATTCTTCTGTACAAGACTGTTCAAGCTCAGTCAAGTTGTGTGGGAGCATTGATGAACAGCAAACGTCAAGTCATGCCACAGATTTTCGATTGGATTTAGGTCGGGGCTCTGACTGGGCCACTCAAATATATTTATCTTTTTGTTCCTTAGCCCCTCCAGTGTAGCTTTGTTTGTGTGTTTCAGGTTCTTGTCATGCTGAAAGGTGAACTTCCATCCCAATTTCAGCTTTCTTGCAGAGGGCAACATGTTTTCCTCAAGGATTTTTCTGTATTTTGCTCCATCCATTTTCCCTTCTATCCTGACAAGTGCCCCAGTCCCTGCTGAAGAGAAACATTCCCATAACATGATGCTGCCACCACCATGCTACACAGTAGGGATGGTGTTCTTTGGGTGATATGCTGTGTTTGGTATGCGCCAAATGTAACGTTTTGCATTTAGGCCAAAACGTTCCATCTTGGTTCCGTCAGACCACAAAACCTTTTGCCACATGGCTTCAGAATCTCTGGAGTGTTTTTTGCATACCTTAAAGAGGACTCAAGGTAGACTTTTTTGAGAAATGGCGTCCTTTTTTCCACCCTACCGGATAGGCCAGACCTGTGGGGCGTTTGCGATATTGTTGTCACATGCACACAGTGACCAGTCTTTGCCATAAAAGCCTGTAGCTCTTTCAAAGTTTCCATTGGCTTCTTGGTGGTCTCTCTGATCAGTCTCCTCCTTGCTTAGTCATCCAGCTTGGAGGGATGGCCTGGTCTAGGTAAGGTCTTGGTGGTACCATAGACCTTCCACTTGTTAATGATTGGCTTGACTGTGCTCGAAGGGATATTCAAGGCCTTTCAGATATTTTTATACCCATCTCCTGATCTGTGCCTTTCCACAACTTTATCCCAGAAGTCTTTTGAAAGCTCCTTTGTGCTCATGGTTGAGTCTTTGCTAAGAAATGCACCACCCAGCAGAGGAAACCTATAGGAACAGCTGATTTTATTCTGAAATAATCAGAATCCCTACATTTTAACACAGGTGGAGGCCAATTAACTTGGCACGTGATTTTGAAGTGATTGGTTACACCTTAGCTAATTTACAATTGCTATTATAGGGGGGGTAGAAACATATCCAACGAAGATACTTTAGTTTTGTAATTTTAATTATTTTTCTTAAATTTGTTGAATTCGTTTTTCACTTGGAAGTTGTGGGTGATGATGTGTAAATAAATGTGGAAAAAGTCTGATTGAATGCATTTTAATTCCAGGCTATACAGAAACAAAAGGTGAAAAATTTGAAAGGGGTGTAGACTTTCTATAGGCACGGTATATACACACACACCACACACACACACACACACACACACACACACACACACACACACACACACACACACACACACACACACACACACACACGGGCTAGCATAATGGTTTGAGTGTCCGCTCAGAGCCTGGGAGGTCAGTGGCTCAAATCCCAGCCGAGTACTACCAAAGACTTAAAAAATGGTGCATGCTGTTTCCTTGTTTGTAGCTCAACACTTAAAAGGATAGGGCACACGACCAAACAACGCCGATAAGACAATTGGCAACCACCAGGTATAATCCTTGCCAAGAAACTGCTTCAGCAGCCTAACGCCAAAGAATATGGGAGACCAAATATATATATATATATATATATATCTACAGCATATATGGGTGTATGTGTGCATGAATGAAGTCTCTTTGTTTCACCATGTGGTAAATGAATATTTGTTTACCCTAAGACTGTTTAATTGTGTAAATATTCAATTTTACGTCTCTGCAAATTTTATTTGGTTCTTGTGATAATTTCACACCAAATAGCATCACAAACGTAATTTAATGGAGGTCTCTTAGGCAACAGGAAACAACTAGTATTCTTACAATAAACAGAAGGCAGATGGAGCAGATGTTTAGGGGCAGCGGTCATTGAAAAGAACAATGTGACAGTCATTGAAAACGCAGGAGTGAGTGAATTGTAATGGTAGCTGAACACATAAAAATTACCCTCGAAACTGTTTGCAAAAAAGGTCTTAACTTTTTGTTAAACATTCATTCTATTTATAATGATTTCTGGCAACAAACTATTTGATTTTTGCCTTAAAATGTGACCATAGCATAAGGGCGAGGTAGGCCTAGCGAGGCGGCAAAATGGCAGGGCTTAGCCCCCTAATCCTGTTAAAAGCCATTGGGCTTTTCTCCACCATTAACGCTCTTGCATCTAATCCAGGTTCCCCCTCCTGAAACGCAATTATTTATAAGCCAAAGGAGCTATCTCAGACAATGAAAGTAATTAGAACCTTTTTGTCCATTGTATTCAGGGCAAGGGCCAGGAGTGCTGGGCAGATAGACAGGTGGAATGGCATTTGGCGGACAAGGGTCTACAGGGAATGCACAGCGGGAAAAGGTGCATTAGTGATCTGTCTGCCCTTGGGATAAAATTGTCCTACTGAGCAGAGCAAGGCCAGGTGATTCCAAGGAGCGCGATGTAAGCTTTCTTGTTTTGATGTTTCTCAAAAGGATGAACGTATCCGTAACCATTGACACATGTGCACTTAACATTAATTTACTATCACGTGTTTAATAAAGTTGAAAATAATTTCCCAATATGAAGGAAGTAAAAAGTATTAAGAAATTGCTTGCAAGCATTAAAAATAATTGTATCTCACCGAGTCTGTGCAAGCCGACGTTGTTTACAGGGTCCTTCTGTGATACCATGGAATTAGATGGAGATATTTTACTTTTGAGTTTCATTAGTAAGACTAAGACAACATTTTAGAGTATTCAGCTGAGATAGTTTTATTTAATACGTTAAGTGACATTATGGCAAAGACCAACGCTTGATTCCCAAACCCTATTCTCACTTGGGTTGCCTCAAATATATAGCTCAAGTCAATATCTATTACTCAAGCTCAACCAAAACCGGAAGTTGCCTTTGCCGGAAGCGGGAGTTGTCTATGCGGGACCCAGGACCGGAAGTTGCCTATGCGGGACCCGGGACCGGAAGTTATCTGTGCAGGAACCAGAGCCGGAAGTTGCCTTTGGCATTTGTCTATCACTATGACCTAGGGCTAGGAGCTAGGGCTAGGAGTTAGGGCTAGGAGCTAGGGCTAGGAGTTAGGGCTAGGAGCTAGGGCTAGGGCTAGGGCTAGGAGTTAGGGCTAGGAGCTAGGGCTGGGAACTAGGGCTAGGAGTTAGGGCTACGCGTTAGGGCTAGGAGTTAGGGCTAGGAGCTAGGGCTAGGAGTTAAGGCTAGGAGTTAGGGCTAGGAGCTAGGGCTAGGAGTTAAGGCTAGGAGTTAGGGCTAGGAGCTAGGGCTAGGAGTTAGGGCTAGGAGTTAGGGCTCGGAGTTGGGGCTCGGAGTTGGGGCTCGGAGTTAGGGCTAGGAGCTAGGGCTAGGAGCTAGGGCTAGGAACTAGGGCTAGGAGCTACGGCTAGGAGCTAGGGCTAGAAGCTAGGGCTAGGAATTAGGGCTAGGAACTAGGGCTAGGAGTTAGGGCTAGGAGTTAGGGCTAGGAACTAGGGCTAGGAACTAGGGCTAGGAGTTAGGGCTAGGAACTAGGGCTAGGAACTAGGGCTAGGAGTTAGGGCTAGGAACTAGGGCTAGGAGTTAGGGCTAGGAACTAGGGCTAGGAGTTAGGGCTAGGAACTAGGGCTAGGAGTTAGGGCTAGGAACTAGGGCTAGGAGTTAGGGCTAGGAACTAGGGCTAGAAGCTAGGGCTAGGAATTAGGGCTAGGAACTAGGGCTAGGAGTTAGGGCTAGGAGTTAGGGCTAGGAACTAGGGCTAGGAACTAGGGCTAGGAACTAGGGCTAGGAACTAGGGCTAGGAGTTAGGGCTAGGAGTTAGGGCTAGGAACTAGGGCTAGGAACTAGGGCTAGGAACTAGGGCTAGGAGTTAGGGCTAGGAGTTAGGAATCTTTGTTTCTTTCACATTTCTTTGTATTTTCTCTTTCTTCATTATAATTCTTGTTTCTTCTTTATTTCTCTCTTTCTTTATCTATCTGTCTTTGAAGAAGTGAATTCTTGCAGAATTTTTTTTTCTGGAAGGCTCACTTGGTTGCGCTTGGATAGGTTTGAGGGTAGAGGAGCAGCAGCTGAAACCCGAATCCTATCCAGGTTCCTCCTGATGACTCCATCTTTGCTCTTTACTTTTTCTTTTTGGTTCCTTCTGATGACCCAAATGCAGTATTTGTTTTCTGTTTCATTATGTTCTCTGAAAGTGATGCAGGTAACAGGGTGTGTATTTCACTAAAACAATTACACAACTTTATGTATGATCCGTTCATGAGTAAATGTTCTGAATAAGCCGGCTAAGTAACGACTAATTAATGACACGACATGGGGCTTTGACGTTAATGTGACCACATCCCAAAAAGCAAGGTGCAAGTTGGACCAGTGGGAATTATCACAAAAGCTCTCAAGGCCACGCTTGTACCCTTTTTGTATGGCTGTACTTACATCGCACGAAGTGGACTTTAACGTACAGCGATTAAAAGTTTTAGGGGAGCTTTTCATGTGGCTTGACGAGGAAGGTAATGTCATTGTAGTACATTGTCTCTGCAAGATCAACGTGATCCTTCGAGTTAATTTTATCTGAGTTTGTTGGAAAAACTGTAGATCACAGTGAAAACATATTCTAAAAACAAACAAAAATCCTACCAAGACCTCTCCAGGAATATTTAAAAAAAGATATTAACTAAACCAACATGTTTGGTGCAACTTTGTTTTTCTGATATTTTACTATGCCAAGAGAAATTGCAAGTAAAATAAACATGACAGACACTATATCCATGTGACGTCACTTGCACAGCTATTGCCAACCCGATGGTATCCGGTCCATAATGGTGAATTTATCCTGCTTCCAAGGGAGGTCTGGCCCAGACCCTGGCTTGTGTCTGTGATGTTCATATTATGGAATATCAAGATTGCTGCACTAAACTAATAGTTCAGTGGAACATAAAAAAACACCGATCGACCTCTACAAGTAGTGTAAGCAACTACTGGTAGGAAGGAGAGTGAATGGGGGTTGTCCTCGCTTGTAGGAGCTACACTGGTCTCAGGACTCCCAGGTGGGTCCTCTCGTGGCATTGTTCTGTAGTCAAGGAGCATTACAAGTTTGCACATTGATTTTGCCATTGCAGATGGACACAACCATGGAGATGTCCCACTCAGTGGGCCTTTCCACTTTCACAATGTACCCATTTCAGTCATTTTATTCAATTTCTCAATCAGAACTACTTTTTTCAAAGAGGCTGACTGTCGGTGGGTGGTATCCATGAATAAGTCCTTTGACATTGGCTTCCAACTTTATGGTTTTCTAAAACTGGACCAGGTAGTGTGACAGTTATTTTTTAAGTTCTGGGAAGTCATCTAGACCTTCTAGGAGTACTCCACTCTTAATGGATGGCAGCTGCATGAACAAGCCAAGAGCCTCAGCTGTGCTTCTAGAGAGTACGTTCTCTTGGTGATTGAGATTGGTGATTTCAAAGGTCGTGACATGAATTGCCATTGCATTTCACAAGCAAATTGACAGCCCCTCCAGGTAGTCCAGTCAAAATATGAAATAACCCAAAACAAATTGCAACAGAATCCATTTTACCTGCATTTAATTTGGAATAGCTCACAAAACAACATATTAAAAGTATAGGAAAATCGTAGTTGTGGAACAGTGCCTAATTTACAGAAATTCAAAATGGCCGCCATTCAAACTACTTTTGCCTATATCTCGGGATCTGAGACTCATAGACACTTAATTCTGGTGTCTATACCCATGTTTTCAGGGTCAATGAATACAATAATAACAGTATTTATAACATTGGGTCATTTGTTGACACCTAATTTGCATACATTCAAAATGGCCGCCATTTAAAATTAATATTGGCACATATTTCCCATCTGAGTGAAGTTGGACTATTTCTGTTGGCATAGCATAAGGCACCAGTGAACCATGTATCAATCTGCTGTAACTGCAGTCATTTAACTACTATATCATTCTACATGTTCTAGCCACCAGTGTCTTCTTCAGTTTCTTCAAGGACTGCAATGACATTCTTGCATACACCTCTACACACTCCACATCCATAAGTGCACTCAAGACCGTTTGCCTTGCAGGTGCTCTGCCTGTTGCTACAACCTGTTTTGCAGTTACACCTTACTATCTTCAGGAGGTGTTTGGGGGCTGCTGCTTTGTCTGTAAGAACTGGAATGTACTGTCCACCTTTCTCACACCATCCCCACTCCGCTGGTTGCATCTGATTTCCTTTCCCCATCCACTGCTGTACTTGCAAGTAGACCCGCATACTGTGGTACGTAGCTGCTGCTGAGGTTGGCGGGAGAACCTCTGGTTTCACACATGTTGTACTAATGCTGACCTTCTGTTGGAAACATTGCAGGCGGAGAAAATCTAACTTGTCATCTGATTTGCCTTTGTATAAGGAGACGATTGCTTTTTCTCCTGCGGATATGATGTCTGCCTTTGTGCTATTCTGATTTCCAAAGATCTTGGCCTGTTCCTGGAAGTCTTTATTGGTGCGAATCAGCTTGAGCGCAACTCCCTTTCCAAAACCATGTATGTGGGATGTTGTATCACAACCAAGGATAGCATGCACAAAAAGCATACTATTGCATACTTGTGGGCCCAATGTGGATTTTAGAACCGCAATATCCCAGCATCTTGGCTGCTTCTTCATGCCATAGCGAGGTTCAGGTCGAAGGTACAGATTTGTTGTCGTGAGCTTTGAGTGGAAACAGAGCAGAACCAGAATGTCTGTGTCATCTGCAACCACGACAGTCAGCTTACTTGTTCACTCAGCAGTGACAATGGCAGTCTGCCCAATTAGTAGATCAGCATCTGCCCGAGCATGTTCTGTGCAACATCCATGATGTCGTAGGTGTTCATCGAGCAAGGTGATGAACTTATGCTTATTCTCATTGTTGGAAAGAAAGTCTTGCTTCTTTCCATTGAAAACCATAGACCCGGAGACTTGCACAGGTGCTCCAACACGCAATCCTGCTCTTCGTTGCTGTGTTGTATCTTTTGTGCTTGGGCCATTGAGATAGCCATCAAATACCACGACTGGTTCACCATAGTGTCTTTTCACATATGTGACATACTGCTGACATATCTCGTCATATGTTGAACCTCGGTTCCATATGATCCTGTGAAGTAATGCTCCCCCATCGAGGACATACTGGACGTCCCCTGGCGGTACGGACATTCCTGGAGGCATCAGACTCCAAAGTGCGTCAGCCAGTTGAGCTTTATTTGCCAGTCGCGGAGTGTACCAGTCGCTCTCAAAGAGCGCCGGAGGATAGCTGTATAACTCATATTGGAATGCCTCTAACAGGTTGTCTTGACGCGTTCCAAACGTTATAAGTCTCCGAAAGAGCAGCTGAGGATCTATTTGGATCATTCCCTCTTTCGTCTTCACTGCACTGCTATCGCTCAAGGTAACAGCTTCATCTTTTTTTCCTGAATGTGTATTCTGGAACACCTTTCCCAACCATACCTTTCAAGATCTTCTCTCCCACCTCTCTTGCAGAGTCCACATTGACAGTGTCATCAGCGGTTACACCAGTCACAATATTGTGCAGTGTTGGATGGAACTGCCTGCGTGCCTGTTGGAACGAGCTGCCTGGAACATCGCTTGACCTATTGAGGCCATCTTCTGCGTTGCATCTGTACTTGCAAATAGACCTTGGAGGAAAATCCTCAATGATGCTGGTAGGAATGAGTTGGCTTCTTCTACTGAAGCCATTTCCTCGTACTTAGGATAGCAGTCTTTCTGCTGGATGACAGATTTCATGTCATTCTTGATCAGCTTTGCAGCAGGCTGTATTATTTTCATCTTCTCCTCCTCGCAGCTCTCTGGATGTCCCTGGTCTGAGTGGAATTCATTAATTATACTTTGTGCACGGCTCCAAAAGGTGACAACGTTTGGCTTCCCATCTATTTCAGTTATTATTATCTTGTCACCAAACTGCTTTTGGATCTGTTGCTTCATATGGGGAAAGCTATAGGGCTCACCGTTAGTGTCAACTAAGTAGTCGCCCATCATTTTTATGAGGTCATGTATGGTGGTTTGCTCCTTGTCATTTTCCTCCAAGTACTCAACAACTTTCATGAACGCTTCTGCTTGTACTTCATCTTGTGGTCTTCCCAGTTTGACATGCTTTGCAGATCTACCATCAGTAGGAAGATACTTCTGAGGAATCTGCTTTTGAGTTCGGAAATTTACACTGCAACCTTGGTGGTAGACGGCATCAGCTGCATGAAGGTCATTGATGAAGTCTATTCTAGCTTTAACTTTCTGGGCCCACTCATCATTCCTCTTTGTGCATGTGTGTAATACTGATGTCAGAAAGTCGAATGTTTTGACTGGTATCAATTTAAAGTCCACCCTTTTCCCACCATATTTGTCACCTGTACCACAGAACAGGCAGTGTTCACTATACTTAAATGAGGAACCTGTAGATCTCAATGTATAGCTTGCCTGGTTTTGACCTTCAGCCTCACATTCCCTCTTGCACTTGTATGATTCTATACAGTTTGTGTTGCAGTGTATTCGTCGGCATTTCTTGTGAACCTTCTGTCCAGGTATGGTACTCGTGTCCACGCCTCTCTTCACTTGCTCTTTTGATCCCGTCACACCCTTTTTGAGTGAGAGTAGAACTTTCTTGGTCTTTGGATATGGGTTGATGGCAGAGGGCACATTGGGGTTCATCCCTCATTGTTTAATCTGAAATGAAGAGACAAGAAAAAATCCACCACCAATCCCTTAAAAGCACTCTACAATGTTATTGGCAGCATCTTCATTTATTCATAATGTGTTCATTGACCTGAAATATAGTTGATTGATTATTATGAATGGAGGCTATTTTGATATTATGCTCATTGGGCCTGTGCTGATGCTTAATGACAACAAGTTTTGATTATTGACATTGTTCTCAATTGTTTTCATTGACCCAAAAGCAAGTGCAAACCCAGAATTAAACCATTATTAGTTACAGGATATGGGTTGAGCTAATTTGTCACAGTGGCCATTTTGGATTTATGCAAATTAGGTGCGACCAAATGACCCAATGTTATAAATACTGTTATAAACATGTTCCTTGACCCTGAAAACATGGGTATAGACACCAGAATTAAGTCTCCACGAGTCTCAGATCCCGAGATATAAGCAAAAGTAGTTTGAATGGTGGCCATTTTGAATTTCTGCAAATTAGGCACTGTTCCACAACTTCGATTTTCCTATACTTTTAATATGTTGTTTTGTGAGCTATTCCAAATTAAATGCAGGTAAAATGGATTCTGTTGCACTTTGTTTTGGGTTGACCCCTTCTTTTTCATATTTTGATTGGACTAAGGTGGGATTTGATGATTGGAGTAGATTCTAGGGATTGTCTTGCATTTTTGGAGCTTCCCTGTACACATCAGATTCAGAAAGAGTGAGCGTATTGCAAAGAGATCCAGTGTCGATACGGAATTTCACTTTTTGATTTTTCCAGCACATGTACCATCTGTGTCCATTTGTCAACAGGTGCTGTATTTTTTTACATCCTGTGTTTACATGTATGTTGAGGACTTCATGTTGATCTGGCTCACTGTCTATCTCGACATCCACTGAACATACGTCTACTCTCACGTGGCAATGGCACACTGCTAACCTTTTGCAGTATGGACAGGTGGCCCCTATTGCTCGGAATTGCCCTGGTTCCATGGGTGTTGGGGTTTTTTTAACCACAATGCAGGGCAGAATGTAGTTGGTTCTGTTACAGAAGGTTGCTTGCTGGTGAAACAGCTGTTGTTGTTAGACGCAGAGTAGATAAAAGTGTCCTCGTCATGCACAATGCGGACCTGACTCTGACAGATCATACTGCTGTCTAGTGCTTTTGCTCGTGACTGATCTTCGCCTCTGTCTAAAAGTCTTTTGTGGACTCCTTGTTTATAAATACTACTAATAATAGCATCGCTTAAAATATCATTTTGAATTTCATATTCACAGTCCAGGAGAATGAGACGCAAGTGTTCATCAAAATTTCCAAAAGACTCATCACTACATGGCTTGCATTGTTACCTCCACCACCGAAGGTGGACGCAGGTTATGTTTTCACCCATGTCTGTGTGTTTGTCTGTGAGCAGGATATCTCAAAATGTTATGGACAGAGTTGGACAAAATTTGGTGGATAGGCTTGATGTGTGTGACACATGTATGCCCTGTGCCCGGCTCTATCCAGATCCAGATCGGATATGATAATAATTACCTTGCGCTCGCGAAGCGAAAAGTACGTACATACATGTCTGCATTCTTAAAATTCATTTTCTCGGCAAGCATCGGTCTGATTGACACGAAATTTTGCACCATAGAAGCGCCTCCTCCTGTGGATTTTTTAGTGATAATTATGACGTCATAAGTCACGTGTTACGGACGTCATCTTGGAAAAACGTTGCACCTCTATATCTCCGAAACCGCTCAATGGAAAAAATTTAAACGTGGCACATTGTCAAGTACTCCCATTTGGGAATAAGATATGTTAATGATGATGTCATCGATGCCTTCATTATGACGTCATAATTCGTCAAGTACAATGCTTGATCCGATCAGTATGAATTTTTTTTCACGGCGTAAGTATTCTACGAATACCATGTAGTTTTTGAGTGATTTTACATCATTGAGTGAAAGGGCAAAAAACTATATACAGCCTGATATCTCAAACAGTTATGGACGGATTCGGACGAAACTTGGTGGACAGGTTGTGTGTGTGTGACAAGGACAAATTGATTTAATTTTGTTGAAGATACAGATACAGATCTGCATCTGAGATTTTTTGAAGTGATTCTTCATATAAAGTGAAAAAACAGTTATGAGTGAAAAAACAGAAGAGTCGTCTCCCACCAAGTTGACTGCATGGTGTAGGTATTCTATGAATACCATGTAGTTTTTTAAAGTGATTTTTCATTGTTGAGTGAAAGGGACAAAAACGAAATATAGCATGATATTTCCAAGAGTTGTGGATGTAGTTGGGTGAATGAGTTGGGTCGGTGGCAAGAACAGGCCAATTTGATTTTGGTTCAAGTGCGGATGCAGATCCCGACCTATCCGTGAGATACAAAACGTAAACTGTGCAGCCTGGCGGAGGTATGCTCTCTACCGAGTGTCGTTCTAGTTTTAGCCTGTGTCGAGCTGCGCGTTTGTTCTTTCATGGGCATACATAAGCTTCGAATTTATCAAGAACTTTTGCCAAGGTCATCTTTCTCACCTTTGCCCCAGGTTACCGTTTTGTAAACTTCTCTGCCATCCTGTCCGATCCATGCCCCTAGCCAGCTGGATGTTTCCTCGTCTCTCAACTGCGCAAAACCGAACTCCATGTGGCCTCGAATGTTCTAAATTCGGAGTACAAATCCGCACCTATGCCAGTCAATCAGGGGATGATCAAAGTTAATGGTCGCTGTAGTTCAAAGAAAATTCTGGCACCGTGTAACAATATTGAATATAATATGGCCGAGCTAGAAGTGTTTTAATATATTGAAAGTCATGACATCATACATAAACCGGTGTCACATATAGCAAGAACAACCTGAACAAACTTTGCAAGTCCTACTGTTTAGAGTCATTCTGATGGACGTTGCACACTTTGGTACATTGTGACAGTTTGTAGTTAGGTTCAGATTCGAACCAAGCAAGGGTAGACAGCTCAGATATAAGCTATCCTGCCAGCATGAAAAGGTACAAAAAGGTAACTCTGAATCACATTGTCCTGCAGTATAATTGTCGTTAAGGTATATCCAAGTATATCGTCTCGAGCGAGGACTTCATGTTTTATTAAGTTTTTGTGAAGTAAAAAAAAAAAAAATTTCAAAAGGTTTTTGGGAACTTTTTGGGATAACGGAAACTGTAACATCACCCAGAAGCAACACCATTTCACATGTATAATTGCGAGTTATAACCTTAGTCCCCTGTCATGCTCACGTGAAGTTTACATAACATTAGTAAATGAACCCTTGGCAAATGGTCATGCACTCGAGCGTAACGTTAGGCAATGCTGTTTCAGAATGCGATGCACATCGCATTGTTTGCTTCAACTGATCTTCAGAAAGAACTTTGGGTAGCAAGGTTATCAAGAGGTAGATCGTCAAGAGGTAACGCCAAAACGACGGGCCTAACAGTTATGTCTTGAACTTTCCTGTGAATAAAAAAATGTGAACATCACTCCTCAGCTTAATTGCAAACAGCCTTCCTACAAAGATGGCATCTTATGTAATGTGTGAATTATTTTTGAAACAATGCTAAAATCAGTTTCTTATGTGCAAACAGCGATGGAAAACTTTAAAAAAAAAGAGTTTTTAAAAGTTTTCCAGCCCCAAAGAAATTTCATTCACATGATTAATTAATTATTTGCACCATAAAATGCTGAGGTGCATCAAGTGTATCCTAAATATGCGATCTTCTTGTGAACATTTAACAGTGTCTGTGATAACTTTTTGATCGTCTGTAAAATTCCCCTTTCAGTACGACTTGAGCGCATTATAAAAAGGATGTTGAATAACTGCGCACATAAGTAGTACGCACGTGACTGTGATTGCGCGCACGCGCGTCTACCTCCTTAATTGCAACAAAAGGTTGAATAGGTCAAAGATTAAAGAGGGAATCTTACCGTTATCAGAGCCTGTAACTGCCTTTGGCTGTCTGCAGTCTGGCAATTTTTTTTCCCTTTTCTTTCAAACTCCGTCTATGACTCTGGGCATCCCCTTTTTCGACCCCCAAAACAGTGACTGCTCTCCGATACGGTGCGCCATACAGCTTAGGGCAGGTTGCCATTCGGTTAAAAAAAAATCTCAATTTTTTTTTTCCCACTTCGTTATAACGAAAAAACGTTCTATGATGTATTGAACGAGTTTCAGACATCGTCAGATACTTTCTCTCACTCAGATGGTGAAACAAAAACACGACAGTGTTTTAAATCAGCAGCCACAGACACAGAGCAAAGTGCCTTTTCCTCCCCACCACCACCTTCCCCCCCATTGCAATTCACCGAAAGGCTTCAAACGTCGAAATCATTGGAAATTGCTCCCAGATTCTTTTTTTTTTAACCTTTCTCACAGATCTGCCTGCGACGTGCCCGGCGAAGGCAGCGAAAATAGAAGTAAGAGAAAGAGACGGGTGGGGAGCGCGTTGGTGGGACCGGGGCCGCGAGTGGCAAGCGCCTTTGGCAAGAATGTCGAGCGACATTTGGTGACACGATGCAGGCCTGTGGAAAGGCACGATGAAAGGCTTGAATTTGGGTGGGAATTGCAGCGAAACGAGACTCGTGCTTCGCATATACATCGAGCTTGCCTTAGCACACCGTTCGGTGGTGAGAGGGCCATTTTCATCCAAAATGTGATTTAAATCCACAGCAGAACCGACACAACTTCCTCTTGTTCAGCTCGACTTGCTCTGTATGCACCATGTGGTGCGCGTGCGGATATTCATTTAGACTTCTCTAAAGAACCTGTAATCAGTATCCCATGAAACGTTTTCTATAGGTTTTTTTTCCACCAACCCCTGAAAATCATTTATGGGGAAAAAAAAATCAGTAACCATGTCTTTGTAATTTATTTAGTTATTTTAACAAACTGCTTCATTTTCCTCAAGGAAACTCTAAAGTTTTTGTGTCTGTGAGGTTTGCTGTACGTAATACTGGAGGGGTTTTTGGTAGACTTTGTTGAATTAATTTTTACAACAAAATCATTGTTTGGAAGAAGATAGAGGGAGGGAATCTGCAAAAAAAATTGTATACCCGAGGAAGCATTGTTCATGTTGTACAAGACAATTGCCTTTGTTGTATAATCTAAGGATTGGTTGTTTAAATGGTTTATTTACGACCTTGGTATATTTTGCCTGTTTCCATGCTGATGTGATTACTTGGGGGCATCCACATAAAATGTTTTACATGATGTCCCTTTAAAGGTTACACTGTCTAAATCTTACTATAATTCACCAAATGTCCGTGATATGTCCCCATCCAAATGACCAAATGTCCCCATCTGTCTGTTCGAAGGTACCGTAAAAACTGCTGAACCGATCGCAAATATATTTTGGGTGGGTAATCCTGGGACCCCTGGGAGTAAAATAGGCTATTTAGTTTTCCCAATTTCAGCTTTGGTCTCCAGCATTCTCAGGTTTGGACTCCCACATAACATTCGCGTTCGCATAACGTTCATTGTGACGATGTTCTCATTGTGACGATGTTGTGACGATGTATGTGTTCACGGTAGTGTTTGATGTGACGGTGTGAACGTAATTTCGTAATGTTTTTCGTTTCGTAATCCTTTAATGAACGATTAATGTTTAATGAACGTTTAATGCCCTTCGATGTCCGGGGCCGCACGCGCGCTACACTGGACGGGCCAGCGTGTACCTTGCCCTTCGCCGTCAGGCTTGGGTAAACTGCTGAGCCCCATCTGTGATGGGGACTGGGGCTTGAGACAATGAGACAGTGTCCCACGATTGAATGTCCCACATTGAATTTCGTGGTGGTGAGGTGTTTTGAATTACGTGGTGGTGAGGTGTTTTGAATTACTTGGTGGTGAGGTGTTTTGAATTACGTGGTGGTGAGGTGTTTTGAATTACTTGGTGGTGAGGTGTTTTGAATTACGTGGTGGTGGGGTGTTTTTAATTCATGACCATAGTCATGGTCATGTAGTCGTCTTCGTGCAGTATCATTGGAGAACAGTGGGTTTGCACGCCCCGGAGTTTCTGCCGCAGTGCGGGATGCTGGACGGAATCGATCCCGCAGGTGACTTCGGACCATCTGCCTGTCCTGCCTTGCAGTGGTGACTCTTGGTCTCCCTGATCGAGGTCTGTCATCTGCAGAGTTGTGGAGGGTGTCTCTGTCCACCAGGGCCGATATCGTCTGGTGTGAACAGCCAAGGCGACATGCCACCTCACGGTAGCTCAGTCCACCTTGCAGCATGCCCAGGCCACGCTGCCGTTTATCCCTTGACAATCGTGGCATGTTGATTGAAATGCCCATTTTGCACTGGCCTTTTTAAAGCCAATATCAAGACATCACGTGCAGCTCATTAAAATCATCCCGTACCCCTTGGCTAATCACTGACAGTCAAAACGGCTGTTCAACAGCTGTGCTATGAAGTGACCATTGAAGGTTCAAGTGACCATCCGTGACCGTTTTGTCCGACAGTGAGGACACTATTGTCCACAAATAAGTTCACACATTTACTACACGCAGTGTTATTGTTGATATTTACAGGTTTCAAAGGTGGTAAGTTTCTTTTGCGTTTCAGTATATATATTTATATATATATATATATGGTGTAGAGGTAGTACACACACACACACACACACACACACACACACACACACACACACACACACACACACACATCTCGTTTTTTCATTTCTGTTCCTCACAATTATATCTCTCTCTTTTATACACACACACACACACACACACACACACACACACACACACACACACACACACACACACACACACACACACACACACACACACACACACACACGTGCCTTTTGGTATAATTTATGCACATGACGTGAGCGTCTTGTCATAGGGTCAGTGTGTTCTTTGGTTGAATTTAATGTTCCTGACTGCAAACCTCCTAACTGGTGATGAGCAGGGCAGAGACAATGTGTTCGCATGGTAGCTGAAACTTGTTGCTGACAGGTTGTACAGCAATTGCTGGGGTGAGACTCAATCTGTGCCTTGCTTCGTCAAGTTCGGGGGTTCAATCTGAATATAATTATGTACTCATATATAATCTTCATATATAATACTTTGATTCCCAGTGTAAATATTCAGTAAACAAATGTCGCAATGGGTGCAGCTGGTAACCTCGACAACCTCGTTCCATTCTATCAGCTGAGATTTCCAATCCATAATTTTTGTACCTCTGAAGTACTGCTCGGGAGTGAAGTTGATATTATGAAAGTTCAGCTGGGAAACGGGTTTAGGCATGCTTTGGGCATACAGCCTGATGGAAGATCACCAAAGTTCTTTCCATACCAACCGACCACCTCCAGGCACCTATCCCTCTCCACATCGTTTATTCAGCTCCCGACCCTCACCCTCTCTCTATATTCCCCATAGCATTGATTTCAGCAATTTCCCACAGCATTTCATTCTGGTTTCCCATTCGATTGTCCAAAGCGCCTTTGGGCTTCATGAAAAGCGCTATACAAAATAAATGAATTATTATTATTATTATTATATATCAATAGTTTCAGTTTCACGTTTCAACATCAGTTTCACTTTGAGATATCAGTTTAGAATGGTCATTACATCTTGTGATGCGACGCGAATAGTGCACAGAAAAGTCGGCAAAACCGATTTTTGGTGGAAATCTTTTCAAATTTTCTAAGGGGACTAAAGTGTTTAAAGAATCAAGGCTCTTAAAAGGGCCAAATGGGGTCTAAAGGTGTCCAAGTGGTATGAAATTGTCCAGAGGGTTTTACATTGTCCAACGGGTCTTAAAAAGTCAATAGGTCTGAAAAATGTCTCAAAAGGGTCGAACTGAGTATGAAAGGGTCTAAATGGTGTAAAGGTCTAAGAGGTGTAAAAGGTCTAAGGGGTGTAATGGAACCATCCCATTGGGTCTAAAGGGTGAAGTAGGGTCTAAAGGGTGTAAGGGGTGTAAGGAGTCCAAAGAGGTCGAAGGGGTGTACAGGGTTAAAAGGGGGTCTAAATGTGTTCTAATGGGTGTAAAGGGTTGATGAGGTTAAAGGGGTGTAAAGGGTCAAATGGACCTCAAGGGTGTAAAGGGTCTACAGGAGTCTAAAGGGATCTAAGGGTTGGAAAGGGGCTTCGGGGTGGCAAGGGTCTAAAAGGTGTAAAAGGGAGTGAAGCTGGAGTAAAGAAAATACCTTGGGTTCGTTTGGCTTTTTAGAAAGCTTTGAATATGTGGATCAACCCAAGGAGACCATGGCAACAGGTGGCAGCTACGATGTCTATAAATTATGAATTGTGAGAAAATAACTGTTTTAACCCCCTATTTAGTTGCAGGGTGCAAAAAGATGTTGTCCTATTAAGTTTTGTGGTGATTACCCTTGGGAGCTCAGAGGAGTAGGTTAAAAACAAACAAAAAAAACCAGACAGTTCGATATATATATATATATATGTATATATATATATATATATATATATATATATATATTTATATATATATATATATATATATATATATATATATATATGTATATATATATATATATGTATATACGTATATATATATATATATATAGATATATATATATATATATATATATATATATATATATATATATATATATATATATATATATATATACATACAGACTTGGCATTTAATATGGAATTTTTTTTTTCTTGACTTGGGTTCACTTTCTTAACTCAGTATATCAATCTGGTGAGTTTCTTTTACACTTTGGTGATTTATTTGTTAAAAGAGCCATGTCACTGATTGTCTGTCGCAGCAAGAAGTCAACAACAGGATTATATCACAGGTGGCGTGGCAAAATGTACGGACAAGTGCATTTGATGATTGGCTTCACAGCCGGGTATACAAGGGTTGTTGCGTTCTGTATTAGTGGAAAAAAACTGCTGCACATCTCCAGAAGTTATTGCCGCTTCCTCTGGAGATGGTCCATCAACTCGACAATGCTGTTTGTCATGGAGTGGTGGCTTTACGAAATTACGGCATGAAACAGCGTGCTATTGCTCGGCAGTATGGCATCACTCAAGGTCAGGTGTCAAAGTTCCTGAAACGAAATGCTCAGAGGGGTGTCCCTACTCCAATACCGAGGCCAGGACGTCCCCGCAGAACCACAAGGAGGGATGATCGCCAGCTGCACCAGTTAGTCCGCAATGGCCGTACCAAATCAGCTAATCGGCTTCGGGCTGAGTGGCAGCAACTGACAAATGTGCCTGTATCCAGAAGGCTAGTCAACCAACGACTGGTTCAAGCAGGCTATCGTGCCAGGCATCCCCTGAGAAAGCCACACCTGACCAGACAACACCGCCAGCGCTGATTGCAGTGGGCCAGAGAGCACCGTCAATGGCAGCCAGGACACTGGAATCATGTGATCTTCAGTGACGAGTCTAGATTTCTGGTCTATCACCAATATGGCCGCGTCCGAGTGCGCAGACAAGTGCATGAAGCCTACAACAAAGATTGTATAGTGCCAAGAGTCCAAGCTGGAGGTGGTGGGGTGACCGTTTGGGCTGCTTTTCATGCAGGGGGGAAAACTGACCTGGTTGTTCTGAATGGAAACCTGAACCAGTTCAAGTACAGGGCCATTCTGGAAGAAACATTGCTTCCATTTGCTCGTGCAGCCTTTCGAGGAAACTTTGTCTTCCAAGATGACAATGCACAGCCTCATCGTGCTCGCATGATCCAACACTTTCTTGCTGACCGTGGTATGGAGCATATGGAGTGGCCTGCCATGCCCCTGGATATGAATCTGATAGAGAACTTGTGTGCAGAATTAACGTGTCAAATCGACCACTTGGCCCAGCAGCCGACCTCTGTGCGTGAATTGCAGCAGGCTTTTGTCACTGCGTGGCAAGCGATTCCTGTCCAAACCTTGGCAAATCTCGTGAACAGCATGCCTCAACGTGTATGTGCTGTCCTGAATGCTCGTGGGGGTTACACGAAGTACTGAACTGTAATTTTACTGTCCGTATTCCCATTCGTAATTTAACTTTTGTTTTTGTTAAAAATTTTTTGGCTAATGTGCAAAATAAAGAGATACTCCTGGAAAACGTACAGAAGTTTAACACAGTACTGTCCATGAATTGAGTTCCATATCAGTTTACATCACTTTCAAGGATCAATTTATTTGTTTCGAAATGTCAAATGTGGTTTTTGTTTCTTTTAAAGGTCACATTAACAAAATCTAGAATAATTTCAACATAATTCCAATGAACTTTTGGTTCCAAGACATCTTGAAAAGTAAGTTCACCCCCACAAAAAAAAGATTCCATATTAAATGCCAAGTCTGCATGTACGAGCTTGGCTCGGCTCGCTGCGCTCGCCTCACCAAGCGTCGTTACTGAGGAACGGGCTTATTTTAGCTGAGCCTAATGACTGTACCTGAGTTGCTGTGTTGTCATGATTTACACCAATCATAATACAAACAATGATATTACATTTTTAGAGGCAATTTAGGTTGAAGATTTAGGTTGAATGATTTTTTTTCAAGAAAGAACCCCTCAGCACATACATAGGGGAGGGGTAGGTGCAGACTGGAAATTTGGAACGATTACACATCACCACCACATAATTCAAAACACCTCACCACCACGTAATTCCATACACCTCACCACCACGTAATTCAAAACACCTCACCACCACGTAATTCCATACACCTCACCACCAAGTAATTCAAAACACCTCACCACCAAGTAATTTAAAACACCTCACAGCCATAAAACACGGAATAAAAACACCTCACCACCACGAAATTAAAAACACCTCACCACCACAAAATTAAAAACACCTCACAGCCATAAAACACGTAATAAAAACACCTCACAGCCCTAAAACACGTGATAAAAACACCTCACCAGCATAAAATTAAAAACACCTCACAGCCATAAAACACGTAATAAAAACACCTCACAGCCATAAAACACGTAATAAAAACACCTCACAGCCACGAAATTAAAAACACTTCACCACCACGTCATTTAAAAACACCTCACCACCAAGTAATTCAAAACACCTCACCACCAAGTAATTTAAAACACCTCATAGCCATAAAACACATAATAAAAACACCTCACCACCACGAAATTGAAAATACCTCACCACCACGAAATTGAAAACACCTCACAGCCATCAAACACGTAATAAAAACACCTCACAGCCATAAAACACGTAATAAAAACACCTCACAGCCATAAAACATGTAATAAAAACACCTCACAGCCATAAAACACGTAATAAAAATATCTCACCACCACGAAATTAAAAACACCTCACAGCCATCAAACACGTAACAAAAACACCTCACAGCCATAAAACACGTAATAAAAACACCTCACAGCCATAAAACATGTAATAAAAACACCTCACAGCCATTAAAAAACGTAATAAAAAACACCTCACAGCCATGAAACACGTAATAAATACACCTCACCACCACGAAATTAAAAACACCTCACAGCCATCAAACACGTAATTAAAACACCTCACAGCCATAAAACACGTAACAAAAACAAACCACCACAAAATTAAAAACACCGCACAGCCATAAAACACGTAATAAAAACACCTCACCACCACGAAATTAAAAACACCTCACAGCCATAAAACACGTAATAAATATACCTCACCACCACAAAATTAAAAACACCTCACAGCCATAAAACACGTAATAAAAACACACCACCACAAAATTAAAAACACCGCACAGCCATAAAACACGTAATAAAAACACCTCACCACCACAAAATTAAAAACACCTCACAGCCATAAAACACGTAATAAAAACACCTCACCACCACAAAATTAAAAACACCTCACAGCCATAAAACACGTAATAAAAACACCTCACCACCACGTAATTAAAAAGACCTCACCACCACAAAATTAAAAACACCTCACAGCCATCAAACACGTAATACAAACACCTCACAGCCATAAAACACGTAATAAAAACACCTCACAGCCATAAAACATGTAATAAAAACACCTCACCACCACGTAATTAAAAAGACCTCACCACCACGAAATTAAAAACACCTCACAGCCATAAAACACGTAATAAAAACACCTCACAGCCATAAAACACGTAATAAAACACCTCACAGCCATAAAACACGTAATAAAACACCTCACAGCCATAAAACACGTAATAAAAACACCTCACAGCCACAAAATTAAAAACACCTCACCACCACGTCATTTAAAAACACCTCACCACCAAGTAATTCAAAACACCTCACCACCACGTAATTCAAAACACCTCACCACCACGTAATTATAAATACCTCACCACCACGTAAATCAAAACACCTCACCACCATGTGATTTAAAAACACCTCACCACCACGTCATTTAAAAACACCTCACCACCACATAATTCAAAATACCTCACCACCACGAAATTGAAAACACCTCACAGCCCTCAAACACGTAATAAAAACACCTCACAGCCATAAAAAACGTAATAAAAAACACCTCACAGCCATGAAACACGTAATAAATACACCTCACCACCACGAAATTAAAAACACCTCACGGCCATCAAACACGTAATTAAAACACCTCACAGCCATAAAACACGTAATAAAAATACCTCACCACCACGAAATTAAAAACACCTCACAGCCATAAAACACGTAATAAAAACACCTCACAGCCATAAAACACGTAATAAAAACACACCACCACAAAATTAAAAACACCGCACAGCCATAAAACACGTAATAAAAACACCTCACCACCACGAAATTAAAAACACCTCACAGCCATAAAACACGTAATAAAAACACCTCACCACCACAAAATTAAAAACACCTCACAGCCATAAAACACGTAATAAAAATACCTCACCACCACAAAATTAAAAACACCTCACAGCCATAAAACACGTAATAAAAACACCTCACAGCCATAAAACACGTAATAAAAACACACCACCACAAAATTAAAAACACCGCACCGCCATAAAACACGTAATAAAAACACCTCACCACCACAAAATTAAAAACACCTCACAGCCATAAAACACGTAATAAAAACCTCACCACCACAAAATTAAAAACACCTCACAGCCATAAAACACGTAATAAAAACACCTCACCACCACGTAATTAAAAAGACCTCACCACCACAAAATTAAAAACACCTCACAGCCATCAAACACGTAATACAAACACCTCACAGCCATAAAACACGTAATAAAAACACCTGACAGCCATAAAACATGTAATAAAAACACCTCACCACCACGAAATTAAAAACACCTCACAGCCATAAAACACGTAATAAAAACACCTCACAGCCATAAAACACGTAATAAAAACACCTCACAGCCATAAAACACGTAATAAAGACAACTCACAGCCATAAAACACGTAATAAAAACACCTCACAGCCATAAAACACGTAATAAAAACAACTCACCACCACAAAATTAAAAACACCTCACCACCACGTCATTTAAAAACACCTCACCACCACATAATTCAAAATACCTCACCACCACGTGATTCAAAACCACCACAACGTTATTAAAAACACTTCGCAACCATGGAAACAAATGTTTGAGGGAGTCGTTAAGTGACAACACAGACACTGCCCAGATGTGTAGATATATAGATAAATGACTATGACTGCCGATATAGATGCCGTTTTGTCATGGTTTAAACCAATCATAATTCAAACAATTATTTGGCACAAATGTATTTGTAATATACGTGATATCACATTTTATAAACAATTGAAGTTGAAAAAAAAAACTCCCCAAAAAATTCCCCCCAAAAAAGAAAAACATTTGGAAATTTTTTCAAAAAAAATACCCTTAGGACATACTGATGGGAGAGATATGTGCATACCAGAAGTTTGGTACGATTTCACAAAAGTTTGAGAAAGTAGTTCAGTGACAAGACAACACAACACAAGACAACACAGGACAGGACAGATGCTGCACAGATATATATATATATATATATATATAAATATATATATATATATATATATACATACATATACATATTGTTGCGGTTTTGGAATAAAGGTTAACTTCCCCTCTTAGTTAGTTCCACCACAACATGTAGCCTTGCGATAGTTCAGTTATTTCTTTGTGAATGTAAGCGTAGCCCTTTCCTGTGTTAGTTTTGCGTTGAGTAGGCCAGTGAAAATTAGGTGTCCTTATGGCGCTTTGGTTTGTCATTGGCGCTGAAATACCATGCGGCAGGCCTGAACAAGTCGCCCGGGGCCGAAGGAAGGCCGGGCAGGAAGAGTAGGAGTTGTCGGTAAGCACGAGCCGCCAATCAGGGCTCGAGGGGAGTGGCTTACCACTGCGGCAAGAGGCGGGGTTTGGAACATTTGAGTCGGGCCGGGGCGGGGCCTTATAACCCTGTTCTGAGCCCCCCCCCCCCACCTCAGTTGAGCTCAGGAGATGAGACGGAGTTGAGGAGGATACGGCAGATGAGTTGAGGACGCACGTCAGCATTGCCTCGTATTGAATCGTATCGCCTACGAACTGAATTACCTCGTTGTACACGAACTTTGCCCGGTTCCCCGCGCTCTGCGCAGTATTAGTCGTGCGCTGTAAAGAACGACCCGAACCGAGCCACAGATGCGTGATTTCCCTCCAGCCTGCCTTCGCCGGGATACGTGCCATGACCGCCAGAGGGCCACTGTTGAGCTGTTCCCGGAGCGACCGAAGCAGGCGCGTTTGGCGCGCGAACATCCTTCCTCCATCTCCCCGTGTATGTGAGTGGGCCCATTGTCTGGGGGTTAGCTAAGACTGACTAAGTTCTGCCCTGTGTCCCTTTCCTTCTACCAATCCTTGTACATAGTGTAAATAAACCCTGTTCTTTCTTCTGATTTGACTGCCCTGTCTTTTCCATCATTGGCTTCGCATGGTACGAATAAGATCGCTCTAATCGGGTTCCAATAGAGAAGTAACAGCACGAGTCATGTGATACACATTCCGCTCGGGTGTAGTCAATTAAGCGTGGCTCGTGCGAGGCTCGATCCCCGCTTCCGTTGCGGCGTGGGTACCAAAGGTACGTGTGAATCTGTCCCGAAACCCTTTTCCACGTTTGCCCGGAAGTGGCGACTCGGTCTCGCGGTTTCGAAGACCCAGGGGGAAAAAGGGGTTTAATCTCCCCCTTTGTAATGGGAACGTGCTTTGAAGATCCGCAACAATTTGGTGTTAGGAGTGGGATTTGAACCCTAAAAATTTTTTTGGGACGAATTGGCTCCAAATTACGAGCGAACAAAATATAGTTCTTTTAAAATCCAAATTGTATTCGTACCATGGCTGGCCAAGGCGGTCGCATGCCGGGGGGGGGGGGGGGGGGGGTAGAAGAAGAAGAAGAAGTGATGACCCAGGACCTGCAGGGACAGTTGCTAGTGGAGGAAGCCGAAGAGGGGGCGGTAACGAAAATGGCGGTGCCTCGCACGTGGCTGTGGCAGCCAGGGCCGCTGTGCAAATCAGGCTCGACATTGGGTTATACCTGGCCCAAATAATGGAAAAAATTGATGCCCAAAAGGACGAAATTCAGGAAATGAATAATAACATGAATAGAATGAATGGGAAAATGGACACCCAGAGGGACGAAGCAAGGTGTAACATGGAGGGGTTGTAAAACAAAATGGGTGGTCAATTGAAAGAAATGGTGGACAAATCCACCCGGGGAATTGAAAGAAATGGGGGACAAAAACCACCCGTGAAAGGAAAAAAATGATGGCAGATTCAAAAAGGGACATGAAAAAGGCGGGGGAGGACATTGGGCGCAGGTTGAGCGGGAAGGGTGCGGTGGTACACGATGAGGTGACGCGGTGTGAGGAACACGTAGGGATCGAGGTAGAGCGAGGGACGGCTAAGTTGACTGGGGCAATGAGGGTCGCGACGCGGGGTGTAGAAGAGCCGGCGAAGGCCGAGTTGGACGAGAAAATTTTAAGGGTGCCGACGAGCGTCGAGCTAGAAAAAGAAATAATTGAAATTGAAGAGACGGTAAAACCAGAGAATAAGTCGCGGGAGAAAGAGATGGAATGCGCGCAAAGTCTGTATTAGCACCGTGATGCCAGGCTTGCTAATGAAATAAAAAGTTTACAGGTGCTGGTGAAAAAGCCGGGGAAGGAGGTCCCCGGGGCGAGTTGCGAAAATGGCGCGAATGTGTTTGGCGCGAACGGGTTTTTGGAGCGCTTGGGACAGAGGCGAGACCTGGGCGTTCGCGGAAGGCCCATTGTGCTGTGTACGAGGGCGACTGGTACGCGGTATGAGAGAGAGTCTGTACCCGAGTGCGTGGAGCGCGAGTGTGTTACAGAGTATGTGCAGGAGTGCACACCAGAGCGTGTTACAGAGTGTGTGCAGGAGTGCACACCCGAGGGTGTTACGGAATGTGTACCAGAAGAGTCAGTAGTTTCACATTTACTCAGACATAACTGGGCTATCGCGAGGCTATGTGTTGTAGTGTGACTAAACTATGAGGGGGAAATTAACCTTTATTGCAACAACTCAAAACCGCAACACTACCACTCTCCCTCGTCAGACTCGTCCCCGAGTCGAACCCAACAAAATGGAACGACCGATTTTGAGAATGATCTGCAAAATTAACCTTACTTTTACATGTGACATGTAGGTGTGGTTCCCCCTAACATTTACTCTAACCCATGGGTGCGACAGTTTTAAAACACCAAATATGTCCCCCCTATTGCGTTGAGTAGCTACCTAACAGAATTGATAAAGGCTAAAGGCATAAAGGATTGTTTGATAAAGGGCTTCACCAGAAATGTGCATTTTGACAAGGGGCTACATCAGAAATGTGCCTTTTGACAAAGGGCTACACCAGAAATGTGCATTTTGACAAAGGGCTTCACCAGAAATGTGCATTTTGACAAGGGGCTACATCAGAAATGTGCCTTTTGACAAAGGGCTGCACCAGAAATGTGCATTTTGATAAAGGGCTGCACCAGAAATGTGTATTTTGACAAAGGGCGCTACCAGAAATGTGCATTTTGAAAAAGCGCCACACCAGAAACGTGCATTTTGATAAAGTACTACACCCGAAATGTGCATTATGATAAAGGGCTACACCAGAAACATGTTTTTTGATGAATGACGGCACCAGAAATGTGCAGTTTAATGAAGGGCTACACCAGAAATGTGCATTTTGATAAAGTGCTACACCAGAAACGTGTTTTATGATGAGGGGCGGCACCAGCAATATGCATTTTAATAAATGGATGCACCAGAAATGTGCATTGTGATAAATGGCAACACCAGAAATGTGCATTTTGATAACGGGCTCCACCAGAAATGTGCATTTTTATGAAGGGCGACACCAGAAATGTGCATTTTGATGAAAGGCCACACCAGAAATGTGCATTTTGATAAAGGGCTACACCAGAAATGTGCATTTTGAAAAAGTGCCACACCAGACACATGCATTTTGATAAAGGACTACACCAGAAATGTGCATTTTGATAAAGGGCGACACCAGAAATGTGCATTTTGATAAAGGGCTACACCAGAAACATGATTTATGATGAAGGGCGGCACCAGAAATGTGCATTTTATTAAAGGGCGACACCAGAAATGTGCATTTTGAGAAAGTGCGACACCAGAAACGTGTTTTATGGTGAAGGGTGACACCAGAAATATGCATTTTAATAAAGGGCTGCACCAGAAATGTGCATTTTGATAAATGGCAACACCAGAAACTCGCATTTTAATGAAGGACTACACCAGAAATGTGCATTTTGATAAAGTGCTACACCAGAACTGTGCCTTTTGACAAAGGGCTACACCAGAAATGTGCATTTTGATAGAGGGCGACACCAGAAATGTGCCTTTTGACAAAGGGTTACACCAGAAATGTGCCTTTTCATAAAAGGCTACAACAGAAATGTGCTTTTAGACAAAGGGCTACACCAGAAATGTGCATTTTGACACTGGGCTACACCAGAAATGTGCATTTTGACAAAGGGCTTCACCAGAAATGTGCATTTTGATAAATGGCAACACCAGAAATGTGCATTTTGATAACGGGCTACACCAGAAATGTGCATTTTGAAAAAGTGCCACACCAGACACGTGCATTTTGAGAAAGGACTACACCAGATATGTGCATTTTGATAAATGGCGACACCAGAAATGTGCATTTTGATGAAGGGCGACACCAGAAACGTGCCTTTTGATAAAGGGCTCCACCAGAACTGTGCCTTTTGACAAAGGGCTACACCAGAAATGTGCATTTTGAAAAAGGGCTCCACTAGAAACTTGCGTTTTGATGAAGGACTACACCAGAAATGTGCATTTTGAGAAAGGGCTTCACCAGAAATGTGCATTTTGACAAGGGGCTACATCAGAAATGTGCCTTTTGACAAAGGGCTACACCAGAAATGTGCATTTTGACAAAGGGCTTCACCAGAAATGTGCATTTTGACAAGGGGCTACATCAGAAATGTGCCTTTTGACAAAGGGCTCCACCAGAAATGTGCATTTTGATAAAGGGCTGCACCAGAAATGTGTATTTTGACAAAGGGCGCTACCAGAAATGTGCATTTTGAAAAAGCGCCACACCAGAAACGTGCATTTTGATAAAGGACTACACCAGAAATGTGCATTATGATAAAGGGCTACACCAGAAACATGTTTTTTGATGAATGACGGCACCAGAAATGTGCAGTTTAATGAAGGGCTACACCAGAAATGTGCATTTTGATAGAGGGCGACACCAGAAATGTGCCTTTTGACAAAGGGTTACACCAGAAATGTGCCTTTTGATAAAAGGCTACAACAGAAATGTGCATTTTGACAAAGGGCTACACCAGAAATGTGCATTTTGACACTGGGCTACACCAGAAATGTGCATTTTGACAAAGGGCTTCACCAGAAATGTGCATTTTGACAAGGGGCTACCTCAGAAATGTGCCTTTTGATAAAGGGCTGCACCAGAAACGTGTATTTTGAGAAAGGGCTCCACCAGAAATGTGCATTTTGAAATAGCGCCACACCAGAAACGTGCATTTTGATAAAGGACTGCACCAGAAATGTGCATTTTGAGAAAGGGCTACAGCACAAACATGTTTTTTGATGAATGGCGGCACCAGAAATGTGCATTTTGAGAAAGTGCTACACCAGAAACGTGTTTTATGATGAGGGGCGACACCAGCAATATGCATTTTAATAAAGGGCTGCACCAGAAATGTGCATTGTGATAAATGGCTACACCAGAAATGTGCATTTTGATAACGGGCTACACCAGAAATGTGCATTTTGAAAAAGTGCCACACCAGACACGTGCATTTTGAGAAAGGACTACACCAGATATGTGCATTTTGATAAATGGCGACACCAGAAATGTGCATTTTGATGAAGGGCGACACCAGAAACGTGCCTTTTGATAAAGGGCTCCACCAGAACTGTGCCTTTTGACAAAGGGCTACACCAGAAATGTGCATTTTGAAAAAGGGCTCCACCAGAAACTTGCGTTTTGATGAAGGACTACACCAGAAATGTGCATTTTGATAAAGGGCTTCACCAGAAATGTGCATTTTAACAAGGGGCTACATCAGAAATGTGCCTTTTGACAAAGGGCTACACCAGAAATGTGCATTTTGATAAAGGGCTACACCAGAAATGTGCATTTTGAAAAAGTGCCACACCAGACACATGCATTTTGATAAAGGACTACACCAGTAATGTGCATTTTGATAACGGGCTCCACCAGAAATGTGCATTTTTATGAAGGGTGACACCAGAAATGTGCATTTTGATAAAGAGCTACACTAGAAACGTGCATTTTCATAAAGGGCTACACCAGAAATGTGCATTTTGAGAAAGGGCGACACCAGAAACTTGCATTTTGATGAAGGACTACACCAGAAATGGGCATTTAGATAAAGGGCTTCACCAGAAATGTGCCTTTTGACAAAGGGCTACACCAGAAATGTGCATTTTGATAAAGGACAACACCAGAAATGTGCCTTTTGACAAAGGGTTACACCAGAAATGTATCTTTTGATAAAAGGCTTCAACAGAAATGTGCATTTTGACGAAGGGCTACACCAGAAATGTCCATTTTGACAAAGGGCTTCACCAGAAATGTGCATTTTGATAAAGGGCAACACCAGAAATGTGCCTTTTGACAAAGGGTTACACCAGACATGTGTCTTTTGATAAAAGGCTTCACCAGAAATGTGCATTTTGACAAGGGGCTACATCATAAATGTGCCTTTTGACAAAGGGCTACACCAGAAATGTGCATTTTGACAAAGGGCTACACCAGAAATGTGCATTTTGACAAAGGGCTTCACCAGAAATGTGCATTTTGTGAAAGGGCTACACCAGAAATGTGCATTTTGATAAAGGGCGACACCAGAAATGTGCATTTTGATAAAGGGCTACACCAGAAACATGATTTATGATGAAGGGCGGCACCAGAAATGTGCATTTTATTAAAGGGCGACACCAGAAATGTGCATTTTGAGAAAGTGCGACACCAGAAACGTGTTTTATGGTGAAGGGTGACACCAGAAATATGCATTTTAATAAAGGGCTGCACCAGAAATGTGCATTTTGATAAATGGCAACACCAGAAACTCGCATTTTAATGAAGGACTACACCAGAAATGTGCATTTTGATAAAGTGCTACACCAGAAATGTGCCTTTTGACAAAGGGCTACACCAGAAATGTGCATTTTGATAGAGGGCGACACCAGAAATGTGCCTTTTGACAAAGGGTTACACCAGAAATGTGCCTTTTCATAAAAGGCTACAACAGAAATGTGCTTTTAGACAAAGGGCTACACCAGAAATGTGCATTTTGACACTGGGCTTCACCAGAAATGTGCATTTTGACAAAGGGCTTCACCAGAAATGTGCATTTTGATAAATGGCAACACCAGAAATGTGCATTTTGATAACGGGCTACACCAGAAATGTGCATTTTGAAAAAGTGCCACACCAGACACGTGCATTTTGAGAAAGGACTACACCAGATATGTGCATTTTGATAAATGGCGACACCAGAAATGTGCATTTTGATGAAGGGCGACACCAGAAACGTGCCTTTTGATAAAGGGCTCCACCAGAACTGTGCCTTTTGACAAAGGGCTACACCAGAAATGTGCATTTTGAAAAAGGGCTCCACTAGAAACTTGCGTTTTGATGAAGGACTACACCAGAAATGTGCATTTTGATAAAGGGCTTCACCAGAAATGTGCATTTTGACAAGGGGCTACATCAGAAATGTGCCTTTTGACAAAGGGCTTCACCAGAAATGTGCATTTTGACAAGGGGCTACATCAGAAATGTGCCTTTTGACAAAGGGCTCCACCAGAAATGTGCATTTTGATAAAGGGCTGCACCAGAAATGTGTATTTTGACAAAGGGCGCTACCAGAAATGTGCATTTTGAAAAAGCGCCACACCAGAAACGTGCATTTTGATAAAGGACTACACCAGAAATGTGCATTATGATAAAGGGCTACACCAGAAACATGTTTTTTGATGAATGACGGCACCAGAAATGTGCAGTTTAATGAAGGGCTACACCAGAAATGTGCATTTTGATAGAGGGCGACACCAGAAATGTGCCTTTTGACAAAGGGTTACACCAGAAATGTGCCTTTTGATAAAAGGCTACAACAGAAATGTGCATTTTGACAAAGGGCTACACCAGAAATGTGCATTTTGACACTGGGCTACACCAGAAATGTGCATTTTGACAAAGGGCTTCACCAGAAATGTGCATTTTGACAAGGGGCTACCTCAGAAATGTGCCTTTTGATAAAGGGCTGCACCAGAAACGTGTATTTTGAGAAAGGGCTCCACCAGAAATGTGCATTTTGAAATAGCGCCACACCAGAAACGTGCATTTTGATAAAGGACTGCACCAGAAATGTGCATTTTGAGAAAGGGCTACAGCACAAACATGTTTTTTGATGAATGGCGGCACCAGAAATGTGCATTTTGAGAAAGTGCTACACCAGAAACGTGTTTTATGATGAGGGGCGACACCAGCAATATGCATTTTAATAAAGGGCTGCACCAGAAATGTGCATTGTGATAAATGGCTACACCAGAAATGTGCATTTTGATAACGGGCTACACCAGAAATGTGCATTTTGAAAAAGTGCCACACCAGACACGTGCATTTTGAGAAAGGACTACACCAGATATGTGCATTTTGATAAATGGCGACACCAGAAATGTGCATTTTGATGAAGGGCGACACCAGAAACGTGCCTTTTGATAAAGGGCTCCACCAGAACTGTGCCTTTTGACAAAGGGCTACACCAGAAATGTGCATTTTGAAAAAGGGCTCCACCAGAAACTTGCGTTTTGATGAAGGACTACACCAGAAATGTGCATTTTGATAAAGGGCTTCACCAGAAATGTGCATTTTAACAAGGGGCTACATCAGAAATGTGCCTTTTGACAAAGGGCTACACCAGAAATGTGCATTTTGATAAAGGGCTACACCAGAAATGTGCATTTTGAAAAAGTGCCACACCAGACACATGCATTTTGATAAAGGACTACACCAGTAATGTGCATTTTGATAACGGGCTCCACCAGAAATGTGCATTTTTATGAAGGGTGACACCAGAAATGTGCATTTTGATAAAGAGCTACACTAGAAACGTGCATTTTCATAAAGGGCTACACCAGAAATGTGCATTTTGAGAAAGGGCGACACCAGAAACTTGCATTTTGATGAAGGACTACACCAGAAATGGGCATTTAGATAAAGGGCTTCACCAGAAATGTGCCTTTTGACAAAGGGCTACACCAGAAATGTGCATTTTGATAAAGGACAACACCAGAAATGTGCCTTTTGACAAAGGGTTACACCAGAAATGTATCTTTTGATAAAAGGCTTCAACAGAAATGTGCATTTTGACGAAGGGCTACACCAGAAATGTCCATTTTGACAAAGGGCTTCACCAGAAATGTGCATTTTGATAAAGGGCAACACCAGAAATGTGCCTTTTGACAAAGGGTTACACCAGACATGTGTCTTTTGATAAAAGGCTTCACCAGAAATGTGCATTTTGACAAGGGGCTACATCATAAATGTGCCTTTTGACAAAGGGCTACACCAGAAATGTGCATTTTGACAAAGGGCTACACCAGAAATGTGCATTTTGACAAAGGGCTTCACCAGAAATGTGCATTTTGTGAAAGGGCTACACCAGAAACGTGCTTTTTAATGAAGGGATACACCAGAAACCTGCCTTTCGTTTAAGTGCTACACCAGATACGTGCTTTTTGAGAAAGGGTTATAACAGAAACGTGCCTTTCGACAATGGGTTACACCAGAAACGTGCTTTTTGATAAAGGGCTACACCAGAAATGTGCATTTTGACAAAGGGCTACACCAGAAATGTACATTTTGATGAAGGGCTCCACCAGAAATGTGCATATTGATAAAGGGCTACACCAGAAATGTGCATTTTGATAAATGGCAACACCAGAAATGTGCATTTTGATAACGGGCAACACTAGAAATGTGCATTTTGATGAAGGGCGACACCAGAAACGTGCCTTTTGATAAAGGGCTCCACCAGAGCTGTGCCTTTTGACAAAGGGCTACACCAGAAATGTGCATTTTGAAAAAGGGCTCCACCAGGGACTTGCGTTTTGATGAAGGACTACACCAGAAATGTGCATTTTGATAAAGGGCTTCACCAGAAATGTGCATTTTGACAAGGGGCTACATCAGAAATGTGCCTTTTGACAAAGGGCTACACCAGAAATGTGCATTTTGACAAAGGGCTTCACCAGAAATGTGCATTTTGACAAGGGGCTACATCAGAAATGTGCCTTTTGACAAAGGGCTGCACCAGAAATGTGCATTTTGATAAAGGGCTGCACCAGAAATGTGTATTTTGACAAAGGGCGCTACCAGAAATGTGCATTTTGAAAAAGCGCCACACCAGAAACGTGCATTTTGATAAAGTACTACACCAGAAATGTGCATTATGACAAAGGGCTACACCAGAAACATGTTTTTTGATGAATGACGGCACCAGAAATGTGCAGTTTAATGAAGGGCTACACCAGAAATGTGCATTTTGATAAAGTGCGACACCAGAAACGTGTTTTATGATGAGGGGCGGCACCACCAATATGCATTTTAATAAATGGCTGCACCAGAAATGTGCATTGTGATAAATGGCAACACCAGAAATGTGCATTTTGATAACGGGCTCCACCAGAAATGTGCATTTTTATGAAGGGCGACACCAGAAATGTGCATTTTGATGAAGGGCTACACCAGAAATGTGCATTTTGATAAATGGCTACACCAGAAATGTGCATTTTGAAAAAGTGCCACACCAGACACATGCATTTTGATAAAGGACTACACCAGAAATGTGCATTTTGATAACGGGCTCCACCAGAAATGTGCATTTTTATGAAGGGTGACACCAGAAATGTGCATTTTGATAAAGAGCTACACCAGAAATGTGCATTTTCATAAAAGGCTACACCAGAAATGTGCATTTTGACAAAGGGCTACACCAGAAATGTGCAATTTGAGAAAGGGCGACACCAGAAACTTGCATTTTGATGAAGGACTACACCAGAAATGTGCATTTAGATAAAGGGCTTCACCAGAAATGTGCCTTTTGACAAAGGGCTACACCAGAAATGTGCATTTTGATAAAGGACAACACCAGAAATGTGCCTTTTGACAAAGGGTTACACCAGAAATGTGTCTTTTGATAAAAGGCTTCAACAGAAATGTGCATTTTGACGAAGGGCTACACTAGAAATGTCCATTTTGACAAAGGGCTTCACCAGAAATGTGCATTTTGATAAAGGGCAACACCAGAAATGTGCCTTTTGACAAAGGGTTACACCAGACATGTGTCTTTTGATAAAAGGCTTCACCAGAAATGTGCATTTTGACAAGGGGCTACATCAGAAATGTGCCTTTTGACAAAGGGCTACACCAGAAATGTGCATTTTGACAAAGGGCTACACCAGAAATGTGCATTTTGACAAAGGGCTTCACCAGAAATGTGCATTTTGATGAAGGGCGACACCAGAAACGTGCCTTTTGATAAAGGGCTCCATCAGAACTGTGCCTTTTGACAAAGGGCTACACCAGAAATGTGCATTTTGAAAAAGGGCTCCACCAGAAACTTGCGTTTTGATGAAGGACTACACCAGAAATGTGCATTTTGATAAAGGGCTTCACCAGAAATGTGCATTTTGACAAGGGGCTACATCAGAAATGTGCCTTTTGACAAAGGGCTACACCAGAAATGTGCATTTTGACAAAGGGCTTCACCAGAAATGTGCATTTTGACAAGGGGCTACATCAGAAATGTGCCTTTTGACAAAGGGCTGCACCAGAAATGTGCATTTTGATAAAGGGCTGCACCAGAAATGTGTATTTTGACAAAGGGCGCTACCAGAAATGTGCATTTTTAAAAAGCGCCACACCAGAAACGTGCATTTTGATAAAGTACTACACCAGAAATGTGCATTATGATAAAGGGCTACACCAGAAACATGTTTTTTGATGAACGACGGCACCAGAAATGTGCAGTTTAATGAAGGGCTACACCAGAAATGTGCATTTTGATAAAGTGCTGCACCAGAAACGTGTTTTATGATGAGGGGCGGCACCAGCAATATGCATTTTAATAAATGGATGCACCAGAAATGTGCATTGTGATAAATGGCAACACCAGAAATGTGCATTTTGATAACGGGCTCCACCAGAAATGTGCATTTTTATGAAGGGCGACACCAGAAATGTGCATTTTGATGAAGGGCTACACCAGAAATGTGCATTTTGAAAAAGTGCCACACCAGACACATGCATTTTGATAAAGGACTACACCAGAAATGTGCATTTTGAGAAAGTGCGACACCAGAAACGTGTTTTATGGTGAAGGGTGACACCAGAAATATGCATTTTAATAAAGGGCTGCACCAGAAATGTGCATTTTGATAAATGGCAACACCAGAAATGTGCATTTTGATGACGGGCTACACCAGAAATGTGCATTTTGATGAAGGGCTACACCAGAAATGTGCATTTTGATAAGGAGCTACACCAGAAATGTGCATTTTGATAAAACCGCCACACCAGAAACGTGCATTTTGATAAAGGACTACACCAGAAATGTGCATTATGATAAAGGGCTACACCAGAAACATGTTTTTTGATGAATGACGGCACCAGAAACTCGCATTTTAATGAAGGACTACACCAGAAATGTGCATTTTGATAAAGTGCTACACCAGAAATGTGCCTTTTGACAAAGGGCTATACCAGAAATGTGCATTTTGATAGAGGGCGACACCAGAAATGTGCCTTTTGACAAAGGGTTACACCAGAAATGTGCCTTTTGATAAAAGGCTACAACAGAAATGTGCATTTTGACAAAGGGCTACACCAGAAATGTGCATTTTGACACTGGGCTACACCAGAAATGTGCATTTTGACAAAGGGCTTCACCAGAAATGTGCATTTTGACAAGGGGCTACCTCAGAAATGTGCCTTTTGATAAAGGGCTGCACCAGAAATGTGTATTTTGAGAAAGGGCTCCACCAGAAATGTGCATTTTGAAATAGCGCCACACCAGAAACGTGCATTTTGATAAAGGACTGCACCAGAAATGTGCATTTTGATAAAGGGCTACACCAAAAACATGTTTTTTGATGAATGGCGGCACCAGAAATGTGCATTTTGAGAAAGTGCTACACCAGAAACGTGTTTTATGATGAGGGGCGACACCAGCAATATGCATTTTAATAAAGGGCTGCACCAGAAATGTGCATTGTGATAAATGGCAACACCAGAAATGTGCATTTTGATAACGGGCTACACCAGAAATGTGCATTTTGAAAAAGTGCCACACCAGACACGTACATTTTGAGAAAGGACTACACCAGATATGTGCATTTTGATAAATGGCAACACCAGAAATGTGCATTTTGATGAAGGGCGACACCAGAAACGTGCCTTTTGATAAAGGGCTACACCAGAAATGTGCATTTTGAAAAAGGGCTCCACCAGAAACTTGCGTTTTGATGAAGGACTACACCAGAAATGTGCATTTTGATAAAGGTCTTCACCAGAAATGTGCATTTTGACAAGGGGCTACATCAGAAATGTGCCTTTTGACAAAGGGCTACACCAGAAATGTGCATTTTGATAAAGGGCTACACCAGAAATGTGCATTTTGAAAAAGTGCCACACCAGACACATGCATTTTGATAAAGGACTACACCAGAAATGTGCATTTTGATAACGGGCTCCACCAGAAATGTGCATTTTTATGAAGGGTGACACCAGAAATGTGCATTTTGATAAAGAGCTACACCAGAAATGTGCATTTTCATTAAGGGCCACACCAGAAATGTGCATTTTGACAAAGGGCTACACCAGAAATGTGCATTTTGAGAAAGGGCGACACCAGAAACTTGCATTTTGATGAAGGACTACACCAGAAATGTGCATTTAGATAAAGGGCTTCACCAGAAATGTGCCTTTTGACAAAGGGCTACACCAGAAATGTGCATTTTGATAAAGGACAACACCAGAAATGTGCCTTTTGACAAAGGGTTACACCAGAAATGTGTCTTTTGATAAAAGGCTTCAACAGAAATGTGCATTTTGACGAAGGGCTACACCAGAAATGTCCATTTTGACAAAGGGCTTCACCAGAAATGTGCATTTTGATAAAGGGCAACACCAGAAATGTGCCTTTTGACAAAGGGTTACACCAGACATGTGTCTTTTGATAAAAGGCTTCACCAGAAATGTGCATTTTGACAAGGGGCTACATCAGAAATGTGCCTTTTGACAAAGGGCTACACCAGAAATGTGCATTTTGACAAAGGGCTTCACTAGAAATGTGCATTTTGTGAAAGGGCTACACCAGAAATGTGCATTTTGATAACGGGCAACACTAGAAATGTGCATTTTGATGAAGGGCGACACCAGAAACGTGCCTTTTGATAAAGGGCTCCACCAGAACTGTGCCTTTTGACAAAGGGCTCCACCAGAAATGTGCATATTGATAAAGGGCTACACCAGAAATGTGCATTTTGATAAATGGCAACACCAGAAATGTGCATTTTTATAACGGGCAACACTAGAAATGTGCATTTTGATGAAGGGCGACACCAGAAACGTGCCTTTTGATAAAGGGCTCCACCAGAACTGTGCCTATTGACAAAGGGCTACACCAGAAATGTGCATTTTGAAAAAGGGCTCCACCAGAAACTTGCGTTTTGATGAAGGACTACACCAGAAATGTGCATTTTGATAAAGGGCTTCACCAGAAATGTGCATTTTGACAAGGGGCTACATCAGAAATGTGCCTTTTGACAAAGGGCTACACCAGAAATGTGCATTTTGACAAAGGGCTTCACCAGAAATGTGCATTTTGACAAGGGGCTACATCAGAAATGTGCCTTTTGACAAAGGGCTGCACCAGAAATGTGCATTTTGATAAAGGGCTCCACCAGAAATGTGCATTTTGACAAAGGGCGCTACCAGAAATGTGCATTTTGATAAATGGCAACACCAGAAATGTGCATTTTGATAACGGGCAACACTAGAAATGTGCATTTTGATGAAGGGCGACACCAGAAACGTGCCTTTTGATAAAGGGCTCCACCAGAACTGTGCCTTTTGACAAAGGGCTACACCAGAAATGTGCATTTTGAAAAAGGGCTCCACCAGAAACATGCGTTTTGATGAAGGACTACACCAGAAATGTGCATTTTGATAAAGGGCTTCACCAGAAATGTGCATTTTGACAAGGGGCTACATCAGAAATGTGCCTTTTGACAAAGGGCTACACCAGAAATGTGCATTTTGACAAAGGGCTTCACCAGAAATGTGCATTTTGACAAGGGGCTACATCAGAAATGTGCCTCTTGACAAAGGGCTGCACCAGAAATGTGCATTTTGATAAAGGGCTGCACCAGAAATGTGTATTTTGACAAAGGGCGCTACCAGAAATGTGCATTTTGAAAAAGCGCCACAACCAGAAACGTGCATTTTGATAAAGTACTACACCAGAAATGTGCATTATGATAAAGGGCTACACCAGAAACATGTTTTTTGATGAATGACGGCACCAGAAATGTGCAGTTTAATGAAGGGCTACACCAGAAATGTGCATTTTGATGAAGGGCGACACCAGAAACGTGCCTTTTGATAAAGGGCTCCACCAGAACTGTGCCTTTTGACAAAGGGCTACACCAGAAATGTGCATTTTGAAAAAGGGCTCCACCAGAAACTTGCGTTTTGATGAAGGACTACACCAGAAATGTGCATTTTGATAAAGGGCTTCACCAGAAATGTGCATTTTGACAAGGGGCTACATCAGAAATGTGCCTTTTGACAAAGGGCTACACCAGAAATGTGCATTTTGATAAAGGGCTACACCAGAAATGTGCATTTTGAAAAAGTGCCACACCAGACACATGCATTTTGATAAAGGACTACACCAGAAATGTGCATTTTGATAACGGGCTCCACCAGAAATGTGCATTTTTATGAAGGGTGACACCAGAAATGTGCATTTTGATAAAGAGCTACACCAGAAATGTGCATTTTCATAAAGGGCTACACCAGAAATGTGCATTTTGACAAAGGGCTACACCAGAAATGTGCATTTTGAGAAAGGGCGACACCAGAAACTTGCATTTTGATGAAGGACTACACCAGAAATGTGCATTTAGATAAAGGGCTTCACCAGAAATGTGCCTTTTGACAAAGGGCTACACCAGAAATGTGCATTTTGATAAAGGACAACACCAGAAATGTGCCTTTTGATAAAGGGTTACACCAGAAATGTGTCTTTTGATAAAAGGCTTCAACAGAAATGTGCATTTTGACGAAGGGCTACACCAGAAATGTCCATTTTGACAAAGGGCTTCACCAGAAATGTGCATTTTGATAAAGGGCAACACCAGAAATGTGCCTTTTGACAAAGGGTTACACCAGACATGTGTCTTTTGATAAAAGGCTTCACCAGAAATGTGCATTTTGACAAGGGGCTACATCAGAAATGTGCCTTTTGACAAAGGGCTACACCAGAAATGTGCATTTTGACAAAGGGCTTCACTAGAAATGTGCATTTTGTGAAAGGGCTACACCAGAAACGTGCTTTTTAATGAAGGGATACACCAGAAACCTGCCTTTCGTTTAAGTGCTACACCAGATACGTGCTTTTTGAGAAAGGGTTATAACAGAAACGTGCCTTTCGACAATGGGTTACACCAGAAACGTGCTTTTTGATAAAGGGCTACACCAGAAATGTGCATTTTGACAAAGGGCTACACCAGAAATGTACATTTTGATGAAGGGCTCCACCAGAAATGTGCATATTGATAAAGGGCTTCACCAGAAATGTGCATTTTGATAAATGGCAACACCAGAAATGTGCATTTTGATAACGGGCAACACTAGAAATGTGCATTTTGATGAAGGGCGACACCAGAAACGTGCCTTTTGATAAAGGGCTCCAGCAGAACTGTGCCTTTTGACAAAGGGCTACACCAGAAATGTGCATTTTGAAAAAGGGCTCCACCAGAAACTTGCGTTTTGATGAAGGACTACACCAGAAATGTGCATTTTGATAAAGGGCTTCACCAGAAATGTGCATTTTGACAAGGGGCTACATCAGAAATGTGCCTTTTGACAAAGGGCTACACCAGAAATGTGCATTTTGACAAAGGGCTTCACCAGAAATGTGCATTTTGACAAGGGGCTACATCAGAAATGTGCCTTTTGACAAAGGGCTGCACCAGAAATGTGCATTTTGATAAAGGGCTGCACCAGAAATGTGTATTTTGACAAAGGGCGCTACCAGAAATGTGCATTTTGAAAAAGCGCCACAACCAGAAACGTACATTTTGATAAAGTACTACACCAGAAATGTGCATGATGATAAAGGGCTACACCAGAAACATGTTTTTTGATGAATGACGGAACCAGAAATGTGCAGTTTAATGAAGGGCTACACCAGAAATGTGCATTTTGATAAAGGGCTTCACCAGAAATGTGCATTTTGACAAGGGGCTACATCAGAAATGTGCCTTTTGACAAAGGGCTACACCAGAAATGTGCATTTTGACAAAGGGCTTCACCAGAAATGTGCATTTTGACAAGGGGCTACATCAGAAATGTGCCTTTTGACAAAGGGCTGCACCAGAAATGTGCATTTTGATAAAGGGCTGCACCAGAAATGTGTATTTTGACAAAGGGCGCTACCAGAAATGTGCATTTTGAAAAAGCGCCACAACCAGAAACGTACATTTTGATAAAGTACTACACCAGAAATGTGCATTATGATAAAGGGCTACACCAGAAACATGTTTTTTGATGAATGACGGAACCAGAAATGTGCAGTTTAATGAAGGGCTACACCAGAAATGTGCATTTTGATAAAGTGCTACACCAGAAACGTGTTTTATGATGAGGGGCGGCACCAGCAATATGCATTTTAATAAATGGATGCACCAGAAATGTGCATTGTGATAAATGGCAACACCAGAAATGTGCATTTTGATAACGGGCTCCACCAGAAATGTGCATTTTTATGAAGGGCGACACCAGAAATGTGCATTTTGATGAAGGGCTACACCAGAAATGTGCATTTTGATAAAGGTCGACACCAGAAATGTGCATTTTGAAAAAGTGCCACACCAGACACATGCATTTTGATAAAGGACTACACCAGAAATGTGCATTTTGATAAAGGGCGACACCAGAAATGTGCATTTTGATAAAGGGCTACACCAGAAACATGTTTTATGATGAAGGGCGGCACCAGAAATGTGCATTTTATTAAAGGGCGACACCAGAAATGTGCATTTTGAGAAAGTGCGACACCAGAAACGTGTTTTATGGTGAAGGGTGACACCAGAAATATGCATTTTAATAAAGGGCTGCACCAGAAATGTGCATTTTGATAAATGGCAACACCAGAAATGTGCATTTTGATGACGGGCTACACCAGAAATGTGCATTTTGATGAAGGGCTACACCAGAAATGTGCATTTTGATAAGGAGCTACACCAGAAATGTGCATTTTGATGAAGGGCGACACCAGAAATGTGCATTTTGATAAAGGGCTACACCATAAACGTGCATTGTGATGAAGGGCTACACCAGAAATGTGCATTTTGATAAAGGGCTACACCAGAAACTCGCATTTTAATGAAGGACTACACCAGAAATGTGTATTTTGATAAAGTGCTACACCAGAAATGTGCCTTTTGACAAAGGGCTACACCAGAAATGTGCATTTTGATAGAGGGCGACACCAGAAATGTGCCTTTTGACAAAGGGTTACACCAGAAATGTGCCTTTTGACAAAAGGCTACAACAGAAATGTGCATTTTGACAAAGGGCTACACCAGAAATGTGCATTTTGACACTGGGCTACACCAGAAATGTGCATTTTGACAAAGGGCTTCACCAGAAATGTGCATTTTGACAAGGGGCTACCTCAGAAATGTGCCTTTTGATAAAGGGCTGCACCAGAAATGTGTATTTTGAGAAAGGGCTCCACCAGAAATGTGCATTTTGAAATAGCGCCACACCAGAAACGTGCATTTTGATAAAGGACTGCACCAGAAATGTGCATTTTGATAAAGGACAACACCAGAAATGTGCCTTTTGACAAAGGGTTACACCAGAAATGTGTCTTTTGATAAAAGGCTTCAACAGAAATGTGCATTTTGACGAAGGGCTACACCAGAAATGTCCATTTTGACAAAGGGCTTCACCAGAAATGTGCATTTTGATAAAGGGCAACACCAGAAATGTGCCTTTTGACAAAGGGTTACACCAGACATGTGTCTTTTGATAAAAGGCTTCACCAGAAATGTGCATTTTGACAAGGGGCTACATCAGAAATGTGCCTTTTGACAAAGGGCTACACCAGAAATGTGCATTTTGACAAAGGGCTTCACTAGAAATGTGCATTTTGTGAAAGGGCTACACCAGAAACGTGCTTTTTAATGAAGGGATACACCAGAAACCTGCCTTTCGTTTAAGTGCTACACCAGATACGTGCTTTTTGAGAAAGGGTTATAACAGAAACGTGCTTTTTGATAAAGGGCTACACCAGAAATGTGCATTTTGACAAAGGGCTACACCAGAAATGTACATTTTGATGAAGGGCTCCACCAGAAATGTGCATCTATCTATAATTCCAGTAATCTCTGTCTGTCTGTCTGTACGTCTGTACGTTTGTTTGTTTGTCTGTGACCGCTGTTTCTCGACAACTACCGGTCCGATATACTTTTAACTTGCCAGGTATATTGCTGGGGACCCGAGGATGTGCCTTTTCAAGGTTTCATATTAATCGGACAATTACTTACCGAGCTATGTCCAAAAAACTATTCAACCAATCAGAGAGCAGCGAACGATCGCGTGTGCCGAACGTGGCGGACACACTCTGCCTCGGATGGCACATTTGAGAGCGTATTCATTTATTTCACGTTTGCAAACTATGTTGGCGTTAAACTATGTTTTAATAAAGTTTTAAAACTAATAAAAACGAATTTGCGATTCATTCGCTTTCCTGCGCGTTTGTGCACGCGATGGCGATTGCTTTACCAAACTCCGGAAGCCGTTCGCTTTGGACCAAACCATTGCATGTAAATAGAGGGGGGGGGTTCTGTGGTCGTTGCGAATGGACCAAACCATTCATGTAAATAGAGGGGGGGGATTGTCACTGTACTCGCAAGCCGTTCGCCGTTCGCTTTGGCGTTGCGAATGAACCAAACCATTTCATGTAAATAGAGGGGGGGGATATAATTTTAGATAGATATATAGTACGGGCATATATATAGTACGGGCATGCCCTAGTATTGATAAAGGGCTTCACCAGAAATGTGCATTTTGATAAATGGCAACACTAGAAATGTGCATTTTGATGAAGGGCGACACCAGAAACGTGCCTTTTGATAAAGGGCTCCACCAGAACTGTGCCTTTTGACAAAGGGCTACACCAGAAATGTGCATTTTGAAAAAGGGCTCCACCAGAAACTTGCGTTTTGATGAAGGACTACACCAGAAATGTGCATTTTGATAAAGGGCTTCACCAGAAATGTGCATTTTGACAAGGGGCTACATCAGAAATGTGCCTTTTGACAAAGGGCTACACCAGAAATGTGCATTTTGACAAAGGGCTTCACCAGAAATGTGCATTTTGACAAGGGGCTACATCAGAAATGTGCCTTTTGACAAAGGGCTGCACCAGAAATGTGCATTTTGAAAAAGGGCTGCACCAGAAATGTGTATTTTGACAAAGGGCGCTACCAGAAATGTGCATTTTGAAAAAGCGCCACAACCAGAAACGTGCATTTTGATAAAGTACTACACCAGAAATGTGCATTATGATAAAGGGCTACACCAGAAACATGTTTTTTGATGAATGACGGCACCAGAAATGTGCAGTTTAATGAAGGGCTACACCAGAAATGTGCATTTTGATAAAGTGCTACACCAGAAACGTGTTTTATGATGAGGGGCGGCACCAGCAATATGCATTTTAATAAATGGATGCACCAGAAATGTGCATTGTGATAAATGGCAACACCAGAAATGTGCATTTTGATAACGGGCTCCACCAGAAATGTGCATTTTTATGAATGGCGACACCAGAAATGTGCATTTTGATGAAGGGCTACACCAGAAATGTGCATTTTGATAAAGGGCTACACCAGAAATGTGCATTTTGAAAAAGTGCCACACCAGACACATGCATTTTGATAAAGGACTACACCAGAAATGTGCATTTTGATAAAGGGCGACACCAGAAATGTGCATTTTGATAAAGGGCTACACCAGAAACATGTTTTATGATGAAGGGCGGCACCAGAAATGTGCATTTTATTAAAGGGCGACACCAGAAATGTGCATTTTGAGAAAGTGCGACACCAGAAACGTGTTTTATGGTGAAGGGTGACACCAGAAATATGCATTTTAATAAAGGGCTGCACCAGAAATGTGCATTTTGATAAATGGCAACACCAGAAATGTGCATTTTGATAAGGAGCTACACCAGAAATGTGCATTTTGATGAAGGGCTACACCAGAAATGTGCATTTTGATAAGGAGCTACACCAGAAATGTGCATTTTGATGAAGGGCGACACCAGAAATGTGCATTTTGATAAAGGGCTACACCATAAATGTGCATTGTGATGAAGGGCTACACCAGAAATGTGCATTTTGATAAAGGGCTACACCAGAAACTCGCATTTTAATGAAGGACTACACCAGAAATGTGTATTTTGATAAAGTGCTACACCAGAAATGTGCCTTTTGACAAAGGGCTACACCAGAAATTTGCCTTTTGATAAAAGGCTACAACAGAAATGTGCATTTTGACAAAGGGCTACACCAGAAATGTGCATTTTGACACTGGGCTACACCAGAAATGTGCATTTTGACAAAGGGCTTCACCAGAAATGTGCATTTTGACAAGGGGCTACCTCAGAAATGTGCCTTTTGATAAAGGGCCGCACCAGAAATGTGTATTTTGAGAAAGGGCTCCACCAGAAATGTGCATTTTGAAATAGCGCCACACCAGAAACGTGCATTTTGATAAAGGACTGCACCAGAAATGTGCATTTTGATAAAGGGCTACACCAGAAACATGTTTTTTGATGAATGGCGGCACCAGAAATGTGCATTTTGAGAAAGTGCTCCACCAGAAACGTGTTTTATGATGAGGGGCGACACCAGCAATATGCATTTTAATAAAGGGCTGCACCAGAAATGTGCATTGTGATAAATGGCAACACCAGAAATTTGCATTTTGATAACGGGCTACACCAGAAATGTGCATTTTGAAAAAGTGCCACACCAGACACGTGCATTTTGAGAAAGGACTACACCAGATATGTGCATTTTGATAAATGGCGACACCAGAAATGTGCATTTTGATGAAGGGCGACACCAGAAACGTGCCTTTTGATAAAGGGCTCCACCAGAACTGTGCCTTTTGACAAAGGGCTACACCAGAAATGTGCATTTTGAAAAAGGGCTCCACTAGAAACTTGCGTTTTGATGAAGGACTACACCAGAAATGCGCATTTTGATAAAGGGCTTCACCAGAAATGTGCATTTTGACAAGGGGCTACATCAGAAATGTGCCTTTTGACAAAGGGCTACACCAGAAATGTGCATTTTGACAAAGGGCTTCACCAGAAATGTGCATTTTGACAAGGGGCTACATCAGAAATGTGCCTTTTGACAAAGGGCTCCACCAGAAATGTGCATTTTGATAAAGGGCTGCACCAGAAATGTGTATTTTGACAAAGGGCGCTACCAGAAATGTGCATTTTGAAAAAGCGCCACACCAGAAACGTGCATTTTGATAAAGGACTACACCAGAAATGTGCATTATGATAAAGGGCTACACCAGAAACATGTTTTTTGATGAATGACGGCACCAGAAATGTGCAGTTTAATGAAGGGCTACACCAGAAATGTGCATTTTGATAAAGTGCTACACCAGAAACGTGTTTTATGATGAGGGGCGGCACCAGCAATATGCATTTTAATAAATGGATGCACCAGAAATGTGCATTGTGATAAATGGCAACACCAGAAATGTGCATTTTGATAACGGGCTCCACCAGAAATGTGCATTTTTATGAAGGGCGACACCAGAAATGTGCATTTTGATGAAGGGCTACACCAGAAATGTGCATTTTGATAAAGGGCTACACCAGAAATGTGCATTTTGAAAAAGTGCCACACCAGACACATGCATTTTGATAAAGGACTACACCAGAAATGTGCATTTTGATAAAGGGCGACACCAGAAATGTGCATTTTGATAAAGGGCTACACCAGAAACATGTTTTATGATGAAGGGCGGCACCAGAAATGTGCATTTTAATAAAGGGCGACACCAGAAATGTGCATTTTGAGAAAGTGCGACACCAGAAACGTGTTTTATGATGAAGGGTGACACCAGAAATATGCATTTTAATAAAGGGCTGCACCAGAAATGTGCATTTTGATAAATGGCAACACCACAAATGTGCATTTTGATGACGGGCTACACCAGAAATGTGCATTTTGATGAAGGGCGACACCAGAAATGTGCATTTTGATAAGGAGCTACACCAGAAATGTGCATTTTGATGAAAGGCGACACCAGAAATGTGCATTTTGATAAAGGGCTACACCATAAATGTGCATTGTGATGAAGGGCTACACCAGAAATGTACATTTTGATAAAGGGCTACACCAGAAACTCGCATTTTAATGAAGGACTACACCAGAAATGTGCATTTTGATAAAGTGCTACACCAGAAATGTGCCTTTTGACAAAGGGCTACACCAGAAATGTGCATTTTGATAGAGGGCGACACCAGAAATGTGCCTTTTGACAAAGGGTTACACCAGAAATGTGCCTTTTGATAAAAGACTACAACAGAAATGTGCATTTTGACAAAGCGCTACACCAGAAATGTGCCTTTTGACAAAGGGCTACACCAGAAATGCGCATTTTGATGAAGGGATACACCAGAAATGTGCATTTTGATAAGGAGCTACACCAGAAATGTGCATTTTGATGAAGGGCGACACCAGAAATGTGCATTTTGATAAAGGGCTACACCATAAATGTGCATTTTGATAAATGGCAACACCAGAAATGTGCATTTTGATGACGGGCTACACCAGAAATGTGCATTTTGATGAAGGGCTACACCAGAAATGTGCATTTTGATAAGGAGCTACACCAGAAATGTGCATTTTGATGAAGGGCGACATCAGAAATGTGCATTTTGATAAGGAGCTACACCAGAAATGTGCATTTTGATGAAGGGTGACACCAGAAATATGCATTTTAATAAAGGGCTGCACCAGAAATGTGCATTTTGATAAATGGCAACACCAGAAATGTGCATTTTGATGACGGGCTACACCAGAAACGTGTTTTATGATGAGGGGCGGCACCAGCAATATGCATTTTAATAAATGGATGCACCAGAAATGTGCATTGTGATAAATGGCAACACCAGAAATGTGCATTTTGATAACGGGCTCCACCAGAAATGTGCATTTTTATGAATGGCGACACCAGAAATGTGCATTTTGATGAAGGGCTACACCAGAAATGTGCATTTTGATAAAGGGCTACACCAGAAATGTGCATTTTGAAAAAGTGCCACACCAGACACATGCATTTTGATAAAGGACTACACCAGAAATGTGCATTTTGATAAAGGGCGACACCAGAAATGTGCATTTTGATAAAGGGCTACACCAGAAACATGTTTTATGATGAAGGGCGGCACCAGAAATGTGCATTTTATTAAAGGGCGACACCAGAAATGTGCATTTTGAGAAAGTGCGACACCAGAAACGTGTTTTATGGTGAAGGGTGACACCAGAAATATGCATTTTAATAAAGGGCTGCACCAGAAATGTGCATTTTGATAAATGGCAACACCAGAAATGTGCATTTTGATAAGGAGCTACACCAGAAATGTGCATTTTGATGAAGGGCTACACCAGAAATGTGCATTTTGATAAGGAGCTACACCAGAAATGTGCATTTTGATGAAGGGCGACACCAGAAATGTGCATTTTGATAAAGGGCTACACCATAAATGTGCATTGTGATGAAGGGCTACACCAGAAATGTGCATTTTGATAAAGGGCTACACCAGAAACTCGCATTTTAATGAAGGACTACACCAGAAATGTGTATTTTGATAAAGTGCTACACCAGAAATGTGCCTTTTGACAAAGGGCTACACCAGAAATTTGCCTTTTGATAAAAGGCTACAACAGAAATGTGCATTTTGACAAAGGGCTACACCAGAAATGTGCATTTTGACACTGGGCTACACCAGAAATGTGCATTTTGACAAAGGGCTTCACCAGAAATGTGCATTTTGACAAGGGGCTACCTCAGAAATGTGCCTTTTGATAAAGGGCCGCACCAGAAATGTGTATTTTGAGAAAGGGCTCCACCAGAAATGTGCATTTTGAAATAGCGCCACACCAGAAACGTGCATTTTGATAAAGGACTGCACCAGAAATGTGCATTTTGATAAAGGGCTACACCAGAAACATGTTTTTTGATGAATGGCGGCACCAGAAATGTGCATTTTGAGAAAGTGCTCCACCAGAAACGTGTTTTATGATGAGGGGCGACACCAGCAATATGCATTTTAATAAAGGGCTGCACCAGAAATGTGCATTGTGATAAATGGCAACACCAGAAATTTGCATTTTGATAACGGGCTACACCAGAAATGTGCATTTTGAAAAAGTGCCACACCAGACACGTGCATTTTGAGAAAGGACTACACCAGATATGTGCATTTTGATAAATGGCGACACCAGAAATGTGCATTTTGATGAAGGGCGACACCAGAAACGTGCCTTTTGATAAAGGGCTCCACCAGAACTGTGCCTTTTGACAAAGGGCTACACCAGAAATGTGCATTTTGAAAAAGGGCTCCACTAGAAACTTGCGTTTTGATGAAGGACTACACCAGAAATGCGCATTTTGATAAAGGGCTTCACCAGAAATGTGCATTTTGACAAGGGGCTACATCAGAAATGTGCCTTTTGACAAAGGGCTACACCAGAAATGTGCATTTTGACAAAGGGCTTCACCAGAAATGTGCATTTTGACAAGGGGCTACATCAGAAATGTGCCTTTTGACAAAGGGCTCCACCAGAAATGTGCATTTTGATAAAGGGCTGCACCAGAAATGTGTATTTTGACAAAGGGCGCTACCAGAAATGTGCATTTTGAAAAAGCGCCACACCAGAAACGTGCATTTTGATAAAGGACTACACCAGAAATGTGCATTATGATAAAGGGCTACACCAGAAACATGTTTTTTGATGAATGACGGCACCAGAAATGTGCAGTTTAATGAAGGGCTACACCAGAAATGTGCATTTTGATAAAGTGCTACACCAGAAACGTGTTTTATGATGAGGGGCGGCACCAGCAATATGCATTTTAATAAATGGATGCACCAGAAATGTGCATTGTGATAAATGGCAACACCAGAAATGTGCATTTTGATAACGGGCTCCACCAGAAATGTGCATTTTTATGAAGGGCGACACCAGAAATGTGCATTTTGATGAAGGGCTACACCAGAAATGTGCATTTTGATAAAGGGCTACACCAGAAATGTGCATTTTGAAAAAGTGCCACACCAGACACATGCATTTTGATAAAGGACTACACCAGAAATGTGCATTTTGATAAAGGGCGACACCAGAAATGTGCATTTTGATAAAGGGCTACACCAGAAACATGTTTTATGATGAAGGGCGGCACCAGAAATGTGCATTTTAATAAAGGGCGACACCAGAAATGTGCATTTTGAGAAAGTGCGACACCAGAAACGTGTTTTATGATGAAGGGTGACACCAGAAATATGCATTTTAATAAAGGGCTGCACCAGAAATGTGCATTTTGATAAATGGCAACACCACAAATGTGCATTTTGATGACGGGCTACACCAGAAATGTGCATTTTGATGAAGGGCGACACCAGAAATGTGCATTTTGATAAGGAGCTACACCAGAAATGTGCATTTTGATGAAAGGCGACACCAGAAATGTGCATTTTGATAAAGGGCTACACCATAAATGTGCATTGTGATGAAGGGCTACACCAGAAATGTACATTTTGATAAAGGGCTACACCAGAAACTCGCATTTTAATGAAGGACTACACCAGAAATGTGCATTTTGACAAAGGGCTACACCAGAAATGTGCATTTTGATAGAGGGCGACACCAGAAATGTGCCTTTTGACAAAGGGTTACACCAGAAATGTGCCTTTTGATAAAAGACTACAACAGAAATGTGCATTTTGACAAAGCGCTACACCAGAAATGTGCCTTTTGACAAAGGGCTACACCAGAAATGCGCATTTTGATGAAGGGATACACCAGAAATGTGCATTTTGATAAGGAGCTACACCAGAAATGTGCATTTTGATGAAGGGCGACACCAGAAATGTGCATTTTGATAAAGGGCTACACCATAAATGTGCATTTTGATAAATGGCAACACCAGAAATGTGCATTTTGATGACGGGCTACACCAGAAATGTGCATTTTGATGAAGGGCTACACCAGAAATGTGCATTTTGATAAGGAGCTACACCAGAAATGTGCATTTTGATGACGGGCTACACCAGAAATGTGCATTTTGATGAAGGGCGACACCAGAAATGTGCATTTTGATAAGGAGCTACACCAGAAATGTGCATTTTGATGAAAGGCGACACCAGAAATGTGCATTTTGATAAAGGGCTACACCATAAATGTGCATTGTGATGAAGGGCTACACCAGAAATGTACATTTTGATAAAGGGCTACACCAGAAACTCGCATTTTAATGAAGGACTACACCAGAAATGTGCATTTTGATAAAGTGCTACACCAGAAATGTGCCTTTTGACAAAGGGCTACACCAGAAATGTGCATTTTGATAGAGGGCGACACCAGAAATGTGCCTTTTGACAAAGGGTTACACCAGAAATGTGCCTTTTGATAAAAGACTACAACAGAAATGTGCATTTTGACAAAGCGCTACACCAGAAATGTGCCTTTTGACAAAGGGCTACACCAGAAATGCGCATTTTGATGAAGGGATACACCAGAAATGTGCATTTTGATAAGGAGCTACACCAGAAATGTGCATTTTGATGAAGGGCGACACCAGAAATGTGCATTTTGATAAAGGGCTACACCATAAATGTGCATTTTGATAAATGGCAACACCAGAAATGTGCATTTTGATGACGGGCTACACCAGAAATGTGCATTTTGATGAAGGGCTACACCAGAAATGTGCATTTTGATAAGGAGCTACACCAGAAATGTGCATTTTGATGAAGGGCGACATCAGAAATGTGCATTTTGATAAGGAGCTACACCAGAAATGTGCATTTTGATGAAGGGTGACACCAGAAATATGCATTTTAATAAAGGGCTGCACCAGAAATGTGCATTTTGATAAATGGCAACACCAGAAATGTGCATTTTGATGACGGGCTACACCAGAAACGTGTTTTATGATGAGGGGCGGCACCAGCAATATGCATTTTAATAAATGGATGCACCAGAAATGTGCATTGTGATAAATGGCAACACCAGAAATGTGCATTTTGATAACGGGCTCCACCAGAAATGTGCATTTTTATGAATGGCGACACCAGAAATGTGCATTTTGATGAAGGGCTACACCAGAAATGTGCATTTTGATAAAGGGCTACACCAGAAATGTGCATTTTGAAAAAGTGCCACACCAGACACATGCATTTTGATAAAGGACTACACCAGAAATGTGCATTTTGATAAAGGGCGACACCAGAAATGTGCATTTTGATAAAGGGCTACACCAGAAACATGTTTTATGATGAAGGGCGGCACCAGAAATGTGCATTTTATTAAAGGGCGACACCAGAAATGTGCATTTTGAGAAAGTGCGACACCAGAAACGTGTTTTATGGTGAAGGGTGACACCAGAAATATGCATTTTAATAAAGGGCTGCACCAGAAATGTGCATTTTGATAAATGGCAACACCAGAAATGTGCATTTTGATAAGGAGCTACACCAGAAATGTGCATTTTGATGAAGGGCTACACCAGAAATGTGCATTTTGATAAGGAGCTACACCAGAAATGTGCATTTTGATGAAGGGCGACACCAGAAATGTGCATTTTGATAAAGGGCTACACCATAAATGTGCATTGTGATGAAGGGCTACACCAGAAATGTGCATTTTGATAAAGGGCTACACCAGAAACTCGCATTTTAATGAAGGACTACACCAGAAATGTGTATTTTGATAAAGTGCTACACCAGAAATGTGCCTTTTGACAAAGGGCTACACCAGAAATTTGCCTTTTGATAAAAGGCTACAACAGAAATGTGCATTTTGACAAAGGGCTACACCAGAAATGTGCATTTTGACACTGGGCTACACCAGAAATGTGCATTTTGACAAAGGGCTTCACCAGAAATGTGCATTTTGACAAGGGGCTACCTCAGAAATGTGCCTTTTGATAAAGGGCCGCACCAGAAATGTGTATTTTGAGAAAGGGCTCCACCAGAAATGTGCATTTTGAAATAGCGCCACACCAGAAACGTGCATTTTGATAAAGGACTGCACCAGAAATGTGCATTTTGATAAAGGGCTACACCAGAAACATGTTTTTTGATGAATGGCGGCACCAGAAATGTGCATTTTGAGAAAGTGCTCCACCAGAAACGTGTTTTATGATGAGGGGCGACACCAGCAATATGCATTTTAATAAAGGGCTGCACCAGAAATGTGCATTGTGATAAATGGCAACACCAGAAATTTGCATTTTGATAACGGGCTACACCAGAAATGTGCATTTTGAAAAAGTGCCACACCAGACACGTGCATTTTGAGAAAGGACTACACCAGATATGTGCATTTTGATAAATGGCGACACCAGAAATGTGCATTTTGATGAAGGGCGACACCAGAAACGTGCCTTTTGATAAAGGGCTCCACCAGAACTGTGCCTTTTGACAAAGGGCTACACCAGAAATGTGCATTTTGAAAAAGGGCTCCACTAGAAACTTGCGTTTTGATGAAGGACTACACCAGAAATGCGCATTTTGATAAAGGGCTTCACCAGAAATGTGCATTTTGACAAGGGGCTACATCAGAAATGTGCCTTTTGACAAAGGGCTACACCAGAAATGTGCATTTTGACAAAGGGCTTCACCAGAAATGTGCATTTTGACAAGGGGCTACATCAGAAATGTGCCTTTTGACAAAGGGCTCCACCAGAAATGTGCATTTTGATAAAGGGCTGCACCAGAAATGTGTATTTTGACAAAGGGCGCTACCAGAAATGTGCATTTTGAAAAAGCGCCACACCAGAAACGTGCATTTTGATAAAGGACTACACCAGAAATGTGCATTATGATAAAGGGCTACACCAGAAACATGTTTTTTGATGAATGACGGCACCAGAAATGTGCAGTTTAATGAAGGGCTACACCAGAAATGTGCATTTTGATAAAGTGCTACACCAGAAACGTGTTTTATGATGAGGGGCGGCACCAGCAATATGCATTTTAATAAATGGATGCACCAGAAATGTGCATTGTGATAAATGGCAACACCAGAAATGTGCATTTTGATAACGGGCTCCACCAGAAATGTGCATTTTTATGAAGGGCGACACCAGAAATGTGCATTTTGATGAAGGGCTACACCAGAAATGTGCATTTTGATAAAGGGCTACACCAGAAATGTGCATTTTGAAAAAGTGCCACACCAGACACATGCATTTTGATAAAGGACTACACCAGAAATGTGCATTTTGATAAAGGGCGACACCAGAAATGTGCATTTTGATAAAGGGCTACACCAGAAACATGTTTTATGATGAAGGGCGGCACCAGAAATGTGCATTTTAATAAAGGGCGACACCAGAAATGTGCATTTTGAGAAAGTGCGACACCAGAAACGTGTTTTATGATGAAGGGTGACACCAGAAATATGCATTTTAATAAAGGGCTGCACCAGAAATGTGCATTTTGATAAATGGCAACACCACAAATGTGCATTTTGATGACGGGCTACACCAGAAATGTGCATTTTGATGAAGGGCGACACCAGAAATGTGCATTTTGATAAGGAGCTACACCAGAAATGTGCATTTTGATGAAAGGCGACACCAGAAATGTGCATTTTGATAAAGGGCTACACCATAAATGTGCATTGTGATGAAGGGCTACACCAGAAATGTACATTTTGATAAAGGGCTACACCAGAAACTCGCATTTTAATGAAGGACTACACCAGAAATGTGCATTTTGATAAAGTGCTACACCAGAAATGTGCCTTTTGACAAAGGGCTACACCAGAAATGTGCATTTTGATAGAGGGCGACACCAGAAATGTGCCTTTTGACAAAGGGTTACACCAGAAATGTGCCTTTTGATAAAAGACTACAACAGAAATGTGCATTTTGACAAAGCGCTACACCAGAAATGTGCCTTTTGACAAAGGGCTACACCAGAAATGCGCATTTTGATGAAGGGATACACCAGAAATGTGCATTTTGATAAGGAGCTACACCAGAAATGTGCATTTTGATGAAGGGCGACACCAGAAATGTGCATTTTGATAAAGGGCTACACCATAAATGTGCATTTTGATAAATGGCAACACCAGAAATGTGCATTTTGATGACGGGCTACACCAGAAATGTGCATTTTGATGAAGGGCTACACCAGAAATGTGCATTTTGATAAGGAGCTACACCAGAAATGTGCATTTTGATGAAGGGCGACATCAGAAATGTGCATTTTGATAAGGAGCTACACCAGAAATGTGCATTTTGATGAAGGGTGACACCAGAAATATGCATTTTAATAAAGGGCTGCACCAGAAATGTGCATTTTGATAAATGGCAACACCAGAAATGTGCATTTTGATGACGGGCTACACCAGAATGTGCATTTTGATGAAGGGCTACACCAGAAATGTGCATTTTGATAAGGAGCTACACCAGAAATGTGCATTTTGATGAAGGGCGACACCAGAAATGTGCATTTTGATAAAGGGCTACACCATAAATGTGCATTGTGATGAAGGGCTACACCAGAAATGTGCATTTTGATAAAGGGCTACACCAGAAACTCGCATTTTAATGAAGGACTACACCAGAAATGTGTATTTTGATAAAGTGCTACACCAGAAATGTGCCTTTTGACAAAGGGCTACACCAGAAATGTGCATTTTGATAGAGGGCGACACCAGAAATGTGCCTTTTGACAAAGGGTTACACCAGAAATGTGCCTTTTGATAAAAGGCTACAACAGAAATGTGCATTTTGACAAAGGGCTACACCAGAAATGTGCATTTTGACACTGGGCTACACCAGAAATGTGCATTTTGACAAAGGGCTTCACCAGAAATGTGCATTTTGACAAGGGGCTACCTCAGAAATGTGCCTTTTGATAAAGGGCTGCACCAGAAATGTGTATTTTGAGAAAGGGCTCCACCAGAAATGTGCATTTTGAAATAGCGCCACACCAGAAACGTGCATTTTGATAAAGGACTGCACCAGAAATGTGCATTTTGATAAAGGGCTACACCAGAAACATGTTTTTTGATGAATGGCGGCACCAGAAATGTGCATTTTGAGAAAGTGCTCCACCAGAAACGTGTTTTATGATGAGGGGCGACACCAGCAATATGCATTTTAATAAAGGGCTGCACCAGAAATGTGCATTGTGATAAATGGCAACACCAGAAATTTGCATTTTGATAACGGGCTACACCAGAAATGTGCATTTTGAAAAAGTGCCACATCAGACACGTGCATTTTGAGAAAGGACTACACCAGATATGTGCATTTTGATAAATGGCGACACCAGAAATGTGCATTTTGATGAAGGGCAACACCAGAAACGTGCCTTTTGATAAAGGGCTCCACCAGAACTGTGCCTTTTGACAAAGGGCTACACCAGAAATGTGCATTTTGAAAAAGGGCTCCACTAGAAACTTGCGTTTTGATGAAGGACTACACCAGAAATGCGCATTTTGATAAAGGGCTTCACCAGAAATGTGCATTTTGACAAGGGGCTACATCAGAAATGTGCCTTTTGACAAAGGGCTACACCAGAAATGTGCATTTTGACAAAGGGCTTCACCAGAAATGTGCATTTTGACAAGGGGCTACATCAGAAATGTGCCTTTTGACAAAGGGCTCCACCAGAAATGTGCATTTTGATAAAGGGCTGCACCAGAAATGTGTATTTTGACAAAGGGCGCTACCAGAAATGTGCATTTTGAAAAAGCGCCACACCAGAAACGTGCATTTTGATAAAGGACTACACCAGAAATGTGCATTATGATAAAGGGCTACACCAGAAACATGTTTTTTGATGAATGACGGCACCAGAAATGTGCAGTTTAATGAAGGGCTACACCAGAAATGTGCATTTTGATAAAGTGCTACACCAGAAACGTGTTTTATGATGAGGGGCGGCACCAGCAATATGCATTTTAATAAATGGATGCACCAGAAATGTGCATTGTGATAAATGGCAACACCAGAAATGTGCATTTTGATAACGGGCTCCACCAGAAATGTGCATTTTTATGAAGGGCGACACCAGAAATGTGCATTTTGATGACGGGCTACACCAGAAATGTGCATTTTGATGAAGGGCTACACCAGAAATGTGCATTTTGATAAGGAGCTACACCAGAAATGTGCATTTTGATGAAGGGCGACACCAGAAATGTGCATTTTGATAAAGGGCTACACCATAAATGTGCATTGTGATGAAGGGCTACACCAGAAATGTGCATTTTGATAAAGGGCTACACCAGAAACTCGCATTTTAATGAAGGACTACACCAGAAATGTGTATTTTGATAAAGGGCTTCACCAGAAATGTGCATTTTGATAAATGGCAACACCAGAAATGTGCATTTTGATAACGGGCAACACTAGAAATGTGCATTTTGATGAAGGGCGACACCAGAAACGTGCCTTTTGATAAAGGGCTCCACCAGAACTGTGCCTTTTGACAAAGGGCTACACCAGAAATGTGCATTTTGAAAAAGGGCTCCACCAGAAACTTGCGTTTTGATGAAGGACTACACCAGAAATGTGCATTTTGATAAAGGGCTTCACCAGAAATGTGCATTTTGACAAGGGGCTACATCAGAAATGTGCCTTTTGACAAAGGGCTACACCAGAAATGTGCATTTTGACAAAGGGCTTCACCAGAAATGTGCATTTTGACAAGGGGCTACATCAGAAATGTGCCTTTTGACAAAGGGCTGCACCAGAAATGTGCATTTTGAAAAAGGGCTGCACCAGAAATGTGTATTTTGACAAAGGGCGCTACCAGAAATGTGCATTTTGAAAAAGCGCCACAACCAGAAACGTGCATTTTGATAAAGTACTACACCAGAAATGTGCATTATGATAAAGGGCTACACCAGAAACATGTTTTTTGATGAATGACGGCACCAGAAATGTGCAGTTTCATGAAGGGCTACACCAGAAATGTGCATTTTGATAAAGTGCTACACCAGAAACGTGTTTTATGATGAGGGGCGGCACCAGCAATATGCATTTTAATAAATGGATGCACCAGAAATGTGCATTGTGATAAATGGCAACACCAGAAATGTGCATTTTGATAACGGGCTCCACCAGAAATGTGCATTTTTATGAATGGCGACACCAGAAATGTGCATTTTGATGAAGGGCTACACCAGAAATGTGCATTTTGATAAAGGGCTACACCAGAAATGTGCATTTTGAAAAAGTGCCACACCAGACACATGCATTTTGATAAAGGACTACACCAGAAATGTGCATTTTGATAAAGGGCGACACCAGAAATGTGCATTTTGATAAAGGGCTACACCAGAAACATGTTTTATGATGAAGGGCGGCACCAGAAATGTGCATTTTATTAAAGGGCGACACCAGAAATGTGCATTTTGAGAAAGTGCGACACCAGAAACGTGTTTTATGGTGAAGGGTGACACCAGAAATATGCATTTTAATAAAGGGCTGCACCAGAAATGTGCATTTTGATAAATGGCAACACCAGAAATGTGCATTTTGATGACGGGCTACACCAGAAATGTGCATTTTGATGAAGGGCTACACCAGAAATGTGCATTTTGATAAGGAGCTACACCAGAAATGTGCATTTTGATGAAGGGCGACACCAGAAATGTGCATTTTGATAAAGGGCTACACCAGAAACTCGCATTTTAATGAAGGACTACACCAGAAATGTGTATTTTGATAAAGTGCTACACCAGAAATGTGCCTTTTGACAAAGGGCTACACCAGAAATGTGCATTTTGATAGAGGGCGACACCAGAAATGTGCCTTTTGACAAAGGGTTACACCAGAAATTTGCCTTTTGATAAAAGGCTACAACAGAAATGTGCATTTTGACAAAGGGCTACACCAGAAATGTGCATTTTGACACTGGGCTACACCAGAAATGTGCATTTTGACAAAGGGCTTCACCAGAAATGTGCATTTTGACAAGGGGCTACCTCAGAAATGTGCCTTTTGATAAAGGGCCGCACCAGAAATGTGTATTTTGAGAAAGGGCTCCACCAGAAATGTGCATTTTGAAATAGCGCCACACCAGAAACGTGCATTTTGATAAAGGACTGCACCAGAAATGTGCATTTTGATAAAGGGCTACACCAGAAACATGTTTTTTGATGAATGGCGGCACCAGAAATGTGCATTTTGAGAAAGTGCTCCACCAGAAACGTGTTTTATGATGAGGGGCGACACCAGCAATATGCATTTTAATAAAGGGCTGCACCAGAAATGTGCATTGTGATAAATGGCAACACCAGAAATTTGCATTTTGATAACGGGCTACACCAGAAATGTGCATTTTGAAAAAGTGCCACACCAGACACGTGCATTTTGAGAAAGGACTACACCAGATATGTGCATTTTGATAAATGGCGACACCAGAAATGTGCATTTTGATGAAGGGCGACACCAGAAACGTGCCTTTTGATAAAGGGCTCCACCAGAACTGTGCCTTTTGACAAAGGGCTACACCAGAAATGTGCATTTTGAAAAAGGGCTCCACTAGAAACTTGCGTTTTGATGAAGGACTACACCAGAAATGCGCATTTTGATAAAGGGCTTCACCAGAAATGTGCATTTTGACAAGGGGCTACATCAGAAATGTGCCTTTTGACAAAGGGCTACACCAGAAATGTGCATTTTGACAAAGGGCTTCACCAGAAATGTGCATTTTGACAAGGGGCTACATCAGAAATGTGCCTTTTGACAAAGGGCTCCACCAGAAATGTGCATTTTGATAAAGGGCTGCACCAGAAATGTGTATTTTGACAAAGGGCGCTACCAGAAATGTGCATTTTGAAAAAGCGCCACACCAGAAACGTGCATTTTGATAAAGGACTACACCAGAAATGTGCATTATGATAAAGGGCTACACCAGAAACATGTTTTTTGATGAATGACGGCACCAGAAATGTGCAGTTTAATGAAGGGCTACACCAGAAATGTGCATTTTGATAAAGTGCTACACCAGAAACGTGTTTTATGATGAGGGGCGGCACCAGCAATATGCATTTTAATAAATGGATGCACCAGAAATGTGCATTGTGATAAATGGCAACACCAGAAATGTGCATTTTGATAACGGGCTCCACCAGAAATGTGCATTTTTATGAAGGGCGACACCAGAAATGTGCATTTTGATGAAGGGCTACACCAGAAATGTGCATTTTGATAAAGGGCTACACCAGAAATGTGCATTTTGAAAAAGTGCCACACCAGACACATGCATTTTGATAAAGGACTACACCAGAAATGTGCATTTTGATAAAGGACTACACCAGAAATGTGCATTATGATAAAGGGCTACACCAGAAACATGTTTTTTGATGAATGACGGCACCAGAAATGTGCAGTTTAATGAAGGGCTACACCAGAAATGTGCATTTTGATAAAGTGCTACACCAGAAACGTGTTTTATGATGAGGGGTGGCACCAGCAATATGCATTTTAATAAATGGATGCACCAGAAATGTGCATTGTGATAAATGGCAACACCAGAAATGTGCATTTTGATAACGGGCTCCACCAGAAATGTGCATTTTTATGAAGGGCGACACCAGAAATGTGCATTTTGATGACGGGCTACACCAGAAATGTGCATTTTGATGAAGGGCTACACCAGAAATGTGCATTTTGATAAGGAGCTACACCAGAAATGTGCATTTTGATGAAGGGCGACACCAGAAATGTGCATTTTGATAAAGGGCTACACCATAAATGTGCATTGTGATGAAGGGCTACACCAGAAATGTGCATTTTGATAAAGGGCTACACCAGAAACTCGCATTTTAATGAAGGACTACACCAGAAATGTGTATTTTGATAAAGGGCTTCACCAGAAATGTGCATTTTGATAAATGGCAACACCAGAAATGTGCATTTTGATAACGGGCAACACTAGAAATGTGCATTTTGATGAAGGGCGACACCAGAAACGTGCCTTTTGATAAAGGGCTCCACCAGAACTGTGCCTTTTGACAAAGGGCTACACCAGAAATGTGCATTTTGAAAAAGGGCTCCACCAGAAACTTGCGTTTTGATGAAGGACTACACCAGAAATGTGCATTTTGATAAAGGGCTTCACCAGAAATGTGCATTTTGACAAGGGGCTACATCAGAAATGTGCCTTTTGACAAAGGGCTACACCAGAAATGTGCATTTTGACAAAGGGCTTCACCAGAAATGTGCATTTTGACAAGGGGCTACATCAGAAATGTGCCTTTTGACAAAGGGCTGCACCAGAAATGTGCATTTTGAAAAAGGGCTGCACCAGAAATGTGTATTTTGACAAAGGGCGCTACCAGAAATGTGCATTTTGAAAAAGCGCCACAACCAGAAACGTGCATTTTGATAAAGTACTACACCAGAAATGTGCATTATGATAAAGGGCTACACCAGAAACATGTTTTTTGATGAATGACGGCACCAGAAATGTGCAGTTTAATGAAGGGCTACACCAGAAATGTGCATTTTGATAAAGTGCTACACCAGAAACGTGTTTTATGATGAGGGGCGGCACCAGCAATATGCATTTTAATAAATGGATGCACCAGAAATGTGCATTGTGATAAATGGCAACACCAGAAATGTGCATTTTGATAACGGGCTCCACCAGAAATGTGCATTTTTATGAATGGCGACACCAGAAATGTGCATTTTGATGAAGGGCTACACCAGAAATGTGCATTTTGATAAAGGGCTACACCAGAAATGTGCATTTTGAAAAAGTGCCACACCAGACACATGCATTTTGATAAAGGACTACACCAGAAATGTGCATTTTGATAAAGGGCGACACCAGAAATGTGCATTTTGATAAAGGGCTACACCAGAAACATGTTTTATGATGAAGGGCGGCACCAGAAATGTGCATTTTATTAAAGGGCGACACCAGAAATGTGCATTTTGAGAAAGTGCGACACCAGAAACGTGTTTTATGGTGAAGGGTGACACCAGAAATATGCATTTTAATAAAGGGCTGCACCAGAAATGTGCATTTTGATAAATGGCAACACCAGAAATGTGCATTTTGATGACGGGCTACACCAGAAATGTGCATTTTGATGAAGGGCTACACCAGAAATGTGCATTTTGATAAGGAGCTACACCAGAAATGTGCATTTTGATGAAGGGCGACACCAGAAATGTGCATTTTGATAAAGGGCTACACCATAAATGTGCATTGTGATGAAGGGCTACACCAGAAATGTGCATTTTGATAAAGGGCTACACCAGAAACTCGCATTTTAATGAAGGACTACACCAGAAATGTGTATTTTGATAAAGTGCTACACCAGAAATGTGCCTTTTGACAAAGGGCTACACCAGAAATGTGCATTTTGATAGAGGGCGACACCAGAAATGTGCCTTTTGACAAAGGGTTACACCAGAAATTTGCCTTTTGATAAAAGGCTACAACAGAAATGTGCATTTTGACAAAGGGCTACACCAGAAATGTGCATTTTGACACTGGGCTACACCAGAAATGTGCATTTTGACAAAGGGCTTCACCAGAAATGTGCATTTTGACAAGGGGCTACCTCAGAAATGTGCCTTTTGATAAAGGGCCGCACCAGAAATGTGTATTTTGAGAAAGGGCTCCACCAGAAATGTGCATTTTGAAATAGCGCCACACCAGAAACGTGCATTTTGATAAAGGACTGCACCAGAAATGTGCATTTTGATAAAGGGCTACACCAGAAACATGTTTTTTGATGAATGGCGGCACCAGAAATGTGCATTTTGAGAAAGTGCTCCACCAGAAACGTGTTTTATGATGAGGGGCGACACCAGCAATATGCATTTTAATAAAGGGCTGCACCAGAAATGTGCATTGTGATAAATGGCAACACCAGAAATTTGCATTTTGATAACGGGCTACACCAGAAATGTGCATTTTGAAAAAGTGCCACACCAGACACGTGCATTTTGAGAAAGGACTACACCAGATATGTGCATTTTGATAAATGGCGACACCAGAAATGTGCATTTTGATGAAGGGCGACACCAGAAACGTGCCTTTTGATAAAGGGCTCCACCAGAACTGTGCCTTTTGACAAAGGGCTACACCAGAAATGTGCATTTTGAAAAAGGGCTCCACTAGAAACTTGCGTTTTGATGAAGGACTACACCAGAAATGCGCATTTTGATAAAGGGCTTCACCAGAAATGTGCATTTTGACAAGGGGCTACATCAGAAATGTGCCTTTTGACAAAGGGCTACACCAGAAATGTGCATTTTGACAAAGGGCTTCACCAGAAATGTGCATTTTGACAAGGGGCTACATCAGAAATGTGCCTTTTGACAAAGGGCTGCACCAGAAATGTGCATTTTGAAAAAGGGCTGCACCAGAAATGTGTATTTTGACAAAGGGCGCTACCAGAAATGTGCATTTTGAAAAAGCGCCACAACCAGAAACGTGCATTTTGATAAAGTACTACACCAGAAATGTGCATTATGATAAAGGGCTACACCAGAAACATGTTTTTTGATGAATGACGGCACCAGAAATGTGCAGTTTAATGAAGGGCTACACCAGAAATGTGCATTTTGATAAAGTGCTACACCAGAAACGTGTTTTATGATGAGGGGCGGCACCAGCAATATGCATTTTAATAAATGGATGCACCAGAAATGTGCATTGTGATAAATGGCAACACCAGAAATGTGCATTTTGATAACGGGCTCCACCAGAAATGTGCATTTTTATGAATGGCGACACCAGAAATGTGCATTTTGATGAAGGGCTACACCAGAAATGTGCATTTTGATAAAGGGCTACACCAGAAATGTGCATTTTGAAAAAGTGCCACACCAGACACATGCATTTTGATAAAGGACTACACCAGAAATGTGCATTTTGATAAAGGGCGACACCAGAAATGTGCATTTTGATAAAGGGCTACACCAGAAACATGTTTTATGATGAAGGGCGGCACCAGAAATGTGCATTTTATTAAAGGGCGACACCAGAAATGTGCATTTTGAGAAAGTGCGACACCAGAAACGTGTTTTATGGTGAAGGGTGACACCAGAAATATGCATTTTAATAAAGGGCTGCACCAGAAATGTGCATTTTGATAAATGGCAACACCAGAAATGTGCATTTTGATGACGGGCTACACCAGAAATGTGCATTTTGATGAAGGGCTACACCAGAAATGTGCATTTTGATAAGGAGCTACACCAGAAATGTGCATTTTGATGAAGGGCGACACCAGAAATGTGCATTTTGATAAAGGGCTACACCAGAAACTCGCATTTTAATGAAGGACTACACCAGAAATGTGTATTTTGATAAAGTGCTACACCAGAAATGTGCCTTTTGACAAAGGGCTACACCAGAAATGTGCATTTTGATAGAGGGCGACACCAGAAATGTGCCTTTTGACAAAGGGTTACACCAGAAATTTGCCTTTTGATAAAAGGCTACAACAGAAATGTGCATTTTGACAAAGGGCTACACCAGAAATGTGCATTTTGACACTGGGCTACACCAGAAATGTGCATTTTGACAAAGGGCTTCACCAGAAATGTGCATTTTGACAAGGGGCTACCTCAGAAATGTGCCTTTTGATAAAGGGCCGCACCAGAAATGTGTATTTTGAGAAAGGGCTCCACCAGAAATGTGCATTTTGAAATAGCGCCACACCAGAAACGTGCATTTTGATAAAGGACTGCACCAGAAATGTGCATTTTGATAAAGGGCTACACCAGAAACATGTTTTTTGATGAATGGCGGCACCAGAAATGTGCATTTTGAGAAAGTGCTCCACCAGAAACGTGTTTTATGATGAGGGGCGACACCAGCAATATGCATTTTAATAAAGGGCTGCACCAGAAATGTGCATTGTGATAAATGGCAACACCAGAAATTTGCATTTTGATAACGGGCTACACCAGAAATGTGCATTTTGAAAAAGTGCCACACCAGACACGTGCATTTTGAGAAAGGACTACACCAGATATGTGCATTTTGATAAATGGCGACACCAGAAATGTGCATTTTGATGAAGGGCGACACCAGAAACGTGCCTTTTGATAAAGGGCTCCACCAGAACTGTGCCTTTTGACAAAGGGCTACACCAGAAATGTGCATTTTGAAAAAGGGCTCCACTAGAAACTTGCGTTTTGATGAAGGACTACACCAGAAATGCGCATTTTGATAAAGGGCTTCACCAGAAATGTGCATTTTGACAAGGGGCTACATCAGAAATGTGCCTTTTGACAAAGGGCTACACCAGAAATGTGCATTTTGACAAAGGGCTTCACCAGAAATGTGCATTTTGACAAGGGGCTACATCAGAAATGTGCCTTTTGACAAAGGGCTCCACCAGAAATGTGCATTTTGATAAAGGGCTGCACCAGAAATGTGTATTTTGACAAAGGGCGCTACCAGAAATGTGCATTTTGAAAAAGCGCCACACCAGAAACGTGCATTTTGATAAAGGACTACACCAGAAATGTGCATTATGATAAAGGGCTACACCAGAAACATGTTTTTTGATGAATGACGGCACCAGAAATGTGCAGTTTAATGAAGGGCTACACCAGAAATGTGCATTTTGATAAAGTGCTACACCAGAAACGTGTTTTATGATGAGGGGCGGCACCAGCAATATGCATTTTAATAAATGGATGCACCAGAAATGTGCATTGTGATAAATGGCAACACCAGAAATGTGCATTTTGATAACGGGCTCCACCAGAAATGTGCATTTTTATGAAGGGCGACACCAGAAATGTGCATTTTGATGAAGGGCTACACCAGAAATGTGCATTTTGATAAAGGGCTACACCAGAAATGTGCATTTTGAAAAAGTGCCACACCAGACACATGCATTTTGATAAAGGACTACACCAGAAATGTGCATTTTGATAAAGGACTACACCAGAAATGTGCATTATGATAAAGGGCTACACCAGAAACATGTTTTTTGATGAATGACGGCACCAGAAATGTGCAGTTTAATGAAGGGCTACACCAGAAATGTGCATTTTGATAAAGTGCTACACCAGAAACGTGTTTTATGATGAGGGGCGGCACCAGCAATATGCATTTTAATAAATGGATGCACCAGAAATGTGCATTGTGATAAATGGCAACACCAGAAATGTGCATTTTGATAACGGGCTCCACCAGAAATGTGCATTTTTATGAAGGGCGACACCAGAAATGTGCATTTTGATGACGGGCTACACCAGAAATGTGCATTTTGATGAAGGGCTACACCAGAAATGTGCATTTTGATAAGGAGCTACACCAGAAATGTGCATTTTGATGAAGGGCGACACCAGAAATGTGCATTTTGATAAAGGGCTACACCATAAATGTGCATTGTGATGAAGGGCTACACCAGAAATGTGCATTTTGATAAAGGGCTACACCAGAAACTCGCATTTTAATGAAGGACTACACCAGAAATGTGTATTTTGATAAAGGGCTTCACCAGAAATGTGCATTTTGATAAATGGCAACACCAGAAATGTGCATTTTGATAACGGGCAACACTAGAAATGTGCATTTTGATGAAGGGCGACACCAGAAACGTGCCTTTTGATAAAGGGCTCCACCAGAACTGTGCCTTTTGACAAAGGGCTACACCAGAAATGTGCATTTTGAAAAAGGGCTCCACCAGAAACTTGCGTTTTGATGAAGGACTACACCAGAAATGTGCATTTTGATAAAGGGCTTCACCAGAAATGTGCATTTTGACAAGGGGCTACATCAGAAATGTGCCTTTTGACAAAGGGCTACACCAGAAATGTGCATTTTGACAAAGGGCTTCACCAGAAATGTGCATTTTGACAAGGGGCTACATCAGAAATGTGCCTTTTGACAAAGGGCTGCACCAGAAATGTGCATTTTGAAAAAGGGCTGCACCAGAAATGTGTATTTTGACAAAGGGCGCTACCAGAAATGTGCATTTTGAAAAAGCGCCACAACCAGAAACGTGCATTTTGATAAAGTACTACACCAGAAATGTGCATTATGATAAAGGGCTACACCAGAAACATGTTTTTTGATGAATGACGGCACCAGAAATGTGCAGTTTAATGAAGGGCTACACCAGAAATGTGCATTTTGATAAAGTGCTACACCAGAAACGTGTTTTATGATGAGGGGCGGCACCAGCAATATGCATTTTAATAAATGGATGCACCAGAAATGTGCATTGTGATAAATGGCAACACCAGAAATGTGCATTTTGATAACGGGCTCCACCAGAAATGTGCATTTTTATGAATGGCGACACCAGAAATGTGCATTTTGATGAAGGGCTACACCAGAAATGTGCATTTTGATAAAGGGCTACACCAGAAATGTGCATTTTGAAAAAGTGCCACACCAGACACATGAATTTTGATAAAGGACTACACCAGAAATGTGCATTTTGATAAAGGGCGACACCAGAAATGTGCATTTTGATAAAGGGCTACACCAGAAACATGTTTTATGATGAAGGGCGGCACCAGAAATGTGCATTTTATTAAAGGGCGACACCAGAAATGTGCATTTTGAGAAAGTGCGACACCAGAAACGTGTTTTATGGTGAAGGGTGACACCAGAAATATGCATTTTAATAAAGGGCTGCACCAGAAATGTGCATTTTGATAAATGGCAACACCAGAAATGTGCATTTTGATGACGGGCGACACCAGAAATGTGCATTTTGATGAAGGGCTACACCAGAAATGTGCATTTTGATAAGGAGCTACACCAGAAATGTGCATTTTGATGAAGGGCGACACCAGAAATGTGCATTTTGATAAAGGGCTACACCATAAATGTGCATTGTGATGAAGGGCTACACCAGAAATGTGCATTTTGATAAAGGGCTACACCAGAAACTCGCATTTTAATGAAGGACTACACCAGAAATGTGTATTTTGATAAAGTGCTACACCAGAAATGTGCCTTTTGACAAAGGGCTACACCAGAAATGTGCATTTTGATAGAGGGCGACACCAGAAATGTGCCTTTTGACAAAGGGTTACACCAGAAATTTGCCTTTTGATAAAAGGCTACAACAGAAATGTGCATTTTGACAAAGGGCTACACCAGAAATGTGCATTTTGACACTGGGCTACACCAGAAATGTGCATTTTGACAAAGGGCTTCACCAGAAATGTGCATTTTGACAAGGGGCTACCTCAGAAATGTGCCTTTTGATAAAGGGCCGCACCAGAAATGTGTATTTTGAGAAAGGGCTCCACCAGAAATGTGCATTTTGAAATAGCGCCACACCAGAAACGTGCATTTTGATAAAGGACTGCACCAGAAATGTGCATTTTGATAAAGGGCTACACCAGAGACATGTTTTTTGATGAATGGCGGCACCAGAAATGTGCATTTTGAGAAAGTGCTCCACCAGAAACGTGTTTTATGATGAGGGGCGACACCAGCAATATGCATTTTAATAAAGGGCTGCACCAGAAATGTGCATTGTGATAAATGGCAACACCAGAAATTTGCATTTTGATAACGGGCTACACCAGAAATGTGCATTTTGAAAAAGTGCCACACCAGACACGTGCATTTTGAGAAAGGACTACACCAGATATGTGCATTTTGATAAATGGCGACACCAGAAATGTGCATTTTGATGAAGGGCGACACCAGAAACGTGCCTTTTGATAAAGGGCTCCACCAGAACTGTGCCTTTTGACAAAGGGCTACACCAGAAATGTGCATTTTGAAAAAGGGCTCCACTAGAAACTTGCGTTTTGATGAAGGACTACACCAGAAATGCGCATTTTGATAAAGGGCTTCACCAGAAATGTGCATTTTGACAAGGGGCTACATCAGAAATGTGCCTTTTGACAAAGGGCTACACCAGAAATGTGCATTTTGACAAAGGGCTTCACCAGAAATGTGCATTTTGACAAGGGGCTACATCAGAAATGTGCCTTTTGACAAAGGGCTCCACCAGAAATGTGCATTTTGATAAAGGGCTGCACCAGAAATGTGTATTTTGACAAAGGGCGCTACCAGAAATGTGCATTTTGAAAAAGCGCCACACCAGAAACGTGCATTTTGATAAAGGACTACACCAGAAATGTGCATTATGATAAAGGGCTACACCAGAAACATGTTTTTTGATGAATGACGGCACCAGAAATGTGCAGTTTAATGAAGGGCTACACCAGAAATGTGCATTTTGATAAAGTGCTACACCAGAAACGTGTTTTATGATGAGGGGCGGCACCAGCAATATGCATTTTAATAAATGGATGCACCAGAAATGTGCATTGTGATAAATGGCAACACCAGAAATGTGCATTTTGATAACGGGCTCCACCAGAAATGTGCATTTTTATGAAGGGCGACACCAGAAATGTGCATTTTGATGAAGGGCTACACCAGAAATGTGCAATTTGATAAAGGGCTACACCAGAAATGTGCATTTTGAAAAAGTGCCACACCAGACACATGCATTTTGATAAAGGACTACACCAGAAATGTGCATTTTGATAAAGGGCGACACCAGAAATGTGCATTTTGATAAAGGGCTACACCAGAAACATGTTTTATGATGAAGGGCGGCACCAGAAATGTGCATTTTAATAAAGGGCGACACCAGAAATGTGCATTTTGAGAAAGTGCGACACCAGAAACGTGTTTTATGATGAAGGGTGACACCAGAAATATGCATTTTAATAAAGGGCTGCACCAGAAATGTGCATTTTGATAAATGGCAACACCACAAATGTGCATTTTGATGACGGGCTACACCAGAAATGTGCATTTTGATGAAGGGCGACACCAGAAATGTGCATTTTGATAAGGAGCTACACCAGAAATGTGCATTTTGATGAAAGGCGACACCAGAAATGTGCATTTTGATAAAGGGCTACACCATAAATGTGCATTGTGATGAAGGGCTACACCAGAAATGTACATTTTGATAAAGGGCTACACCAGAAACTCGCATTTTAATGAAGGACTACACCAGAAATGTGCATTTTGATAAAGTGCTACACCAGAAATGTGCCTTTTGACAAAGGGCTACACCAGAAATGTGCATTTTGATAGAGGGCGACACCAGAAATGTGCCTTTTGACAAAGGGTTACACCAGAAATGTGCCTTTTGATAAAAGACTACAACAGAAATGTGCATTTTGACAAAGCGCTACACCAGAAATGTGCCTTTTGACAAAGGGCTACACCAGAAATGCGCATTTTGATGAAGGGATACACCAGAAATGTGCATTTTGATAAGGAGCTACACCAGAAATGTGCATTTTGATGAAGGGCGACACCAGAAATGTGCATTTTGATAAAGGGCTACACCATAAATGTGCATTTTGATAAATGGCAACACCAGAAATGTGCATTTTGATGACGGGCTACACCAGAAATGTGCATTTTGATGAAGGGCTACACCAGAAATGTGCATTTTGATAAGGAGCTACACCAGAAATGTGCATTTTGATGAAGGGCGACATCAGAAATGTGCATTTTGATAAGGAGCTACACCAGAAATGTGCATTTTGATGAAGGGTGACACCAGAAATATGCATTTTAATAAAGGGCTGCACCAGAAATGTGCATTTTGATAAATGGCAACACCAGAAATGTGCATTTTGATGACGGGCTACACCAGAATGTGCATTTTGATGAAGGGCTACACCAGAAATGTGCATTTTGATAAGGAGCTACACCAGAAATGTGCATTTTGATGAAGGGCGACACCAGAAATGTGCATTTTGATAAAGGGCTACACCATAAATGTGCATTGTGATGAAGGGCTACACCAGAAATGTGCATTTTGATAAAGGGCTACACCAGAAACTCGCATTTTAATGAAGGACTACACCAGAAATGTGTATTTTGATAAAGTGCTACACCAGAAATGTGCCTTTTGACAAAGGGCTACACCAGAAATGTGCATTTTGATAGAGGGCGACACCAGAAATGTGCCTTTTGACAAAGGGTTACACCAGAAATGTGCCTTTTGATAAAAGGCTACAACAGAAATGTGCATTTTGACAAAGGGCTACACCAGAAATGTGCATTTTGACACTGGGCTACACCAGAAATGTGCATTTTGACAAAGGGCTTCACCAGAAATGTGCATTTTGACAAGGGGCTACCTCAGAAATGTGCCTTTTGATAAAGGGCTGCACCAGAAATGTGTATTTTGAGAAAGGGCTCCACCAGAAATGTGCATTTTGAAATAGCGCCACACCAGAAACGTGCATTTTGATAAAGGACTGCACCAGAAATGTGCATTTTGATAAAGGGCTACACCAGAAACATGTTTTTTGATGAATGGCGGCACCAGAAATGTGCATTTTGAGAAAGTGCTCCACCAGAAACGTGTTTTATGATGAGGGGCGACACCAGCAATATGCATTTTAATAAAGGGCTGCACCAGAAATGTGCATTGTGATAAATGGCAACACCAGAAATTTGCATTTTGATAACGGGCTACACCAGAAATGTGCATTTTGAAAAAGTGCCACATCAGACACGTGCATTTTGAGAAAGGACTACACCAGATATGTGCATTTTGATAAATGGCGACACCAGAAATGTGCATTTTGATGAAGGGCAACACCAGAAACGTGCCTTTTGATAAAGGGCTCCACCAGAACTGTGCCTTTTGACAAAGGGCTACACCAGAAATGTGCATTTTGAAAAAGGGCTCCACTAGAAACTTGCGTTTTGATGAAGGACTACACCAGAAATGCGCATTTTGATAAAGGGCTTCACCAGAAATGTGCATTTTGACAAGGGGCTACATCAGAAATGTGCCTTTTGACAAAGGGCTACACCAGAAATGTGCATTTTGACAAAGGGCTTCACCAGAAATGTGCATTTTGACAAGGGGCTACATCAGAAATGTGCCTTTTGACAAAGGGCTCCACCAGAAATGTGCATTTTGATAAAGGGCTGCACCAGAAATGTGTATTTTGACAAAGGGCGCTACCAGAAATGTGCATTTTGAAAAAGCGCCACACCAGAAACGTGCATTTTGATAAAGGACTACACCAGAAATGTGCATTATGATAAAGGGCTACACCAGAAACATGTTTTTTGATGAATGACGGCACCAGAAATGTGCAGTTTAATGAAGGGCTACACCAGAAATGTGCATTTTGATAAAGTGCTACACCAGAAACGTGTTTTATGATGAGGGGCGGCACCAGCAATATGCATTTTAATAAATGGATGCACCAGAAATGTGCATTGTGATAAATGGCAACACCAGAAATGTGCATTTTGATAACGGGCTCCACCAGAAATGTGCATTTTTATGAAGGGCGACACCAGAAATGTGCATTTTGATGACGGGCTACACCAGAAATGTGCATTTTGATGAAGGGCTACACCAGAAATGTGCATTTTGATAAGGAGCTACACCAGAAATGTGCATTTTGATGAAGGGCGACACCAGAAATGTGCATTTTGATAAAGGGCTACACCATAAATGTGCATTGTGATGAAGGGCTACACCAGAAATGTGCATTTTGATAAAGGGCTACACCAGAAACTCGCATTTTAATGAAGGACTACACCAGAAATGTGTATTTTGATAAAGTGCTACACCAGAAATGTGCCTTTTGACAAAGGGCTACACCAGAAATGTGCATTTTGATAGAGGGCGACACCAGAAATGTGCCTTTTGACAAAGGGTTACACCAGAAATGTGCCTTTTGATAAAAGGCTACAACAGAAATGTGCATTTTGACAAAGGGCTACACCAGAAATGTGCATTTTGACACTGGGCTTCACCAGAAATGTGCATTTTGACAAGGGGCTACCTCAGAAATGTGCCTTTTGATAAAGGGCTGCACCAGAAATGTGTATTTTGAGAAAGGGCTCCACCAGAAATGTGCATTTTGAAATAGCGCCACACCAGAAACGTGCATTTTGATAAAGGACTGCACCAGAAATGTGCATTTTGATAAAGTGCTACACCAGAAACGTGTTTTATGATGAGGGGCGGCACCAGCAATATGCATTTTAATAAATGGATGCACCAGAAATGTGCATTGTGATAAATGGCAACACCAGAAATGTGCATTTTGATAACGGGCTCCACCAGAAATGTGCATTTTTATGAAGGGCGACACCAGAAATGTGCATTTTGATGAAGGGCTACACCAGAAATGTGCATTTTGATAAAGGGCTACACCAGAAATGTGCATTTTGAAAAAGTGCCACACCAGACACATGCATTTTGATAAAGGACTACACCAGAAATGTGCATTTTGATAAAGGACTACACCAGAAATGTGCATTATGATAAAGGGCTACACCAGAAACATGTTTTTTGATGAATGACGGCACCAGAAATGTGCAGTTTAATGAAGGGCTACACCAGAAATGTGCATTTTGATAAAGTGCTACACCAGAAACGTGTTTTATGATGAGGGGCGGCACCAGCAATATGCATTTTAATAAATGGATGCACCAGAAATGTGCATTGTGATAAATGGCAACACCAGAAATGTGCATTTTGATAACGGGCTCCACCAGAAATGTGCATTTTTATGAAGGGCGACACCAGAAATGTGCATTTTGATGACGGGCTACACCAGAAATGTGCATTTTGATGAAGGGCTACACCAGAAATGTGCATTTTGATAAGGAGCTACACCAGAAATGTGCATTTTGATGAAGGGCGACACCAGAAATGTGCATTTTGATAAAGGGCTACACCATAAATGTGCATTGTGATGAAGGGCTACACCAGAAATGTGCATTTTGATAAAGGGCTACACCAGAAACTCGCATTTTAATGAAGGACTACACCAGAAATGTGTATTTTGATAAAGGGCTTCACCAGAAATGTGCATTTTGATAAATGGCAACACCAGAAATGTGCATTTTGATAACGGGCAACACTAGAAATGTGCATTTTGATGAAGGGCGACACCAGAAACGTGCCTTTTGATAAAGGGCTCCACCAGAACTGTGCCTTTTGACAAAGGGCTACACCAGAAATGTGCATTTTGAAAAAGGGCTCCACCAGAAACTTGCGTTTTGATGAAGGACTACACCAGAAATGTGCATTTTGATAAAGGGCTTCACCAGAAATGTGCATTTTGACAAGGGGCTACATCAGAAATGTGCCTTTTGACAAAGGGCTACACCAGAAATGTGCATTTTGACAAAGGGCTTCACCAGAAATGTGCATTTTGACAAGGGGCTACATCAGAAATGTGCCTTTTGACAAAGGGCTGCACCAGAAATGTGCATTTTGAAAAAGGGCTGCACCAGAAATGTGTATTTTGACAAAGGGCGCTACCAGAAATGTGCATTTTGAAAAAGCGCCACAACCAGAAACGTGCATTTTGATAAAGTACTACACCAGAAATGTGCATTATGATAAAGGGCTACACCAGAAACATGTTTTTTGATGAATGACGGCACCAGAAATGTGCAGTTTAATGAAGGGCTACACCAGAAATGTGCATTTTGATAAAGTGCTACACCAGAAACGTGTTTTATGATGAGGGGCGGCACCAGCAATATGCATTTTAATAAATGGATGCACCAGAAATGTGCATTGTGATAAATGGCAACACCAGAAATGTGCATTTTGATAACGGGCTCCACCAGAAATGTGCATTTTTATGAATGGCGACACCAGAAATGTGCATTTTGATGAAGGGCTACACCAGAAATGTGCATTTTGATAAAGGGCTACACCAGAAATGTGCATTTTGAAAAAGTGCCACACCAGACACATGCATTTTGATAAAGGACTACACCAGAAATGTGCATTTTGATAAAGGGCGACACCAGAAATGTGCATTTTGATAAAGGGCTACACCAGAAACATGTTTTATGATGAAGGGCGGCACCAGAAATGTGCATTTTATTAAAGGGCGACACCAGAAATGTGCATTTTGAGAAAGTGCGACACCAGAAACGTGTTTTATGGTGAAGGGTGACACCAGAAATATGCATTTTAATAAAGGGCTGCACCAGAAATGTGCATTTTGATAAATGGCAACACCAGAAATGTGCATTTTGATGACGGGCTACACCAGAAATGTGCATTTTGATGAAGGGCTACACCAGAAATGTGCATTTTGATAAGGAGCTACACCAGAAATGTGCATTTTGATGAAGGGCGACACCAGAAATGTGCATTTTGATAAAGGGCTACACCATAAATGTGCATTGTGATGAAGGGCTACACCAGAAATGTGCATTTTGATAAAGGGCTACACCAGAAACTCGCATTTTAATGAAGGACTACACCAGAAATGTGTATTTTGATAAAGTGCTACACCAGAAATGTGCCTTTTGACAAAGGGCTACACCAGAAATGTGCATTTTGATAGAGGGCGACACCAGAAATGTGCCTTTTGACAAAGGGTTACACCAGAAATTTGCCTTTTGATAAAAGGCTACAACAGAAATGTGCATTTTGACAAAGGGCTACACCAGAAATGTGCATTTTGACACTGGGCTACACCAGAAATGTGCATTTTGACAAAGGGCTTCACCAGAAATGTGCATTTTGACAAGGGGCTACCTCAGAAATGTGCCTTTTGATAAAGGGCCGCACCAGAAATGTGTATTTTGAGAAAGGGCTCCACCAGAAATGTGCATTTTGAAATAGCGCCACACCAGAAACGTGCATTTTGATAAAGGACTGCACCAGAAATGTGCATTTTGATAAAGGGCTACACCAGAAACATGTTTTTTGATGAATGGCGGCACCAGAAATGTGCATTTTGAGAAAGTGCTCCACCAGAAACGTGTTTTATGATGAGGGGCGACACCAGCAATATGCATTTTAATAAAGGGCTGCACCAGAAATGTGCATTGTGATAAATGGCAACACCAGAAATTTGCATTTTGATAACGGGCTACACCAGAAATGTGCATTTTGAAAAAGTGCCACACCAGACACGTGCATTTTGAGAAAGGACTACACCAGATATGTGCATTTTGATAAATGGCGACACCAGAAATGTGCATTTTGATGAAGGGCGACACCAGAAACGTGCCTTTTGATAAAGGGCTCCACCAGAACTGTGCCTTTTGACAAAGGGCTACACCAGAAATGTGCATTTTGAAAAAGGGCTCCACTAGAAACTTGCGTTTTGATGAAGGACTACACCAGAAATGCGCATTTTGATAAAGGGCTTCACCAGAAATGTGCATTTTGACAAGGGGCTACATCAGAAATGTGCCTTTTGACAAAGGGCTACACCAGAAATGTGCATTTTGACAAAGGGCTTCACCAGAAATGTGCATTTTGACAAGGGGCTACATCAGAAATGTGCCTTTTGACAAAGGGCTCCACCAGAAATGTGCATTTTGATAAAGGGCTGCACCAGAAATGTGTATTTTGACAAAGGGCGCTACCAGAAATGTGCATTTTGAAAAAGCGCCACACCAGAAACGTGCATTTTGATAAAGGACTACACCAGAAATGTGCATTATGATAAAGGGCTACACCAGAAACATGTTTTTTGATGAATGACGGCACCAGAAATGTGCAGTTTAATGAAGGGCTACACCAGAAATGTGCATTTTGATAAAGTGCTACACCAGAAACGTGTTTTATGATGAGGGGCGGCACCAGCAATATGCATTTTAATAAATGGATGCACCAGAAATGTGCATTGTGATAAATGGCAACACCAGAAATGTGCATTTTGATAACGGGCTCCACCAGAAATGTGCATTTTTATGAAGGGCGACACCAGAAATGTGCATTTTGATGAAGGGCTACACCAGAAATGTGCAATTTGATAAAGGGCTACACCAGAAATGTGCATTTTGAAAAAGTGCCACACCAGACACATGCATTTTGATAAAGGACTACACCAGAAATGTGCATTTTGATAAAGGGCGACACCAGAAATGTGCATTTTGATAAAGGGCTACACCAGAAACATGTTTTATGATGAAGGGCGGCACCAGAAATGTGCATTTTAATAAAGGGCGACACCAGAAATGTGCATTTTGAGAAAGTGCGACACCAGAAACGTGTTTTATGATGAAGGGTGACACCAGAAATATGCATTTTAATAAAGGGCTGCACCAGAAATGTGCATTTTGATAAATGGCAACACCACAAATGTGCATTTTGATGACGGGCTACACCAGAAATGTGCATTTTGATGAAGGGCGACACCAGAAATGTGCATTTTGATAAGGAGCTACACCAGAAATGTGCATTTTGATGAAAGGCGACACCAGAAATGTGCATTTTGATAAAGGGCTACACCATAAATGTGCATTGTGATGAAGGGCTACACCAGAAATGTACATTTTGATAAAGGGCTACACCAGAAACTCGCATTTTAATGAAGGACTACACCAGAAATGTGCATTTTGATAAAGTGCTACACCAGAAATGTGCCTTTTGACAAAGGGCTACACCAGAAATGTGCATTTTGATAGAGGGCGACACCAGAAATGTGCCTTTTGACAAAGGGTTACACCAGAAATGTGCCTTTTGATAAAAGACTACAACAGAAATGTGCATTTTGACAAAGCGCTACACCAGAAATGTGCCTTTTGACAAAGGGCTACACCAGAAATGCGCATTTTGATGAAGGGATACACCAGAAATGTGCATTTTGATAAGGAGCTACACCAGAAATGTGCATTTTGATGAAGGGCGACACCAGAAATGTGCATTTTGATAAAGGGCTACACCATAAATGTGCATTTTGATAAATGGCAACACCAGAAATGTGCATTTTGATGACGGGCTACACCAGAAATGTGCATTTTGATGAAGGGCTACACCAGAAATGTGCATTTTGATAAGGAGCTACACCAGAAATGTGCATTTTGATGAAGGGCGACATCAGAAATGTGCATTTTGATAAGGAGCTACACCAGAAATGTGCATTTTGATGAAGGGTGACACCAGAAATATGCATTTTAATAAAGGGCTGCACCAGAAATGTGCATTTTGATAAATGGCAACACCAGAAATGTGCATTTTGATGACGGGCTACACCAGAATGTGCATTTTGATGAAGGGCTACACCAGAAATGTGCATTTTGATAAGGAGCTACACCAGAAATGTGCATTTTGATGAAGGGCGACACCAGAAATGTGCATTTTGATAAAGGGCTACACCATAAATGTGCATTGTGATGAAGGGCTACACCAGAAATGTGCATTTTGATAAAGGGCTACACCAGAAACTCGCATTTTAATGAAGGACTACACCAGAAATGTGTATTTTGATAAAGTGCTACACCAGAAATGTGCCTTTTGACAAAGGGCTACACCAGAAATGTGCATTTTGATAGAGGGCGACACCAGAAATGTGCCTTTTGACAAAGGGTTACACCAGAAATGTGCCTTTTGATAAAAGGCTACAACAGAAATGTGCATTTTGACAAAGGGCTACACCAGAAATGTGCATTTTGACACTGGGCTACACCAGAAATGTGCATTTTGACAAAGGGCTTCACCAGAAATGTGCATTTTGACAAGGGGCTACCTCAGAAATGTGCCTTTTGATAAAGGGCTGCACCAGAAATGTGTATTTTGAGAAAGGGCTCCACCAGAAATGTGCATTTTGAAATAGCGCCACACCAGAAACGTGCATTTTGATAAAGGACTGCACCAGAAATGTGCATTTTGATAAAGGGCTACACCAGAAACATGTTTTTTGATGAATGGCGGCACCAGAAATGTGCATTTTGAGAAAGTGCTCCACCAGAAACGTGTTTTATGATGAGGGGCGACACCAGCAATATGCATTTTAATAAAGGGCTGCACCAGAAATGTGCATTGTGATAAATGGCAACACCAGAAATTTGCATTTTGATAACGGGCTACACCAGAAATGTGCATTTTGAAAAAGTGCCACATCAGACACGTGCATTTTGAGAAAGGACTACACCAGATATGTGCATTTTGATAAATGGCGACACCAGAAATGTGCATTTTGATGAAGGGCAACACCAGAAACGTGCCTTTTGATAAAGGGCTCCACCAGAACTGTGCCTTTTGACAAAGGGCTACACCAGAAATGTGCATTTTGAAAAAGGGCTCCACTAGAAACTTGCGTTTTGATGAAGGACTACACCAGAAATGCGCATTTTGATAAAGGGCTTCACCAGAAATGTGCATTTTGACAAGGGGCTACATCAGAAATGTGCCTTTTGACAAAGGGCTACACCAGAAATGTGCATTTTGACAAAGGGCTTCACCAGAAATGTGCATTTTGACAAGGGGCTACATCAGAAATGTGCCTTTTGACAAAGGGCTCCACCAGAAATGTGCATTTTGATAAAGGGCTGCACCAGAAATGTGTATTTTGACAAAGGGCGCTACCAGAAATGTGCATTTTGAAAAAGCGCCACACCAGAAACGTGCATTTTGATAAAGGACTACACCAGAAATGTGCATTATGATAAAGGGCTACACCAGAAACATGTTTTTTGATGAATGACGGCACCAGAAATGTGCAGTTTAATGAAGGGCTACACCAGAAATGTGCATTTTGATAAAGTGCTACACCAGAAACGTGTTTTATGATGAGGGGCGGCACCAGCAATATGCATTTTAATAAATGGATGCACCAGAAATGTGCATTGTGATAAATGGCAACACCAGAAATGTGCATTTTGATAACGGGCTCCACCAGAAATGTGCATTTTTATGAAGGGCGACACCAGAAATGTGCATTTTGATGACGGGCTACACCAGAAATGTGCATTTTGATGAAGGGCTACACCAGAAATGTGCATTTTGATAAGGAGCTACACCAGAAATGTGCATTTTGATGAAGGGCGACACCAGAAATGTGCATTTTGATAAAGGGCTACACCATAAATGTGCATTGTGATGAAGGGCTACACCAGAAATGTGCATTTTGATAAAGGGCTACACCAGAAACTCGCATTTTAATGAAGGACTACACCAGAAATGTGTATTTTGATAAAGTGCTACACCAGAAATGTGCCTTTTGACAAAGGGCTACACCAGAAATGTGCATTTTGATAGAGGGCGACACCAGAAATGTGCCTTTTGACAAAGGGTTACACCAGAAATGTGCCTTTTGATAAAAGGCTACAACAGAAATGTGCATTTTGACAAAGGGCTACACCAGAAATGTGCATTTTGACACTGGGCTTCACCAGAAATGTGCATTTTGACAAGGGGCTACCTCAGAAATGTGCCTTTTGATAAAGGGCTGCACCAGAAATGTGTATTTTGAGAAAGGGCTCCACCAGAAATGTGCATTTTGAAATAGCGCCACACCAGAAACGTGCATTTTGATAAAGGACTGCACCAGAAATGTGCATTTTGATAAAGGGCTACACCAGAAACATGTTTTTTGATGAATGGCGGCACCAGAAATGTGCATTTTGAGAAAGTGCTCCACCAGAAACGTGTTTTATGATGAGGGGCGACACCAGCAATATGCATTTTAATAAAGGGCTGCACCAGAAATGTGCATTGTGATAAATGGCAACACCAGAAATTTGCATTTTGATAACGGGCTACACCAGAAATGTGCATTTTGAAAAAGTGCCACACCAGACACGTGCATTTTGAGAAAGGACTACACCAGATATGTGCATTTTGATAAATGGCGACACCAGAAATGTGCATTTTGATGAAGGGCAACACCAGAAACGTGCCTTTTGATAAAGGGCTCCACCAGAACTGTGCCTTTTGACAAAGGGCTACACCAGAAATGTGCATTTTGAAAAAGGGCTCCACTAGAAACTTGCGTTTTGATGAAGGACTACACCAGAAATGCGCATTTTGATAAAGGGCTTCACCAGAAATGTGCATTTTGACAAGGGGCTACATCAGAAATGTGCCTTTTGACAAAGGGCTACACCAGAAATGTGCATTTTGACAAAGGGCTTCACCAGAAATGTGCATTTTGACAAGGGGCTACATCAGAAATGTGCCTTTTGACAAAGGGCTCCACCAGAAATGTGCATTTTGATAAAGGGCTGCACCAGAAATGTGTATTTTGACAAAGGGCGCTACCAGAAATGTGCATTTTGAAAAAGCGCCACACCAGAAACGTGCATTTTGATAAAGGACTACACCAGAAATGTGCATTATGATAAAGGGCTACACCAGAAACATGTTTTTTGATGAATGACGGCACCAGAAATGTGCAGTTTAATGAAGGGCTACACCAGAAATGTGCATTTTGATAAAGTGCTACACCAGAAACGTGTTTTATGATGAGGGGCAGCACCAGCAATATGCATTTTAATAAATGGATGCACCAGAAATGTGCATTGTGATAAATGGCAACACCAGAAATGTGCATTTTGATAAACGGGCTCCACCAGAAATGTGCATTTTTATGAAGGGCGACACCAGAAATGTGCATTTTGATGAAGGGCTACACCAGAAATGTGCATTTTGATAAAGGGCTACACCAGAAATGTGCATTTTGAAAAAGTGCCACACCAAACACATGCATTTTGATAAAGGACTACACCAGAAATGTGCATTTTGATAAAGGGCTACACCAGAAACATGTTTTATGATGAAGGGCGGCACCAGAAATGTGCATTTTAATAAAGGGCGACACCAGAAATGTGCATTTTGAGAAAGTGCGACACCAGAAACGTGTTTTATGATGAAGGGTGACACCAGAAATATGCATTTTAATAAAGGGCTGCACCAGAAATGTGCATTTTGATAAATGGCAACACCAGAAATGTGCATTTTGATGACGGGCTACACCAGAAATGTGCATTTTGATGAAGGGCGACACCAGAAATGTGCATTTTGATAAGGAGCTACACCAGAAATGTGCATTTTGATGAAAGGCGACACCAGAAATGTGCATTTTGATAAAGGGCTACACCATAAATGTGCATTGTGATGAAGGGCTACACCAGAAATGTGCATTTTGATAAAGGGCTACACCAGAAACTCGCATTTTAATGAAGGACTACACCAGAAATGTGCATTTTGATAAAGTGCTACACCAGAAATGTGCCTTTTGACAAAGGGCTACACCAGAAATGTGCATTTTGATAGAGGGCGACACCAGAAATGTGCCTTTTGACAAAGGGTTACACCAGAAATGTGCCTTTTGATAAAAGACTACAACAGAAATGTGCATTTTGACAAAGCGCTACACCAGAAATGTGCCTTTTGACAAAGGGCTACACCAGAAATGCGCATTTTGATGAAGGGATACACCAGAAACTTGCGTTTTGATGAAGGACTACACCAGAAATGTGCATTTTGATAAAGGGCTACACCAGAAATGTGCCTTTTGACAAAGGCTTACACCAGAAATGTGTATTTTGACAAAGGGCTACACCAGAAATGTGCACTTTGATGAAGGGCGACTTCAGAAATGTGCCTTTTGACAAAGGGTTACACCAGAAATGTGCATTTTGACAAAGGGATACACCAGAAATGTGCATTTTGATAAAGGGCTCCACCAGAAATGTGCATTTTGATAACGGGCTCCACCAGAAATGTGCATTTTTATGAAGGGCGACACCAGAAATGTACATTTTGATAAAGAGCTACACCAGAAATGTGCATTTTGACAAAGGGCTACACCAGAAATGTGCATTTTGATAAAGGGCGACACCAGAAACTTGCATTTTGATGAAGGACTACACCAGAAATGTGCATTTAGATAAAGGGCTTCACCAGAAATGTGCCTTTTGACAAAGGGCTACACGAGAAATGTGCATTTTGATAAAGGGCAACACCAGAAACTTGCATTTTGATGAAGTACTACACCAGAAATGTGTATTTTGATAAAGTGCTACACCAGAAATGTGCCTTTTGACAAAGGGCTACACCAGAAATGTGCATTTTGATAGAGGGCGACACCAGAAATGTGCCTTTTGACAAAGGGCTACACCAGAAATGTGCATTTTGATAGAGGGCGACACCAGAAATGTGCCTTTTGACAAAGGGTTACACCAGAAATGTGCCTTTTGATAAAAGGCTACAACAGAAATGTGCATTTTGATAAAGGGCTACACCATAAATGTGCATTTTGATAAATGGCAACACCAGAAATGTGCATTTTGATGACGGGCTACACCAGAAATGTGCATTTTGATGAAGGGCTACACCAGAAATGTGCATTTTGATAAGGAGCTACACCAGAAATGTGCATTTTGATGAAGGGCGACATCAGAAATGTGCATTTTGATAAGGAGCTACACCAGAAATGTGCATTTTGATGAAGGGTGACACCAGAAATATGCATTTTAATAAAGGGCTGCACCAGAAATGTGCATTTTGATAAATGGCAACACCAGAAATGTGCATTTTGATGACGGGCTACACCAGAATGTGCATTTTGATGAAGGGCTACACCAGAAATGTGCATTTTGATAAGGAGCTACACCAGAAATGTGCATTTTGATGAAGGGCGACACCAGAAATGTGCATTTTGATAAAGGGCTACACCATAAATGTGCATTGTGATGAAGGGCTACACCAGAAATGTGCATTTTGATAAAGGGCTACACCAGAAACTCGCATTTTAATGAAGGACTACACCAGAAATGTTTATTTTGATAAAGTGCTACACCAGAAATGTGCCTTTTGACAAAGGGCTACACCAGAAATGTGCATTTTGATAGAGGGCGACACCAGAAATGTGCCTTTTGACAAAGGGTTACACCAGAAATGTGCCTTTTGATAAAAGGCTACAACAGAAATGTGCATTTTGACAAAGGGCTACACCAGAAATGTGCATTTTGACACTGGGCTACACCAGAAATGTGCATTTTGACAAAGGGCTTCACCAGAAATGTGCATTTTGACAAGGGGCTACCTCAGAAATGTGCCTTTTGATAAAGGGCTGCACCAGAAATGTGTATTTTGAGAAAGGGCTCCACCAGAAATGTGCATTTTGAAATAGCGCCACACCAGAAACGTGCATTTTGATAAAGGACTGCAACAGAAATGTGCATTTTGATAAAGGGCTACACCAGAAACATGTTTTTTGATGAATGGCGGCACCAGAAATGTGCATTTTGAGAAAGTGCTCCACCAGAAACGTGTTTTATGATGAGGGGCGACACCAGCAATATGCATTTTAATAAAGGGCTGCACCAGAAATGTGCATTGTGATAAATGGCAACACCAGAAATTTGCATTTTGATAACGGGCTACACCAGAAATGTGCATTTTGAAAAAGTGCCACATCAGACACGTGCATTTTGAGAAAGGACTACACCAGATATGTGCATTTTGATAAATGGCGACACCAGAAATGTGCATTTTGATGAAGGGCAACACCAGAAACGTGCCTTTTGATAAAGGGCTCCACCAGAACTGTGCCTTTTGACAAAGGGCTACACCAGAAATGTGCATTTTGAAAAAGGGCTCCACTAGAAACTTGCGTTTTGATGAAGGACTACACCAGAAATGCGCATTTTGATAAAGGGCTTCACCAGAAATGTGCATTTTGACAAGGGGCTACATCAGAAATGTGCCTTTTGACAAAGGGCTACACCAGAAATGTGCATTTTGACAAAGGGCTTCACCAGAAATGCGCATTTTGACAAGGGGCTACATCAGAAATGTGCCTTTTGACAAAGGGCTCCACCAGAAATGTGCATTTTGATAAAGGGCTGCACCAGAAATGTGTATTTTGACAAAGGGCGCTACCAGAAATGTGCATTTTGAAAAAGCGCCACACCAGAAACGTGCATTTTGATAAAGGACTACACCAGAAATGTGCATTATGATAAAGGGCTACACCAGAAACATGTTTTTTGATGAATGACGGCACCAGAAATGTGCAGTTTAATGAAGGGCTACACCAGAAATGTGCATTTTGATAAAGTGCTACACCAGAAACGTGTTTTATGATGAGGGGCGGCACCAGCAATATGCATTTTAATAAATGGATGCACCAGAAATGTGCATTGTGATAAATGGCAACACCAGAAATGTGCATTTTGATAACGGGCTCCACCAGAAATGTGCATTTTTATGAAGGGCGACACCAGAAATGTGCATTTTGATGACGGGCTACACCAGAAATGTGCATTTTGATGAAGGGCTACACCAGAAATGTGCATTTTGATAAGGAGCTACACCAGAAATGTGCATTTTGATGAAGGGCGACACCAGAAATGTGCATTTTGATAAAGGGCTACACCATAAATGTGCATTGTGATGAAGGGCTACACCAGAAATGTGCATTTTGATAAAGGGCTACACCAGAAACTCGCATTTTAATGAAGGACTACACCAGAAATGTGTATTTTGATAAAGTGCTACACCAGAAATGTGCCTTTTGACAAAGGGCTACACCAGAAATGTGCATTTTGATAGAGGGCGACACCAGAAATGTGCCTTTTGACAAAGGGTTACACCAGAAATGTGCCTTTTGATAAAAGGCTACAACAGAAATGTGCATTTTGACAAAGGGCTACACCAGAAATGTGCATTTTGACACTGGGCTACACCAGAAATGTGCATTTTGACAAAGGGCTTCACCAGAAATGTGCATTTTGACAAGGGGCTACCTCAGAAATGTGCCTTTTGATAAAGGGCTGCACCAGAAATGTGTATTTTGAGAAAGGGCTCCACCAGAAATGTGCATTTTGAAATAGCGCCACACCAGAAACGTGCATTTTGATAAAGGACTGCACCAGAAATGTGCATTTTGATAAAGGGCTACACCAGAAACATGTTTTTTGATGAATGGCGGCACCAGAAATGTGCATTTTGAGAAAGTGCTCCACCAGAAACGTGTTTTATGATGAGGGGCGACACCAGCAATATGCATTTTAATAAAGGGCTGCACCAGAAATGTGCATTGTGATAAATGGCAACACCAGAATGCATTTTGATAACGGGCTACACCAGAAATGTGCATTTTGAAAAAGTGCCACACCAGACACGTGCATTTTGAGAAAGGACTACACCAGATATGTGCATTTTGATAAATGGCGACACCAGAAATGTGCATTTTGATGAAGGGCAACACCAGAAACGTGCCTTTTGATAAAGGGCTCCACCAGAACTGTGCCTTTTGACAAAGGGCTACACCAGAAATGTGCATTTTGAAAAAGGGCTCCACTAGAAACTTGCGTTTTGATGAAGGACTACACCAGAAATGCGCATTTTGATAAAGGGCTTCACCAGAAATGTGCATTTTGACAAGGGGCTACATCAGAAATGTGCCTTTTGACAAAGGGCTACACCAGAAATGTGCATTTTGACAAAGGGCTTCACCAGAAATGTGCATTTTGACAAGGGGCTACATCAGAAATGTGCCTTTTGACAAAGGGCTCCACCAGAAATGTGCATTTTGATAAAGGGCTGCACCAGAAATGTGTATTTTGACAAAGGGCGCTACCAGAAATGTGCATTTTGAAAAAGCGCCACACCAGAAACGTGCATTTTGATAAAGGACTACACCAGAAATGTGCATTATGATAAAGGGCTACACCAGAAACATGTTTTTTGATGAATGACGGCACCAGAAATGTGCAGTTTAATGAAGGGCTACACCAGAAATGTGCATTTTGATAAAGTGCTACACCAGAAACGTGTTTTATGATGAGGGGCAGCACCAGCAATATGCATTTTAATAAATGGATGCACCAGAAATGTGCATTGTGATAAATGGCAACACCAGAAATGTGCATTTTGATAAACGGGCTCCACCAGAAATGTGCATTTTTATGAAGGGCTACACCAGAAATGCGCATTTTGATGAAGGGATACACCAGAAACTTGCGTTTTGATGAAGGACTACACCAGAAATGTGCATTTTGATAAAGGGCTACACCAGAAATGTGCCTTTTGACAAAGGCTTACACCAGAAATGTGTATTTTGACAAAGGGCTACACCAGAAATGTGCACTTTGATGAAGGGCGACTTCAGAAATGTGCCTTTTGACAAAGGGTTACACCAGAAATGTGCATTTTGACAAAGGGATACACCAGAAATGTGCATTTTGATAAAGGGCTCCACCAGAAATGTGCATTTTGATAACGGGCTCCACCAGAAATGTGCATTTTTATGAAGGGCGACACCAGAAATGTACATTTTGATAAAGAGCTACACCAGAAATGTGCATTTTCATAAAGGGCTACACCAGAAATGTGCATTTTGACAAAGGGCTACACCAGAAATGTGCATTTTGATAAAGGGCGACACCAGAAACTTGCATTTTGATGAAGGACTACACCAGAAATGTGCATTTAGATAAAGGGCTTCACCAGAAATGTGCCTTTTGACAAAGGGCTACACGAGAAATGTGCATTTTGATAAAGGGCAACACCAGAAACTTGCATTTTGATGAAGTACTACACCAGAAATGTGCATTGTGATGAAGGGCTACACCAGAAATGTGCATTTTGATAAAGGGCTACACCAGAAACTCGCATTTTAATGAAGGACTACACCAGAAATGTGTATTTTGATAAAGTGCTACACCAGAAATGTGCCTTTTGACAAAGGGCTACACCAGAAATGTGCATTTTGATAGAGGGCGACACCAGAAATGTGCCTTTTGACAAAGGGTTACACCAGAAATGTGCCTTTTGATAAAAGGCTACAACAGAAATGTGCATTTTGACAAAGGGCTACACCAGAAATGTGCATTTTGACACTGGGCTACACCAGAAATGTGCATTTTGACAAAGGGCTTCACCAGAAATGTGCATTTTGACAAGGGGCTACCTCAGAAATGTGCCTTTTGATAAAGGGCTGCACCAGAAATGTGTATTTTGAGAAAGGGCTCCACCAGAAATGTGCATTTTGAAATAGCGCCACACCAGAAACATGCATTTTGATAAAGGACTGCACCAGAAATGTGCATTTTGATAAAGGGCTACACCAGAAACATGTTTTTTGATGAATGGCGGCACCAGAAATGTGCATTTTGAGAAAGTGCTCCACCAGAAACGTGTTTTATGATGAGGGGCGACACCAGCAATATGCATTTTAATAAAGGGCTGCACCAGAAATGTGCATTGTGATAAATGGCAACACCAGAAATTTGCATTTTGATAACGGGCTACACCAGAAATGTGCATTTTGAAAAAGTGCCACACCAGACACGTGCATTTTGAGAAAGTACTACACCAGATATGTGCATTTTGATAAATGGCGACACCAGAAATGTGCATTTTGATGAAGGGCGACACCAGAAACGTGCCTTTTGATAAAGGGCTCCACCAGAACTGTGCCTTTTGACAAAGGGCTACACCAGAAATGTGCATTTTGAAAAAGGGCTCCACTAGAAACTTGCGTTTTGATGAAGGACTACACCAGAAATGCGCATTTTGATAAAGGGCTTCACCAGAAATGTGCATTTTGACAAGGGGCTACATCAGAAATGTGCCTTTTGACAAAGGGCTACACCAGAAATGTGCATTTTGACAAAGGGCTTCACCAGAAATGTGCATTTTGACAAGGGGCTACATCAGAAATGTGCCTTTTGACAAAGGGCTCCACCAGAAATGTGCATTTTGATAAAGGGCTGCACCAGAAATGTGTATTTTGACAAAGGGCGCTACCAGAAATGTGCATTTTGAAAAAGCGCCACACCAGAAACGTGCATTTTGATAAAGGACTACACCAGAAATGTGCATTATGATAAAGGGCTACACCAGAAACATGTTTTTTGATGAATGATGGCACCAGAAATGTGCAGTTTAATGAAGGGCTACACCAGAAATGTGCATTTTGATAAAGTGCTACACCAGAAACGTGTTTTATGATGAGGGGCGGCACCAGCAATATGCATTTTAATAAATGGATGCACCAGAAATGTGCATTGTGATAAATGGCAACACCAGAAATGTGCATTTTGATAACGGGCTCCACCAGAAATGTGCATTTTTATGAAGGGCGACACCAGAAATGTGCATTTTGATGAAGGGCTACACCAGAAATGTGCATTTTGATAAAGGGCTACACCAGAAATGTGCATTTTGAAAAAGTGCCACACCAGACACATGCATTTTGATAAAGGACTACACCAGAAATGTGCATTTTGATAAAGGGCGACACCAGAAATGTGCATTTTGATAAAGGGCTACACCAGAAACATGTTTTATGATGAAGGGCGGCACCAGAAATGTGCATTTTAATAAAGGGCGACACCAGAAATGTGCATTTTGAGAAAGTGCGACACCAGAAACGTGTTTTATGATGAAGGGTGACACCAGAAATATGCATTTTAATAAAGGGCTGCACCAGAAATGTGCATTTTGATAAATGGCAACACCAGAAATGTGCATTTTGATGACGGGCTACACCAGAAATGTGCATTTTGATGAAGGGCGACACCAGAAATGTGCATTTTGATAAGGAGCTACACCAGAAATGTGCATTTTGATGAAAGGCGACACCAGAAATGTGCATTTTGATAAAGGGCTACACCATAAATGTGCATTGTGATGAAGGGCTACACCAGAAATGTGCATTTTGATAAAGGGCTACACCAGAAACTCGCATTTTAATGAAGGACTACACCAGAAATGTGCATTTTGATAAAGTGCTACACCAGAAATGTGCCTTTTGACAAAGGGCTACACCAGAAATGTGCATTTTGATAGAGGGCGACACCAGAAATGTGCCTTTTGACAAAGGGTTACACCAGAAATGTGCCTTTTGATAAAAGACTACAACAGAAATGTGCATTTTGACAAAGCGCTACACCAGAAATGTGCCTTTTGACAAAGGGCTACACCAGAAATGCGCATTTTGATGAAGGGATACACCAGAAACTTGCGTTTTGATGAAGGACTACACCAGAAATGTGCATTTTGATAAAGGGCTACACCAGAAATGTGCCTTTTGACAAAGGCTTACACCAGAAATGTGTATTTTGACAAAGGGCTACACCAGAAATGTGCACTTTGATGAAGGGCGACTTCAGAAATGTGCCTTTTGACAAAGGGTTACACCAGAAATGTGCATTTTGACAAAGGGATACACCAGAAATGTGCATTTTGATAAAGGGCTCCACCAGAAATGTGCATTTTGATAACGGGCTCCACCAGAAATGTGCATTTTTATGAAGGGCGACACCAGAAATGTACATTTTGATAAAGAGCTACACCAGAAATGTGCATTTTCATAAAGGGCTACACCAGAAATGTGCATTTTGACAAAGGGCTACACCAGAAATGTGCATTTTGATAAAGGGCGACACCAGAAACTTGCATTTTGATGAAGGACTACACCAGAAATGTGCATTTAGATAAAGGGCTTCACCAGAAATGTGCCTTTTGACAAAGGGCTACACGAGAAATGTGCATTTTGATAAAGGGCAACACCAGAAACTTGCATTTTGATGAAGTACTACACCAGAAATGTGTATTTTGATAAAGTGCTACACCAGAAATGTGCCTTTTGACAAAGGGCTACACCAGAAATGTGCATTTTGATAGAGGGCGACACCAGAAATGTGCCTTTTGACAAAGGGCTACACCAGAAATGTGCATTTTGATAGAGGGCGACACCAGAAATGTGCCTTTTGACAAAGGGTTACACCAGAAATGTGCCTTTTGATAAAAGGCTACAACAGAAATGTGCATTTTGATAAAGGGCTACACCATAAATGTGCATTTTGATAAATGGCAACACCAGAAATGTGCATTTTGATGACGGGCTACACCAGAAATGTGCATTTTGATGAAGGGCTACACCAGAAATGTGCATTTTGATAAGGAGCTACACCAGAAATGTGCATTTTGATGAAGGGCGACATCAGAAATGTGCATTTTGATAAGGAGCTACACCAGAAATGTGCATTTTGATGAAGGGTGACACCAGAAATATGCATTTTAATAAAGGGCTGCACCAGAAATGTGCATTTTGATAAATGGCAACACCAGAAATGTGCATTTTGATGACGGGCTACACCAGAATGTGCATTTTGATGAAGGGCTACACCAGAAATGTGCATTTTGATAAGGAGCTACACCAGAAATGTGCATTTTGATGAAGGGCGACACCAGAAATGTGCATTTTGATAAAGGGCTACACCATAAATGTGCATTGTGATGAAGGGCTACACCAGAAATGTGCATTTTGATAAAGGGCTACACCAGAAACTCGCATTTTAATGAAGGACTACACCAGAAATGTTTATTTTGATAAAGTGCTACACCAGAAATGTGCCTTTTGACAAAGGGCTACACCAGAAATGTGCATTTTGATAGAGGGCGACACCAGAAATGTGCCTTTTGACAAAGGGTTACACCAGAAATGTGCCTTTTGATAAAAGGCTACAACAGAAATGTGCATTTTGACAAAGGGCTACACCAGAAATGTGCATTTTGACACTGGGCTACACCAGAAATGTGCATTTTGACAAAGGGCTTCACCAGAAATGTGCATTTTGACAAGGGGCTACCTCAGAAATGTGCCTTTTGATAAAGGGCTGCACCAGAAATGTGTATTTTGAGAAAGGGCTCCACCAGAAATGTGCATTTTGAAATAGCGCCACACCAGAAACGTGCATTTTGATAAAGGACTGCAACAGAAATGTGCATTTTGATAAAGGGCTACACCAGAAACATGTTTTTTGATGAATGGCGGCACCAGAAATGTGCATTTTGAGAAAGTGCTCCACCAGAAACGTGTTTTATGATGAGGGGCGACACCAGCAATATGCATTTTAATAAAGGGCTGCACCAGAAATGTGCATTGTGATAAATGGCAACACCAGAAATTTGCATTTTGATAACGGGCTACACCAGAAATGTGCATTTTGAAAAAGTGCCACATCAGACACGTGCATTTTGAGAAAGGACTACACCAGATATGTGCATTTTGATAAATGGCGACACCAGAAATGTGCATTTTGATGAAGGGCAACACCAGAAACGTGCCTTTTGATAAAGGGCTCCACCAGAACTGTGCCTTTTGACAAAGGGCTACACCAGAAATGTGCATTTTGAAAAAGGGCTCCACTAGAAACTTGCGTTTTGATGAAGGACTACACCAGAAATGCGCATTTTGATAAAGGGCTTCACCAGAAATGTGCATTTTGACAAGGGGCTACATCAGAAATGTGCCTTTTGACAAAGGGCTACACCAGAAATGTGCATTTTGACAAAGGGCTTCACCAGAAATGCGCATTTTGACAAGGGGCTACATCAGAAATGTGCCTTTTGACAAAGGGCTCCACCAGAAATGTGCATTTTGATAAAGGGCTGCACCAGAAATGTGTATTTTGACAAAGGGCGCTACCAGAAATGTGCATTTTGAAAAAGCGCCACACCAGAAACGTGCATTTTGATAAAGGACTACACCAGAAATGTGCATTATGATAAAGGGCTACACCAGAAACATGTTTTTTGATGAATGACGGCACCAGAAATGTGCAGTTTAATGAAGGGCTACACCAGAAATGTGCATTTTGATAAAGTGCTACACCAGAAACGTGTTTTATGATGAGGGGCGGCACCAGCAATATGCATTTTAATAAATGGATGCACCAGAAATGTGCATTGTGATAAATGGCAACACCAGAAATGTGCATTTTGATAACGGGCTCCACCAGAAATGTGCATTTTTATGAAGGGCGACACCAGAAATGTGCATTTTGATGACGGGCTACACCAGAAATGTGCATTTTGATGAAGGGCTACACCAGAAATGTGCATTTTGATAAGGAGCTACACCAGAAATGTGCATTTTGATGAAGGGCGACACCAGAAATGTGCATTTTGATAAAGGGCTACACCATAAATGTGCATTGTGATGAAGGGCTACACCAGAAATGTGCATTTTGATAAAGGGCTACACCAGAAACTCGCATTTTAATGAAGGACTACACCAGAAATGTGTATTTTGATAAAGTGCTACACCAGAAATGTGCCTTTTGACAAAGGGCTACACCAGAAATGTGCATTTTGATAGAGGGCGACACCAGAAATGTGCCTTTTGACAAAGGGTTACACCAGAAATGTGCCTTTTGATAAAAGGCTACAACAGAAATGTGCATTTTGACAAAGGGCTACACCAGAAATGTGCATTTTGACACTGGGCTACACCAGAAATGTGCATTTTGACAAAGGGCTTCACCAGAAATGTGCATTTTGACAAGGGGCTACCTCAGAAATGTGCCTTTTGATAAAGGGCTGCACCAGAAATGTGTATTTTGAGAAAGGGCTCCACCAGAAATGTGCATTTTGAAATAGCGCCACACCAGAAACGTGCATTTTGATAAAGGACTGCACCAGAAATGTGCATTTTGATAAAGGGCTACACCAGAAACATGTTTTTTGATGAATGGCGGCACCAGAAATGTGCATTTTGAGAAAGTGCTCCACCAGAAACGTGTTTTATGATGAGGGGCGACACCAGCAATATGCATTTTAATAAAGGGCTGCACCAGAAATGTGCATTGTGATAAATGGCAACACCAGAATGCATTTTGATAACGGGCTACACCAGAAATGTGCATTTTGAAAAAGTGCCACACCAGACACGTGCATTTTGAGAAAGGACTACACCAGATATGTGCATTTTGATAAATGGCGACACCAGAAATGTGCATTTTGATGAAGGGCAACACCAGAAACGTGCCTTTTGATAAAGGGCTCCACCAGAACTGTGCCTTTTGACAAAGGGCTACACCAGAAATGTGCATTTTGAAAAAGGGCTCCACTAGAAACTTGCGTTTTGATGAAGGACTACACCAGAAATGCGCATTTTGATAAAGGGCTTCACCAGAAATGTGCATTTTGACAAGGGGCTACATCAGAAATGTGCCTTTTGACAAAGGGCTACACCAGAAATGTGCATTTTGACAAAGGGCTTCACCAGAAATGTGCATTTTGACAAGGGGCTACATCAGAAATGTGCCTTTTGACAAAGGGCTCCACCAGAAATGTGCATTTTGATAAAGGGCTGCACCAGAAATGTGTATTTTGACAAAGGGCGCTACCAGAAATGTGCATTTTGAAAAAGCGCCACACCAGAAACGTGCATTTTGATAAAGGACTACACCAGAAATGTGCATTATGATAAAGGGCTACACCAGAAACATGTTTTTTGATGAATGACGGCACCAGAAATGTGCAGTTTAATGAAGGGCTACACCAGAAATGTGCATTTTGATAAAGTGCTACACCAGAAACGTGTTTTATGATGAGGGGCAGCACCAGCAATATGCATTTTAATAAATGGATGCACCAGAAATGTGCATTGTGATAAATGGCAACACCAGAAATGTGCATTTTGATAAACGGGCTCCACCAGAAATGTGCATTTTTATGAAGGGCTACACCAGAAATGCGCATTTTGATGAAGGGATACACCAGAAACTTGCGTTTTGATGAAGGACTACACCAGAAATGTGCATTTTGATAAAGGGCTACACCAGAAATGTGCCTTTTGACAAAGGCTTACACCAGAAATGTGTATTTTGACAAAGGGCTACACCAGAAATGTGCACTTTGATGAAGGGCGACTTCAGAAATGTGCCTTTTGACAAAGGGTTACACCAGAAATGTGCATTTTGACAAAGGGATACACCAGAAATGTGCATTTTGATAAAGGGCTCCACCAGAAATGTGCATTTTGATAACGGGCTCCACCAGAAATGTGCATTTTTATGAAGGGCGACACCAGAAATGTACATTTTGATAAAGAGCTACACCAGAAATGTGCATTTTCATAAAGGGCTACACCAGAAATGTGCATTTTGACAAAGGGCTACACCAGAAATGTGCATTTTGATAAAGGGCGACACCAGAAACTTGCATTTTGATGAAGGACTACACCAGAAATGTGCATTTAGATAAAGGGCTTCACCAGAAATGTGCCTTTTGACAAAGGGCTACACGAGAAATGTGCATTTTGATAAAGGGCAACACCAGAAACTTGCATTTTGATGAAGTACTACACCAGAAATGTGCATTGTGATGAAGGGCTACACCAGAAATGTGCATTTTGATAAAGGGCTACACCAGAAACTCGCATTTTAATGAAGGACTACACCAGAAATGTGTATTTTGATAAAGTGCTACACCAGAAATGTGCCTTTTGACAAAGGGCTACACCAGAAATGTGCATTTTGATAGAGGGCGACACCAGAAATGTGCCTTTTGACAAAGGGTTACACCAGAAATGTGCCTTTTGATAAAAGGCTACAACAGAAATGTGCATTTTGACAAAGGGCTACACCAGAAATGTGCATTTTGACACTGGGCTACACCAGAAATGTGCATTTTGACAAAGGGCTTCACCAGAAATGTGCATTTTGACAAGGGGCTACCTCAGAAATGTGCCTTTTGATAAAGGGCTGCACCAGAAATGTGTATTTTGAGAAAGGGCTCCACCAGAAATGTGCATTTTGAAATAGCGCCACACCAGAAACGTGCATTTTGATAAAGGACTGCACCAGAAATGTGCATTTTGATAAAGGGCTACACCAGAAACATGTTTTTTGATGAATGGCGGCACCAGAAATGTGCATTTTGAGAAAGTGCTCCACCAGAAACGTGTTTTATGATGAGGGGCGACACCAGCAATATGCATTTTAATAAAGGGCTGCACCAGAAATGTGCATTGTGATAAATGGCAACACCAGAAATTTGCATTTTGATAACGGGCTACACCAGAAATGTGCATTTTGAAAAAGTGCCACACCAGACACGTGCATTTTGAGAAAGTACTACACCAGATATGTGCATTTTGATAAATGGCGACACCAGAAATGTGCATTTTGATGAAGGGCGACACCAGAAACGTGCCTTTTGATAAAGGGCTCCACCAGAACTGTGCCTTTTGACAAAGGGCTACACCAGAAATGTGCATTTTGAAAAAGGGCTCCACTAGAAACTTGCGTTTTGATGAAGGACTACACCAGAAATGCGCATTTTGATAAAGGGCTTCACCAGAAATGTGCATTTTGACAAGGGGCTACATCAGAAATGTGCCTTTTGACAAAGGGCTACACCAGAAATGTGCATTTTGACAAAGGGCTTCACCAGAAATGTGCATTTTGACAAGGGGCTACATCAGAAATGTGCCTTTTGACAAAGGGCTCCACCAGAAATGTGCATTTTGATAAAGGGCTGCACCAGAAATGTGTATTTTGACAAAGGGCGCTACCAGAAATGTGCATTTTGAAAAAGCGCCACACCAGAAACGTGCATTTTGATAAAGGACTACACCAGAAATGTGCATTATGATAAAGGGCTACACCAGAAACATGTTTTTTGATGAATGATGGCACCAGAAATGTGCAGTTTAATGAAGGGCTACACCAGAAATGTGCATTTTGATAAAGTGCTACACCAGAAACGTGTTTTATGATGAGGGGCGGCACCAGCAATATGCATTTTAATAAATGGATGCACCAGAAATGTGCATTGTGATAAATGGCAACACCAGAAATGTGCATTTTGATAACGGGCTCCACCAGAAATGTGCATTTTTATGAAGGGCGACACCAGAAATGTGCATTTTGATGAAGGGCTACACCAGAAATGTGCATTTTGATAAAGGGCTACACCAGAAATGTGCATTTTGAAAAAGTGCCACACCAGACACATGCATTTTGATAAAGGACTACACCAGAAATGTGCATTTTGATAAAGGGCGACACCAGAAATGTGCATTTTGATAAAGGGCTACACCAGAAACATGTTTTATGATGAAGGGCGGCACCAGAAATGTGCATTTTAATAAAGGGCGACACCAGAAATGTGCATTTTGAGAAAGTGCGACACCAGAAACGTGTTTTATGATGAAGGGTGACACCAGAAATATGCATTTTAATAAAGGGCTGCACCAGAAATGTGCATTTTGATAAATGGCAACACCAGAAATGTGCATTTTGATGACGGGCTACACCAGAAATGTGCATTTTGATGAAGGGCGACACCAGAAATGTGCATTTTGATAAGGAGCTACACCAGAAATGTGCATTTTGATGAAAGGCGACACCAGAAATGTGCATTTTGATAAAGGGCTACACCATAAATGTGCATTGTGATGAAGGGCTACACCAGAAATGTGCATTTTGATAAAGGGCTACACCAGAAACTCGCATTTTAATGAAGGACTACACCAGAAATGTGCATTTTGATAAAGTGCTACACCAGAAATGTGCCTTTTGACAAAGGGCTACACCAGAAATGTGCATTTTGATAGAGGGCGACACCAGAAATGTGCCTTTTGACAAAGGGTTACACCAGAAATGTGCCTTTTGATAAAAGACTACAACAGAAATGTGCATTTTGACAAAGCGCTACACCAGAAATGTGCCTTTTGACAAAGGGCTACACCAGAAATGCGCATTTTGATGAAGGGATACACCAGAAACTTGCGTTTTGATGAAGGACTACACCAGAAATGTGCATTTTGATAAAGGGCTACACCAGAAATGTGCCTTTTGACAAAGGCTTACACCAGAAATGTGTATTTTGACAAAGGGCTACACCAGAAATGTGCACTTTGATGAAGGGCGACTTCAGAAATGTGCCTTTTGACAAAGGGTTACACCAGAAATGTGCATTTTGACAAAGGGATACACCAGAAATGTGCATTTTGATAAAGGGCTCCACCAGAAATGTGCATTTTGATAACGGGCTCCACCAGAAATGTGCATTTTTATGAAGGGCGACACCAGAAATGTGCATTTTGATAAAGAGCTACACCAGAAATGTGCATTTGCATAAAGGGCTACACCAGAAATGTGCATTTTGACAAAGGGCTACACCAGAAATGTGCATTTTGATAAAGGGCGACACCAGAAACTTGCATTTTGATGAAGGACTACACCAGAAATGTGCATTTAGATAAAGGGCTTCACCAGAAATGTGCCTTTTGACAAAGGGCTACACGAGAAATGTGCATTTTGATAAAGGGCAACACCAGAAACTTGCATTTTGATGAAGGACTACACCAGAAATGTGCATTGTGATGAAGGGCTACACCAGAAATGTGCATTTTGATAAAGGGCTACACCAGAAACTCGCATTTTAATGAAGGACTACACCAGAAATGTGTATTTTGATAAAGTGCTACACCAGAAATGTGCCTTTTGACAAAGGGCGACACCAGAAATGTGCCTTTTGATAAAAGGCTACAACAGAAATGTGCATTTTGACAAAGGGCTACACCAGAAATGTGCATTTTGACACTGGGCTACACCAGAAATGTGCATTTTGACAAAGGGCTTCACCAGAAATGTGCATTTTGACAAGGGGCTACCTCAGAAATGTGCCTTTTGATAAAGGGCTGCACCAGAAATGTGTATTTTGAGAAAGGGCTCCACCAGAAATGTGCATTTTGAAATAGCGCCACACCAGAAACGTGCATTTTGATAAAGGACTGCACCAGAAATGTGCATTTTGATAAAGGGCTACACCAGAAACATGTTTTTTGATGAATGGCGGCACCAGAAATGTGCATTTTGAGAAAGTGCTCCACCAGAAACGTGTTTTATGATGAGGGGCGACACCAGCAATATGCATTTTAATAAAGAGCTGCACCAGAAATGTGCATTGTGATAAATGGCAACACCAGAAATTTGCATTTTGATGAAGGACTACACCAGAAATGTGCATTGTGATGAAGGGCTACACCAGAAATGTGCATTTTGATAAAGGGCTACACCAGAAACTCGCATTTTAATGAAGGACTACACCAGAAATGTGTATTTTGATAAAGTGCTACACCAGAAATGTGCCTTTTGACAAAGGGCTACACCAGAAATGTGCATTTTGATAGAGGGCGACACCAGAAATGTGCCTTTTGACAAAGGGTTACACCAGAAATGTGCCTTTTGATAAAAGGCTACAACAGAAATGTGCATTTTGACAAAGGGCTACACCAGAAATGTGCATTTTGACACTGGGCTACACCAGAAATGTGCATTTTGACAAAGGGCTTCACCAGAAATGTGCATTTTGACAAGGGGCTACCTCAGAAATGTGCCTTTTGATAAAGGGCTGCACCAGAAATGTGTATTTTGAGAAAGGGCTCCACCAGAAATGTGCATTTTGAAATAGCGCCACACCAGAAACGTGCATTTTGATAAAGGACTGCACCAGAAATGTGCATTTTGATAAAGGGCTACACCAGAAACATGTTTTTTGATGAATGGCGGCACCAGAAATGTGCATTTTGAGAAAGTGCTCCACCAGAAACGTGTTTTATGATGAGGGGCGACACCAGCAATATGCATTTTAATAAAGGGCTGCACCAGAAATGTGCATTGTGATAAATGGCAACACCAGAAATTTGCATTTTGATAACGGGCTACACCAGAAATGTGCATTTTGAAAAAGTGCCACACCAGACACGTGCATTTTGAGAAAGGACTACACCAGATATGTGCATTTTGATAAATGGCGACACCAGAAATGTGCATTTTGATGAAGGGCGACACCAGAAACGTGCCTTTTGATAAAGGGCTCCACCAGAACTGTGCCTTTTGACAAAGGGCTACACCAGAAATGTGCATTTTGAAAAAGGGCTCCACTAGAAACTTGCGTTTTGATGAAGGACTACACCAGAAATGCGCATTTTGATAAAGGGCTTCACCAGAAATGTGCATTTTGACAAGGGGCTACATCAGAAATGTGCCTTTTGACAAAGGGCTACACCAGAAATGTGCATTTTGACAAAGGGCTTCACCAGAAATGTGCATTTTGACAAGGGGCTACATCAGAAATGTGCCTTTTGACAAAGGGCTCCACCAGAAATGTGCATTTTGATAAAGGGCTGCACCAGAAATGTGTATTTTGACAAAGGGCGCTACCAGAAATGTGCATTTTGAAAAAGCGCCACACCAGAAACGTGCATTTTGATAAAGGACTACACCAGAATGTGCATTATGATAAAGGGCTACACCAGAAACATGTTTTTTGATGAATGACGGCACCAGAAATGTGCAGTTTAATGAAGGGCTACACCAGAAATGTGCATTTTGATAAAGTGCTACACCAGAAACGTGTTTTATGATGAGGGGCGGCACCAGCAATATGCATTTTAATAAATGGATGCACCAGAAATGTGCATTGTGATAAATGGCAACAACAGAAATGTGCATTTTGATAACGGGCTCCACCAGAAATGTGCATTTTTATGAAGAGCGACACCAGAAATGTGCATTTTGATGAAGGGCTACACCAGAAATGTGCATTTTGATAAAGGGCTACACCAGAAATGTGCATTTTGAAAAAGTGCCACACCAGACACATGCATTTTGATAAAGGACTACACCAGAAATGTGCATTTTGATAAAGGGCGACACCAGAAATGTGCATTTTGATAAAGGGCTACACCAGAAATATCTTTTCTGATGAAGGGCGGCACCAGAAATGTGCATTTTAATAAAGGGCGACACCAGAAATGTGCATTTTGAGAAAGTGTGACACCAGAAACGTGTTTTATGATGAAGGGTGACACCAGAAATATGCATTTTAATAAAGGGCTGCACCAGAAATGTGCATTTTGATAAATGGCAACACCAGAAATGTGCATTTTGATGACGGGCTACACCAGAAATGTGCATTTTGATGAAGGGCGACACCAGAAATGTGCATTTTGATAAGGAGCTACACCAGAAATGTGCATTTTTATGAAAGGCGACACCAGAAATGTGCATTTTGATAAAGGGCTACTCCATAAATGTGCATTGTGATGAAGGGCTACACCAGAAATGTACATTTTGATAAAGGGCTACACCAGAAACTCGCATTTTAATGAAGGACTACACCAGAAATGTGCATTTTGATAAAGTGCTACACCAGAAATGTGCCTTTTGACAAAGGGCTACACCAGAAATGTGCATTTTGATAGAGGGCGACACCAGAAATGTGCCTTTTGACAAAGGGTTACACCAGAAATGTGCCTTTTGATAAAAGACTACAACAGAAATGTGCATTTTGACAAAGCGCTACACCAGAAATGTGCCTTTTGACAAAGGGCTACACCAGAAATGCGCATTTTGATGAAGGGATACACCAGAAACTTGCGTTTTGATGAAGGACTACACCAGAAATGTGCATTTTGATAAAGGGCTACACCAGAAATGTGCCTTTTGACAAAGGCTTACACCAGAAATGTGTATTTTGACAAAGGGCTACACCAGAAATGTGCACTTTGATGAAGGGCGACTTCAGAAATGTGCCTTTTGACAAAGGATTACACCAGAAATGTGCATTTTGACAAAGGGATACACCAGAAATGTGCATTTTGATAAAGGGCTCCACCAGAAATGTACATTTTGATAACGGGCTCCACCAGAAATGTGCATTTTTATGAAGGGCGACACCAGAAATGTGCATTTTGATAAAGAGCTACACCAGAAATGTGCATTTTCATAAAGGGCTACACCAGAAATGTGCATTTTGACAAAGGGCTACACCAGAAATGTGCATTTTGATAAAGGGCGACACCAGAAACTTGCATTTTGATGAAGGACTACACCAGAAATGTGCATTTAGATAAAGGGCTTCACCAGAAATGTGCCTTTTGACAAAGGGCTACACCAGAAATGTGCATTTTGATAAAGGGCAACACCAGAAACTTGCATTTTGATGAAGGACTACACCAGAAATGTGCCTTTTGACAAAGGGCTACACCAGAAATGTGCATTTTGATAAAGGACGACACCAGAAATGTGCCTTTTGACAAAGGGTTACACCAGAAATGTGTCTTTTGATAAAAGGCTACAACAGAAATGTGCATTTTGACGAAGGGCCACACCAGAAATGTCCATTTTGACAAAGGGCTTCACCAGAAATGTGCATTTTGATAAAGGGCAACACCAGAAATGTGCCTTTTGACAAAGGGTTACACCAGACATGTGTCTTTTGATAAAAGGCTTCAACAGAAATGTGCATTTTGACAAAGGGCTACACCAGAAATGTCCATTTTGACAAAGGCCTTCACCAGAAATGTGCATTTTGACAAGGGGCTACATCAGAAATGTGCCTTTTGACAAAGGGCTACACCAGAAATGTGCATTTTGACAAAGGGCTACACCAGAAATGTGCATTTTGACAAAGGGCTTCACCAGAAATGTGCATTTTGTGAAAGGGCTACACCAGAAACGTGCTTTTTAATGAAGGGATACACCAGAAACCTGCCTTTCGTTTAAGTGCTACACCAGAAACGTGCTTTTTGAGAAAGGGTTATAACAGAAACGTGCCTTTCGACAATGGGTTACACCAGAAATGTACATCTTGATGAAGGGCTCCACCAGAAATGTGCATTTTGATAAAGGGCTGCACCAGAAATGTGTATTTTGACAAAGGGCGCTACCAGAAATGTGCATTTTGAAAAAGCGCCACACCAGAAACGTGCATTTTGATAAAGGACTACACCAGAAATGTGCATTATGATAAAGGGCTACACCAGAAACATGTTTTTTGATGAATGACGGCACCAGAAATGTGCATTTTGATAAAGGGCTCCACCAGAAACTTGCGTTTTGATGAAGGACTACACCAGAAATGTGCATTTTGATAAAGGGCTTCACCAGAAATGTGCATTTTGACAAGGGGCTACATCAGAAATGTGCCTTTTGACAAAGGGCTACACCAGAAATGTGCATTTTGATAAAGGACTACACCAGAAATGTGCATTATGATAAAGGGCTACACCAGAAATGTGCATTTTGAAAAAGTGCCACACCAGACACATGCATTTTGATAAAGGACTACACCAGAAATGTGCATTTTGATAAAGGGCGACACCAGAAATGTGCATTTTGAAAAAGGGCTACACCAGAAACATGTTTTATGACGAAGCGCGGCACCAGAAATGTGCATTTTAATAAAGGGCGACACCAGAAATGTGCATTTTGAGAAAGTGAGACACCAGAAACGTGTTTTATGATGAAGGGTGACACCAGAAATATGCATTTTAATAAAGGGCTGCACCAGAAATGTGCATTTTGATGACGGGCAACACCAGAAATGTGCATTTTGATGAAGGGCAACACCAGAAATGTGCATTTTGATAAGGAGCTACACCAGAAATGTGCATTTTGATGAAGGGCGACACCAGAAATGTGCATTTTGATAAAGGGCAACACCAGAAATGTGCATTTTGATGACGGGCTACACCAGCAATGTGCATTTTGATGAAGGGCTACACCAGAAATGTGCATTTTGATAAGGAGCTACACCAGAAATGTGCATTTTGATGAAGGGCGACACCAGAAATGTGCATTTTGATAAAGGGCTACACCATAAATGTGCATTTTGATGAAGGGCGACACCAGAAATGTGCATTTTGATAAAGGGCTACACCATAAATGTGCATTGTGATGAAGGGCTACACCAGAAATGTGCATTTTGACACTGGGCTACACCAGAAATGTGCATTTTGACAAAGGGCTTCACCAGAAATGTGCATTTTGACAAGGGGCTACCTCAGAAATGTGCCTTTTTATAAAGGGCTGCACCAGAAATGTGTATTTTGAGAAAGGGCTCCACCAGAAATGTGCATTTTGAAATACCGCCACACCAGAAACGTGCATTTTGATAAAGGACTGCACCAGAAATGTGCATTTTGATAAAGGGCTACACCAGAAACATGTTTTTTTGATGAATGGCGGCACCAGAAATGTGCATTTTGAGAAAGTGCTCCACCAGAAACGTGTTTTATGATGAGGGGCGACACCAGCAATATGCATTTTAATAAAGGGCTGCACCAGAAATGTGCATTGTGATAAATGGCAACACCAGAAATGTGCATTTTGATAACAGGCTACACCAGAAATGTGCATTTTGAAAAAGTGCCACACCAGACACGTGCATTTTGAGAAAGGACTACACCAGATATGTGCATTTTGATAAATGGCGACACCAGAAATGTGCATTTTGATGAAGGGCGACACCAGAAACGTGCCTTTTGATAAAGGGCTCCACCAGAACTGTGCCTTTTGACAAAGGGCGACACCAGAAATGTGCATTTTGAAAAAGCGCCACACCAGAAACGTGCATTTTGATAAAGGACTACACCAGAAATGTGCATTATGATAAAGGGCTACACCAGAAACATGTTTTTTGATGAATGACGGCACCAGAAATGTGCATTTTGATAAAGGGCTCCACCAGAAACTTGCGTTTTGATGAAGGACTACACCAGAAATGTGCATTTTGATAAAGGGCTTCACCAGAAATGTGCATTTTGACAAGGGGCTACATCAGAAATGTGCCTTTTGACAAAGGCCTACACCAGAAATGTGCATTTTGACAAAGGGTTTCACCAGAAATGTGCATTTTGACAAGGGGCTACATCAGAAATGTGCCTTTTGACAAAGGGCTACACCAGAAATGTGCATTTTGATAAAGGACTACACCAGAAATGTGCATTATGATAAAGGGCTACACCAGAAATGTGCATTTTGAAAAAGTGCCACACCAGACACATGCATTTTGATAAAGGACTACACCAGAAATGTGCATTTTGATAAAGGGCGACACCAGAAATGTGCATTTTGAAAAAGGGCTACACCAGAAACATGTTTTATGACGAAGCGCGGCACCAGAAATGTGCATTTTAATAAAGGGCGACACCAGAAATGTGCATTTTGAGAAAGTGAGACACCAGAAACGTGTTTTATGATGAAGGGTGACACCAGAAATATGCATTTTAATAAAGGGCTGCACCAGAAATGTGCATTTTGATGACGGGCAACACCAGAAATGTGCATTTTGATGAAGGGCAACACCAGAAATGTGCATTTTGATAAGGAGCTACACCAGAAATGTGCATTTTGATGAAGGGCGACACCAGAAATGTGCATTTTGATAAAGGGCAACACCAGAAATGTGCATTTTGATGACGGGCTACACCAGCAATGTGCATTTTGATGAAGGGCTACACCAGAAATGTGCATTTTGATAAGGAGCTACACCAGAAATGTGCATTTTGATGAAGGGCGACACCAGAAATGTGCATTTTGATAAAGGGCTACACCATAAATGTGCATTGTGATGAAGGGCTACACCAGAAATGTGCATTTTGATAAAGGGCTACACCAGAAACTCGCATTTTAATGAAGGACTACACCAGAAATGTGCATTTTGATAAAGTGCTACACCAGAAATGTGCCTTTTGACAAAGGGCTACACCAGAAATGTGCATTTTGATAGAGGGCGACACCAGAAATGTGCCTTTTGACAAAGGGTTACACCAGAAATGTGCCTTTTGATAAAAGGCTACAACAGAAATGTGCATTTTGACAAAGGGCTACACCAGAAATGTGCATTTTGACACTGGGCTACACCAGAAATGTGCATTTTGACAAAGGGCTTCACCAGAAATGTGCATTTTGACAAGGGGCTACCTCAGAAATGTGCCTTTTTATAAAGGGCTGCACCAGAAATGTGTATTTTGAGAAAGGGCTCCACCAGAAATGTGCATTTTGAAATACCGCCACACCAGAAACGTGCATTTTGATAAAGGACTGCACCAGAAATGTGCATTTTGATAAAGGGCTACACCAGAAACATGTTTTTTTGATGAATGGCGGCACCAGAAATGTGCATTTTGAGAAAGTGCTCCACCAGAAACGTGTTTTATGATGAGGGGCGACACCAGCAATATGCATTTTAATAAAGGGCTGCACCAGAAATGTGCATTGTGATAAATGGCAACACCAGAAATGTGCATTTTGATAACAGGCTACACCAGAAATGTGCATTTTGAAAAAGTGCCACACCAGACACGTGCATTTTGAGAAAGGACTACACCAGATATGTGCATTTTGATAAATGGCGACACCAGAAATGTGCATTTTGATGAAGGGCGACACCAGAAACGTGCCTTTTGATAAAGGGCTCCACCAGAACTGTGCCTTTTGACAAAGGGCGACACCAGAAATGTGCATTTTCAAAAAGGGCTCCACTAGAAACTTGCGTTTTGATAAAGGACTACACCAGAAATGTGCATTTTGATAAAGGGCTTCACCAGAAATGTGCATTTTGACAAGGGGCTACATCAGAAATGTGCCTTTTGACAAAGGGCTACACCAGAAATGTGCATTTTGACAAAGGGCTTCACCAGAAATGTGCATTTTGACAAGGGGCTACATCAGAAATGTGCCTTTTGACAAAGGGCTCCACCAGAAATGTGCATTTTGATAAAGGGCTGCACCAGAAATGTGTATTTTGACAAAGGGCGCTACCAGAAATGTGCATTTTGAAAAAGCGCCACACCAGAAACGTGCATTTTGATAAAGGACTACACCAGAAATGTGCATTATGATAAAGGGCTACACCAGAAACATGTTTTTTGATGAATGACGGCACCAGAAATGTGCAGTTTAATGAAGGGCTACACCAGAAATGTGCATTTTGATAAAGTGCATTCCTCCCTCCAGGTCTTTAAAACAGCTGTTCACCACCATCTCTTATCTTCCCCCATCCAAAACCTTGATCTTTTCTACCCCCGCTAATTCACCCCAGATCCACCTTGTTTGAAATTCCAACTTCTTTCCTGGAAGTCCTGGCAGTGTCCATATGTTTTATACCTCTCCCACCGCCCCCTTCCCACGCCCCCCCCCCCAAAGCCCTCGCCCTCTCTCAGATCTCTCGATGTCTCCATGTCTCTCGGTCCCTGCTCTCAAATGTTGTGTTTGTGTCCTTCCCCCTCTCTCCCCATCTTGTCTACCGCTCCCTATGTTATATGTTTTATGTGTCGGTTTGTCTTTCTGTGTGATTAATGTTCGCTCTTTCACGAGCCTCGATCTTGTATACAAAAAAAAAGAAAAAAAAAAAAAGTGCTACACCAGAAACGTGTTTTATGATGAGGGGCGGCACCAGCAATATGCATTTTAATAAATGGATGCACCAGAAATGTGCATTGTGATAAATGGCAACACCAGAAATGTGCATTTTGATAACGGGCTCCACCAGAAATGTGCATTTTTATGAAGGGCGACACCAGAAATGTGCATTTTTATGAAGGGCTACACCAGAAATGTGCATTTTGATAAAGGGCTACACCAGAAATGTGCATTTTGAAAAAGTGCCACACCAGACACATGCATTTTGATAAAGGACTACACCAGAAATGTGCATTTTGATAAAGGGCGACACCAGAAATGTGCATTTTGATAAAGGGCTACACCAGAAACATGTTTTATGATGAAGGGCGGCACCAGAAATGTGCATTTTAAGAAAGGGCGACACCAGAAATGTGCATTTTGAGAAAGTGCGACACCAGAAACGTGTTTTATGATGAAGGGTGACACCAGAAATATGCATTTTAATAAAGGGCTGCACCAGAAATGTGCATTTTGATAAATGGCAACACCAGAAATGTGTATTTTGATGACGGGCTACACCAGAAATGTGCATTTTGATGAAGGGCGACACCAGAAATGTGCATTTTGATAAGGAGCTACACCAGAAATGTGCATTTTGATGAAAGGCGACACCAGAAATGTGCATTTTGATAAAGGGCTACACCATAAATTTGCATTGTGATGAAGGGCTACACCAGAAATGTACATTTTGATAAAGGGCTACACCAGAAACTCGCATTTTAATGAAGGACTACACCAGAAATGTGCATTTTGATAAAGTGCTACACCAGAAATGTGCCTTTTGACAAAGGGCTACACCAGAAATGTGCAATTTGATAGAGGGCGACACCAGAAATGTGCCTTTTGACAAAGGGTTACACCAGAAATGTGCCTTTTGATAAAAGACTACAACAGAAATGTGCATTTTGACAAAGGGCTACACCAGAAATGTGCCTTTTGACAAAGGGCTACACCAGAAATGCGCATTTTGATGAAGGGATACACCAGAAACTTGCGTTTTGATGAAGGACTACACCAGAAATGTGCATTTTGATAAAGGGCTACACCAGAAATGTGCCTTTTGACAAAGGCTTACACCAGAAATGTGTATTTTGACAAAGGGCTACACCAGAAATGTGCATTTTGATGAAGGGCGACTTCAGAAATGTGCCTTTTGACAAAGGGTTCCACCAGAAATGTGCATTTTGACAAAGGGATACACCAGAAATGTGCATTTTGATAAAGGGCTCCACCAGAAATGTGCATTTTGATAACGGGCTCCACCAGAAATGTGCATTTTTATGAAGGGCGACACCAGAAATGTGCATTTTGATAAAGAGCTACACCAGAAATGTGCATTTTCATGAAGGGCTACACCAGAAATGTGCATTTTGACAAAGGGCTACACCAGAAATGTGCATTTTGATAAAGGGCGACACCAGAAACTTGCATTTTGATGAAGGACTACACCAGAAATGTGCATTTAGATAAAGGGCTTCACCAGAAATGTGCCTTTTGACAAAGGGCTACACCAGAAATGTGCATTTTGATAAAGGGCGACACCAGAAACTTGCATTTTGATGAAGGACTGCACCAGAAATGTGCATTTAGATAAAGGGCTTCACCAGAAATGTGCCTTTTGACAAAGGGCTACACCAGAAATGTGCATTTTGATAAAGGACGACACCAGAAATGTGCCTTTTGACAAAGGGTTACACCAGAAATGTGTCTTTTGATAAAAGGCTACAACAGAAATGTGCATTTTGACGAAGGGCTACACCAGAAATGTCCATTTTGACAAAGGGCTTCACCAGAAATGTGCATTTTGATAAAGGGCAACACCAGAAATGTGCCTTTTGACAAAGGGTTACACCAGACATGTGTCTTTTGATAAAAGGCTTCAACAGAAATGTGCATTTTGACAAAGGGCTACACCAGAAATGTCCATTTTGACAAAGGGCTTCACCAGAAATGTGCATTTTGACAAGGGGCTACATCAGAAATGTGCCTTTTGACAAAGGGCTACACAAGAAATGTGCATTTTGACAAAGGGCTACACCAGAAATGTGCATTTTGACAAATGGCTTCACCAGAAATGTGCATTTTGTGAAAGGGCTACACCAGAAACGTGCTTTTTAATGAAGGGATACACCAGAAACCTGCCTTTCGTTTAAGTGCTACACCAGAAACGTGCTTTTTGAGAAAGGGTTATAACAGAAACGTGCCTTTCGACAATGGGTTACACCAGAAACGTGCTTTTTGATAAAGGGCTACACCAGAAATGTGCATTTTGACAAAGGGCTATACCAGAAATGTACATCTTGATGAAGGGCTCCACCAGAAATGTGCATTTTGATAAAGGGCTGCACCAGAAATGTGTATTTTGACAAAGGGCGCTACCAGAAATGTGCATTTTGAAAAAGCGCCACACCAGAAACGTGCATTTTGATAAAGGACTACACCAGAAATGTGCATTATGATAAAGGGCTACACCAGAAACATGTTTTTTGATGAATGACGGCACCAGAAATGTGCATTTTGATAAAGGGCTCCACCAGAAACTTGCGTTTTGATGAAGGACTACACCAGAAATGTGCATTTTGATAAAGGGCTTCACCAGAAATGTGCATTTTGACAAGGGGCTACATCAGAAATGTGCCTTTTGACAAAGGGCTACACCAGAAATGTGCATTTTGACAAAGGGTTTCACCAGAAATGTGCATTTTGACAAGGGGCTACATCAGAAATGTGCCTTTTGACAAAGGGCTACACCAGAAATGTGCATTTTGATAAAGGGCTCCACCAGAAATGTGCATTTTGATAACGGGCTCCACCAGAAATGTGCATTTTTATGAAGGGCTACACCAGAAATGTGCATTTTGATAAAGGGCTACACCAGAAATGTGCATTTTGAAAAAGTGCCACACCAGACACATGCATTTTGATAAAGGACTACACCAGAAATGTGCATTTTGATAAAGGGCGACACCAGAAATGTGCATTTTGATAAAGGGCTACACCAGAAACATGTTTTATGATGAAGGGCGGCACCAGAAATGTGCATTTTAATAAAGGGCGACACCAGAAATGTGCATTTTGAGAAAGTGCGACACCAGAAACGTGTTTTATGATGAAGGGTGACACCAGAAATATGCATTTTAATAAAGGGCTGCACCAGAAATGTGCATTTTGATAAATGGCAACACCAGAAATGTGCATTTTGATGACGGGCTACACCAGAAATGTGCATTTTGATGAAGGGCGACACCAGAAATGTGCATTTTGATAAGGAGCTACACCAGAAATGTGCATTTTGATGAAAGGCGACACCAGAAATGTGCATTTTGATAAAGGGCTACACCATAAATGTGCATTGTGATGAAGGGCTACACCAGAAATGTACATTTTGATAAAGGGCTACACCAGAAACTCGCATTTTAATGAAGGACTACACCAGAAATGTGCATTTTGATAAAGTGCTACATCAGAAATGTGCCTTTTGACAAAGGGCTCCACCAGAAATGTGCATTTTGATAAAGGGCTGCACCAGAAATGTGTATTTTGACAAAGGGCGCTACCAGAAATGTGCATTTTGAAAAAGCGCCACACCAGAAACGTGCATTTTGATAAAGGACTACACCAGAAATGTGCATTATGATAAAGGGCTACACCAGAAACATGTTTTTTGATGAATGACGGCACCAGAAATGTGCAGTTTAATGAAGGGCTACACCAGAAATGTGCATTTTGATAAAGTGCATTCCTCCCTCCAGGTCTTTAAAACAGCTGTTCACCACCATCTCTTATCTTCCCCCATCCAAAACCTTGATCTTTTCTACCCCCGCTAATTCACCCCAGATCCACCTTGTTTGAAATTCCAACTTCTTTCCTGGAAGTCCTGGCAGTGTCCATATGTTTTATACCTCTCCCACCGCCCCCTTCCCACGCCCCCCCCCCCAAAGCCCTCGCCCTCTCTCAGATCTCTCGATGTCTCCATGTCTCTCGGTCCCTGCTCTCAAATGTTGTGTTTGTGTCCTTCCCCCTCTCTCCCCATCTTGTCTACCGCTCCCTATGTTATATGTTTTATGTGTCGGTTTGTCTTTCTGTGTGATTAATGTTCGCTCTTTCACGAGCCTCGATCTTGTATACAAAAAAAAAAAAAAAAAAAAAAAAGTGCTACACCAGAAACGTGTTTTATGATGAGGGGCGGCACCAGCAATATGCATTTTAATAAATGGATGCACCAGAAATGTGCATTGTGATAAATGGCAACACCAGAAATGTGCATTTTGATAACGGGCTCCACCAGAAATGTGCATTTTTATGAAGGGCGACACCAGAAATGTGCATTTTTATGAAGGGCTACACCAGAAATGTGCATTTTGATAAAGGGCTACACCAGAAATGTGCATTTTGAAAAAGTGCCACACCAGACACATGCATTTTGATAAAGGACTACACCAGAAATGTGCATTTTGATAAAGGGCGACACCAGAAATGTGCATTTTGATAAAGGGCTACACCAGAAACATGTTTTATGATGAAGGGCGGCACCAGAAATGTGCATTTTAAGAAAGGGCGACACCAGAAATGTGCATTTTGAGAAAGTGCGACACCAGAAACGTGTTTTATGATGAAGGGTGACACCAGAAATATGCATTTTAATAAAGGGCTGCACCAGAAATGTGCATTTTGATAAATGGCAACACCAGAAATGTGTATTTTGATGACGGGCTACACCAGAAATGTGCATTTTGATGAAGGGCGACACCAGAAATGTGCATTTTGATAAGGAGCTACACCAGAAATGTGCATTTTGATGAAAGGCGACACCAGAAATGTGCATTTTGATAAAGGGCTACACCATAAATTTGCATTGTGATGAAGGGCTACACCAGAAATGTACATTTTGATAAAGGGCTACACCAGAAACTCGCATTTTAATGAAGGACTACACCAGAAATGTGCATTTTGATAAAGTGCTACACCAGAAATGTGCCTTTTGACAAAGTGCTACACCAGAAATGTGCAATTTGATAGAGGGCGACACCAGAAATGTGCCTTTTGACAAAGGGTTACACCAGAAATGTGCCTTTTGATAAAAGACTACAACAGAAATGTGCATTTTGACAAAGGGCTACACCAGAAATGTGCCTTTTGACAAAGGGCTACACCAGAAATGCGCATTTTGATGAAGGGATACACCAGAAACTTGCGTTTTGATGAAGGACTACACCAGAAATGTGCATTTTGATAAAGGGCTACACCAGAAATGTGCCTTTTGACAAAGGCTTACACCAGAAATGTGTATTTTGACAAAGGGCTACACCAGAAATGTGCATTTTGATGAAGGGCGACTTCAGAAATGTGCCTTTTGACAAAGGGTTCCACCAGAAATGTGCATTTTGACAAAGGGATACACCAGAAATGTGCATTTTGATAAAGGGCTCCACCAGAAATGTGCATTTTGATAACGGGCTCCACCAGAAATGTGCATTTTTATGAAGGGCGACACCAGAAATGTGCATTTTGATAAAGAGCTACACCAGAAATGTGCATTTTCATAAAGGGCTACACCAGAAATGTGCATTTTGACAAAGGGCTACACCAGAAATGTGCATTTTGATAAAGGGCGACACCAGAAACTTGCATTTTGATGAAGGACTACACCAGAAATGTGCATTTAGATAAAGGGCTTCACCAGAAATGTGCCTTTTGACAAAGGGCTACACCAGAAATGTGCATTTTGATAAAGGGCGACACCAGAAACTTGCATTTTGATGAAGGACTGCACCAGAAATGTGCATTTAGATAAAGGGCTTCACCAGAAATGTGCCTTTTGACAAAGGGCTACACCAGAAATGTGCATTTTGATAAAGGACGACACCAGAAATGTGCCTTTTGACAAAGGGTTACACCAGAAATGTGTCTTTTAATAAAAGGCTACAACAGAAATGTGCATTTTGACGAAGGGCTACACCAGAAATGTCCATTTTGACAAAGGGCTTCACCAGAAATGTGCATTTTGATAAAGGGCAACACCAGAAATGTGCCTTTTGACAAAGGGTTACACCAGACATGTGTCTTTTGATAAAAGGCTTCAACAGAAATGTGCATTTTGACAAAGGGCTACACCAGAAATGTGCATTTTGACAAGGGGCTACATCAGAAATGTGCCTTTTGACAAAGGGCTACACAAGAAATGTGCATTTTGACAAAGGGCTACACCAGAAATGTGCATTTTGACAAATGGCTTCACCAGAAATGTGCATTTTGTGAAAGGGCTACACCAGAAACGTGCTTTTTAATGAAGGGATACACCAGAAACCTGCCTTTCGTTTAAGTGCTACACCAGAAACGTGCTTTTTGAGAAAGGGTTATAACAGAAACGTGCCTTTCGACAATGGGTTACACCAGAAACGTGCTTTTTGATAAAGGGCTACACCAGAAATGTGCATTTTGACAAAGGGCTATACCAGAAATGTACATCTTGATGAAGGGCTCCACCAGAAATGTGCATTTTGATAAAGGGCTGCACCAGAAATGTGTATTTTGACAAAGGGCGCTACCAGAAATGTGCATTTTGAAAAAGCGCCACACCAGAAACGTGCATTTTGATAAAGGACTACACCAGAAATGTGCATTATGATAAAGGGCTACACCAGAAACATGTTTTTTGATGAATGACGGCACCAGAAATGTGCATTTTGATAAAGGGCTCCACCAGAAACTTGCGTTTTGATGAAGGACTACACCAGAAATGTGCATTTTGATAAAGGGCTTCACCAGAAATGTGCATTTTGACAAGGGGCTACATCAGAAATGTGCCTTTTGACAAAGGGCTACACCAGAAATGTGCATTTTGACAAAGGGTTTCACCAGAAATGTGCATTTTGACAAGGGGCTACATCAGAAATGTGCCTTTTGACAAAGGGCTACACCAGAAATGTGCATTTTGATAAAGGGCTCCACCAGAAATGTGCATTTTGATAACGGGCTCCACCAGAAATGTGCATTTTTATGAAGGGCTACACCAGAAATGTGCATTTTGATAAAGGGCTACACCAGAAATGTGCATTTTGAAAAAGTGCCACACCAGACACATGCATTTTGATAAAGGACTACACCAGAAATGTGCATTTTGAGAAAGGGCGACACCAGAAATGTGCATTTTGATAAAGGGCTACACCAGAAACATGTTTTATGATGAAGGGCGGCACCAGAAATGTGCATTTTAATAAAGGGCGACACCAGAAATGTGCATTTTGAGAAAGTGCGACACCAGAAACGTGTTTTATGATGAAGGGTGACACCAGAAATATGCATTTTAATAAAGGGCTGCACCAGAAATGTGCATTTTGATAAATGGCAACACCAGAAATGTGCATTTTGATGACGGGCTACACCAGAAATGTGCATTTTGATGAAGGGCGACACCAGAAATGTGCATTTTGATAAGGAGCTACACCAGAAATGTGCATTTTGATGAAAGGCGACACCAGAAATGTGCATTTTGATAAAGGGCTACACCATAAATGTGCATTGTGATGAAGGGCTACACCAGAAATGTACATTTTGATAAAGGGCTACACCAGAAACTCGCATTTTAATGAAGGACTACACCAGAAATGTGCATTTTGATAAAGTGCTACACCAGAAATGTGCCTTTTGACAAAGGGCTGCACCAGAAATGTGCATTTTGATAGAGGGCGACACCAGAAATGTGCCTTTTGACAAAGGGTTACACCAGAAATGTGCCTTTTGATAAAAGACTACAACAGAAATGTGCATTTTGACAAAGGGCTACACCAGAAATGTGCCTTTTGACAAAGGGCTACACCAGAAATGCGCATTTTGATGAAGGGATACACCAGAAACTTGCGTTTTGATGAAGGACTACACCAGAAATGTGCATTTTGATAAAGGGCTACACCAGAAATGTGCCTTTTGACAAAGGCTTACACCAGAAATGTGTATTTTGACAAAGGGCTACACCAGAAATGTGCATTTTGATGAAGGGCGACTTCAGAAATGTGCCTTTTGACAAAGGGTTACACCAGAAATGTGCATTTTGACAAAGGGATACACCAGAAATGTGCATTTTGATAAAGGGCTCCACCAGAAATGTGCATTTTGATAACGGGCTCCACCAGAAATGTGCATTTTTATGAAGGGCGACACCAGAAATGTGCATTTTGATAAAGAGCTACACCAGAAATGTGCATTTTCATAAAGGGCTACACCAGAAATGTGCATTTTGACAAAGGGCTACACCAGAAATGTGCATTTTGATAAAGGGCGACACCAGAAACTTGCATTTTGATGAAGGACTACACCAGAAATGTGCATTTAGATAAAGGGCTTCACCAGAAATGTGCCTTTTGAGAAAGGGCTACACCAGAAATGTGCATTTTGATAAAGGGCGACACCAGAAACTTGCATTTTGATGAAGGACTTCACCAGAAATGTGCATTTTGATAAAGGGCAACACCAGAAATGTGCCTTTTGACAAAGGGTTACACCAGACATGTGTCTTTTGATAAAAGGCTTCAACAGAAATGTGCATTTTGACAAAGGGCTACACCAGAAATGTCCATTTTGACAAAGGGCTTCACCAGAAATGTGCATTTTGACAAGGGGCTACATCAGAAATGTGCCTTTTGACAAAGGGCTACACAAGAAATGTGCATTTTGACAAAGGGCTACACCAGAAATGTGCATTTTGACAAATGGCTTCACCAGAAATGTGCATTTTGTAAAAGGGCTACACCAGAAATGTGCTTTTTAATGAAGGGATACACCAGAAACCTGCCTTTCGTTTAAGTGCTACACCAGAAACGTGCTTTTTGAGAAAGGGTTATAACAGAAACGTGCCTTTCGACAATGGGTTACACCAGAAACGTGCTTTTTGATAAAGGGCTACACCAGAAATGTGCATTTTGACAAAGGGCTATACCAGAAATGTACATCTTGATGAAGGGCTCCACCAGAAATGTGCATTTTGATAAAGGGCTGCACCAGAAATGTGTATTTTGACAAAGGGCGATACCAGAAATGTGCATTTTGAAAAAGCGCCACACCAGAAACGTGCATTTTGATAAAGGACTACACCAGAAATGTGCATTATGATAAAGGGCTACACCAGAAACATGTTTTTTGATGAATGACGGCACCAGAAATGTGCATTTTGATAAAGGGCTCCACCAGAAACTTGCGTTTTGATGAAGGACTACACCAGAAATGTGCATTTTGATAAAGGGCTTCACCAGAAATGTGCATTTTGACAAGGGGCTACATCAGAAATGTGCCTTTTGACAAAGGGCTACACCAGAAATGTGCATTTTGACAAAGGGTTTCACCAGAAATGTGCATTTTGACAAGGGGCTACATCAGAAATGTGCCTTTTGACAAAGGGCTACACCAGAAATGTGCATTTTGATAAAGGGCTCCACCAGAAATGTGCATTTTGATAACGGGCTCCACCAGAAATGTGCATTTTTATGAAGGGCTACACCAGAAATGTGCATTTTGATAAAGGGCTACACCAGAAATGTGCATTTTGAAAAAGTGCCACACCAGACACATGCATTTTGATAAAGGACTACACCAGAAATGTGCATTTTGATAAAGGGCGACACCAGAAATGTGCATTTTGATAAAGGGCTACACCAGAAACATGTTTTATGATGAAGGGCGGCACCAGAAATGTGCATTTTAATAAAGGGCGACACCAGAAATGTGCATTTTGAGAAAGTGCGACACCAGAAACGTGTTTTATGATGAAGGGTGACACCAGAAATATGCATTTTAATAAAGGGCTGCACCAGAAATGTGCATTTTGATAAATGGCAACACCAGAAATGTGCATTTTGATGACGGGCTACACCAGAAATGTGCATTTTGATGAAGGGCGACACCAGAAATGTGCATTTTGATAAGGAGCTACACCAGAAATGTGCATTTTGATGAAAGGCGACACCAGAAATGTGCATTTTGATAAAGGGCTACACCATAAATGTGCATTGTGATGAAGGGCTACACCAGAAATGTACATTTTGATAAAGGGCTACACCAGAAACTCGCATTTTAATGAAGGACTACACCAGAAATGTGCATTTTGATAAAGTGCTACATCAGAAATGTGCCTTTTGACAAAGGGCTCCACCAGAAATGTGCATTTTGATAAAGGGCTGCACCAGAAATGTGTATTTTGACAAAGGGCGCTACCAGAAATGTGCATTTTGAAAAAGCGCCACACCAGAAACGTGCATTTTGATAAAGGACTACACCAGAAATGTGCATTATGATAAAGGGCTACACCAGAAACATGTTTTTTGATGAATGACGGCACCAGAAATGTGCAGTTTAATGAAGGGCTACACCAGAAATGTGCATTTTGATAAAGTGCATTCCTCCCTCCAGGTCTTTAAAACAGCTGTTCACCACCATCTCTTATCTTCCCCCATCCAAAACCTTGATCTTTTCTACCCCCGCTAATTCACCCCAGATCCACCTTGTTTGAAATTCCAACTTCTTTCCTGGAAGTCCTGGCAGTGTCCATATGTTTTATACCTCTCCCACCGCCCCCTTCCCACGCCCCCCCCCCCCCAAAGCCCTCGCCCTCTCTCAGATCTCTCGATGTCTCCATGTCTCTCGGTCCCTGCTCTCAAATGTTGTGTTTGTGTCCTTCCCCCTCTCTCCCCATCTTGTCTACCGCTCCCTATGTTATATGTTTTATGTGTCGGTTTGTCTTTCTGTGTGATTAATGTTCGCTCTTTCACGAGCCTCGATCTTGTATACAAAAAAAAAAAAAAAAAAAAAAAAGTGCTACACCAGAAACGTGTTTTATGATGAGGGGCGGCACCAGCAATATGCATTTTAATAAATGGATGCACCAGAAATGTGCATTGTGATAAATGGCAACACCAGAAATGTGCATTTTGATAACGGGCTCCACCAGAAATGTGCATTTTTATGAAGGGCGACACCAGAAATGTGCATTTTTATGAAGGGCTACACCAGAAATGTGCATTTTGATAAAGGGCTACACCAGAAATGTGCATTTTGAAAAAGTGCCACACCAGACACATGCATTTTGATAAAGGACTACACCAGAAATGTGCATTTTGATAAAGGGCGACACCAGAAATGTGCATTTTGATAAAGGGCTACACCAGAAACATGTTTTATGATGAAGGGCGGCACCAGAAATGTGCATTTTAAGAAAGGGCGACACCAGAAATGTGCATTTTGAGAAAGTGCGACACCAGAAACGTGTTTTATGATGAAGGGTGACACCAGAAATATGCATTTTAATAAAGGGCTGCACCAGAAACGTGCATTTTGATAAATGGCAACACCAGAAATGTGTATTTTGATGACGGGCTACACCAGAAATGTGCATTTTGATGAAGGGCGACACCAGAAATGTGCATTTTGATAAGGAGCTACACCAGAAATGTGCATTTTGATGAAAGGCGACACCAGAAATGTGCATTTTGATAAAGGGCTACACCATAAATTTGCATTGTGATGAAGGGCTACACCAGAAATGTACATTTTGATAAAGGGCTACACCAGAAACTCGCATTTTAATGAAGGACTACACCAGAAATGTGCATTTTGATAAAGTGCTACACCAGAAATGTGCCTTTTGACAAAGGGCTACACCAGAAATGTGCAATTTGATAGAGGGCGACACCAGAAATGTGCCTTTTGACAAAGGGTTACACCAGAAATGTGCCTTTTGATAAAAGACTACAACAGAAATGTGCATTTTGACAAAGGGCTACACCAGAAATGTGCCTTTTGACAAAGGGCTACACCAGAAATGCGCATTTTGATGAAGGGATACACCAGAAACTTGCGTTTTGATGAAGGACTACACCAGAAATGTGCATTTTGATAAAGGGCTACACCAGAAATGTGCCTTTTGACAAAGGCTTACACCAGAAATGTGTATTTTGACAAAGGGCTACACCAGAAATGTGCATTTTGATGAAGGGCGACTTCAGAAATGTGCCTTTTGACAAAGGGTTCCACCAGAAATGTGCATTTTGACAAAGGGATACACCAGAAATGTGCATTTTGATAAAGGGCTCCACCAGAAATGTGCATTTTGATAACGGGCTCCACCAGAAATGTGCATTTTTATGAAGGGCGACACCAGAAATGTGCATTTTGATAAAGAGCTACACCAGAAATGTGCATTTTCATAAAGGGCTACACCAGAAATGTGCATTTTGACAAAGGGCTACACCAGAAATGTGCATTTTGATAAAGGGCGACACCAGAAACTTGCATTTTGATGAAGGACTACACCAGAAATGTGCATTTAGATAAAGGGCTTCACCAGAAATGTGCCTTTTGACAAAGGGCTACACCAGAAATGTGCATTTTGATAAAGGGCGACACCAGAAACTTGCATTTTGATGAAGGACTGCACCAGAAATGTGCATTTAGATAAAGGGCTTCACCAGAAATGTGCCTTTTGACAAAGGGCTACACCAGAAATGTGCATTTTGATAAAGGACGACACCAGAAATGTGCCTTTTGACAAAGGGTTACACCAGAAATGTGTCTTTTGATAAAAGGCTACAACAGAAATGTGCATTTTGACGAAGGGCTACACCAGAAATGTCCATTTTGACAAAGGGCTTCACCAGAAATGTGCATTTTGATAAAGGGCAACACCAGAAATGTGCCTTTTGACAAAGGGTTACACCAGACATGTGTCTTTTGATAAAAGGCTTCAACAGAAATGTGCATTTTGACAAAGGGCTACACCAGAAATGTGCATTTTGACAAGGGGCTACATCAGAAATGTGCCTTTTGACAAAGGGCTACACAAGAAATGTGCATTTTGACAAAGGGCTACACCAGAAATGTGCATTTTGACAAATGGCTTCACCAGAAATGTGCATTTTGTGAAAGGGCTACACCAGAAACGTGCTTTTTAATGAAGGGATACACCAGAAACCTGCCTTTCGTTTAAGTGCTACACCAGAAACGTGCTTTTTGAGAAAGGGTTATAACAGAAACGTGCCTTTCGACAATGGGTTACACCAGAAACGTGCTTTTTGATAAAGGGCTACACCAGAAATGTGCATTTTGACAAAGGGCTATACCAGAAATGTACATCTTGATGAAGGGCTCCACCAGAAATGTGCATTTTGATAAAGGGCTGCACCAGAAATGTGTATTTTGACAAAGGGCGCTACCAGAAATGTGCATTTTGAAAAAGCGCCACACCAGAAACGTGCATTTTGATAAAGGACTACACCAGAAATGTGCATTATGATAAAGGGCTACACCAGAAACATGTTTTTTGATGAATGACGGCACCAGAAATGTGCATTTTGATAAAGGGCTCCACCAGAAACTTGCGTTTTGATGAAGGACTACACCAGAAATGTGCATTTTGATAAAGGGCTTCACCAGAAATGTGCATTTTGACAAGGGGCTACATCAGAAATGTGCCTTTTGACAAAGGGCTACACCAGAAATGTGCATTTTGACAAAGGGTTTCACCAGAAATGTGCATTTTGACAAGGGGCTACATCAGAAATGTGCCTTTTGACAAAGGGCTACACCAGAAATGTGCATTTTGATAAAGGGCTCCACCAGAAATGTGCATTTTGATAACGGGCTCCACCAGAAATGTGCATTTTTATGAAGGGCTACACCAGAAATGTGCATTTTGATAAAGGGCTACACCAGAAATGTGCATTTTGAAAAAGTGCCACACCAGACACATGCATTTTGATAAAGGACTACACCAGAAATGTGCATTTTGAGAAAGGGCGACACCAGAAATGTGCATTTTGATAAAGGGCTACACCAGAAACATGTTTTATGATGAAGGGCGGCACCAGAAATGTGCATTTTAATAAAGGGCGACACCAGAAATGTGCATTTTGAGAAAGTGCGACACCAGAAACGTGTTTTATGATGAAGGGTGACACCAGAAATATGCATTTTAATAAAGGGCTGCACCAGAAATGTGCATTTTGATAAATGGCAACACCAGAAATGTGCATTTTGATGACGGGCTACACCAGAAATGTGCATTTTGATGAAGGGCGACACCAGAAATGTGCATTTTGATAAGGAGCTACACCAGAAATGTGCATTTTGATGAAAGGCGACACCAGAAATGTGCATTTTGATAAAGGGCTACACCATAAATGTGCATTGTGATGAAGGGCTACACCAGAAATGTACATTTTGATAAAGGGCTACACCAGAAACTCGCATTTTAATGAAGGACTACACCAGAAATGTGCATTTTGATAAAGTGCTACACCAGAAATGTGCCTTTTGACAAAGGGCTGCACCAGAAATGTGCATTTTGATAGAGGGCGACACCAGAAATGTGCCTTTTGACAAAGGGTTACACCAGAAATGTGCCTTTTGATAAAAGACTACAACAGAAATGTGCATTTTGACAAATGGCTACACCAGAAATGTGCCTTTTGACAAAGGGCTACACCAGAAATGCGCATTTTGATGAAGGGATACACCAGAAACTTGCGTTTTGATGAAGGACTACACCAGAAATGTGCATTTTGATAAAGGGCTACACCAGAAATGTGCCTTTTGACAAAGGCTTACACCAGAAATGTGTATTTTGACAAAGGGCTACACCAGAAATGTGCATTTTGATGAAGGGCGACTTCAGAAATGTGCCTTTTGACAAAGGGTTCCACCAGAAATGTGCATTTTGACAAAGGGATACACCAGAAATGTGCATTTTGATAAAGGGCTCCACCAGAAATGTGCATTTTGATAACGGGCTCCACCAGAAATGTGCATTTTTATGAAGGGCGACACCAGAAATGTGCATTTTGATAAAGAGCTACACCAGAAATGTGCATTTTCATAAAGGGCTACACCAGAAATGTGCATTTTGACAAAGGGCTACACCAGAAATGTGCATTTTGATAAAGGGCGACACCAGAAACTTGCATTTTGATGAAGGACTACACCAGAAATGTGCATTTAGATAAAGGGCTTCACCAGAAATGTGCCTTTTGAGAAAGGGCTACACCAGAAATGTGCATTTTGATAAAGGGCGACACCAGAAACTTGCATTTTGATGAAGGACTACACCAGAAATGTGCATTTAGATAAAGGGCTTCACCAGAAATGTGCCTTTTGACAAAGGGCTACACCAGAAATGTGCATTTTGATAAAGGACGACACCAGAAATGTGCCTTTTGACAAAGGGTTACACCAGAAATGTGTCTTTTGATAAAAGGCTACAACAGAAATGTGCATTTTGACGAAGGGCTACACCAGAAATGTCCATTTTGACAAAGGGCTTCACCAGAAATGTGCATTTTGATAAAGGGCAACACCAGAAATGTGCCTTTTGACAAAGGGTTACACCAGACATGTGTCTTTTGATAAAAGGCTTCAACAGAAATGTGCATTTTGACAAAGGGCTACACCAGAAATGTCCATTTTGACAAAGGGCTTCACCAGAAATGTGCATTTTGACAAATGGCTTCACCAGAAATGTGCATTTTGTGAAAGGGCTACACCAGAAACGTGCTTTTTAATGAAGGGATACACCAGAAACCTGCCTTTCGTTTAAGTGCTACACCAGAAACGTGCTTTTTGAGAAAGGGTTATAACAGAAACGTGCCTTTCGACAATGGGTTACACCAGAAACGTGCTTTTTGATAAAGGGCGACACCAGAAATGTGCATTTTGACAAAGGGCTATACCAGAAATGTACATCTTGATGAAGGGCTCCACCAGAAATGTGCATTTTGATAAAGGGCTGCACCAGAAATGTGTATTTTGACAAAGGGCGCTACCAGAAATGTGCATTTTGAAAAAGCGCCACACCAGAAACGTGCATTTTGATAAAGGACTACACCAGAAATGTGCATTATGATAAAGGGCTACACCAGAAACATGTTTTTTGATGAATGACGGCACCAGAAATGTGCATTTTGATAAAGGGCTCCACCAGAAACTTGCGTTTTGATGAAGGACTACACCAGAAATGTGCATTTTGATAAAGGGCTTCACCAGAAATGTGCATTTTGACAAGGGGCTACATCAGAAATGTGCCTTTTGACAAAGGGCTACACCAGAAATGTGCATTTTGACAAAGGGTTTCACCAGAAATGTGCATTTTGACAAGGGGCTACATCAGAAATGTGCCTTTTGACAAAGGGCTACACCAGAAATGTGCATTTTGATAAAGGACTACACCAGAAATGTGCATTATGATAAAGGGCTACACCAGAAATGTGCATTTTGAAAAAGTGCCACACCAGACACATGCATTTTGAAAAAGGACTACACCAGAAATGTGCATTTTGATAAAGGGCGACACCAGAAATGTGCATTTTGATAAAGGGCTACACCAGAAACATGTTTTATGACGAAGCGCGGCACCAGAAATGTGCATTTTAATAAAGGGCGACACCAGAAATGTGCATTTTGAGAAAGTGAGACACCAGAAACGTGTTTTATGATGAAGGGTGACACCAGAAATATGCATTTTAATAAAGGGCTGCACCAGAAATGTGCATTTTGATAAATGGCAACACCAGAAATGTGCATTTTGATGACGAGCTACACCAAAATGTGCATTTTGATGAAGGGCGACACCAGAAATGTGCATTTTGATAAAGGGCTACACCATAAATGTGCATTGTGATGAAGGGCTACACCAGAAATGTGCATTTTGAAAAAGGGCTACACCAGAAACTTGCATTTTAATGAAGGACTACACCAGAAATGTGCATTTTGATAAAGTGCTACACCAGAAATGTGCCTTTTGACAAGGGGCTACACCAGAAATGTGCATTTTGATAAAGGGCGACACCAGAAATGTGCCTTTTGACAAAGGGCTACACCAGAAATGTGCCTTTTGATAAAAGGCTACAACAGAAATGTGCATTTTGACAAAGGGCTACACCAGAAATGTGCATTTTGATACTGGGCTACACCAGAAATGTGCATTTTGACAAAGGGCTTCACCAGAAATGTGCATTTTGACATGGGGCTACCTCAGAAATGTGCCTTTTGACAAAGGGCTACACCAGAAATGTGCATTTTGATAAAGGGCTGCACCAGAAATGTGTATTTTGATAAAGGGCTCCACCAGAAATGTGCATTTTGAAATAGCGCCACACCAGAAACGTGCATTTTGATAAAGGACTGCACCAGAAATGTGCATTTTGACAAGGGGCTACCTCAGAAATGTGCCTTTTGATAAAGGGCTGCACCAGAAATGTGTATTTTGAGAAAGGGCTCCACCAGAAATGTGCATTTTGAAATAGCGCCACACCAGAAACGTGCATTTTGATAAAGGACTGCACCAGAAATGTGCATTTTGATAAAGGGCTACACCAGAAACATGTTTTTTGATGAATGGCGGCACCAGAAATGTGCATTTTGAGAAAGTGCTCCACCAGAAACGTGTTTTATGATGAGGGGCGACACCAGCAATATGAATTTTAATAAAGGGCTGCACCAGAAATGTGCATTGTGATAAATGGCAACACCAGAAATGTGCATTTTGATAACAGGCTACACCAGAAATGTGCATTTTGAAAAAGTGCCACACCAGACACGTGCATTTTGAGAAAGGACTACACCAGATATGTGCATTTTGAGAAATGGCGACACCAGAAATGTGCATTTTGATGAAGGGCGACACCAGAAACGTGCCTTTTGATAAAGGGCTCCACCAGAACTGTGCCTTTTGACAAGGGGCTCCACTAGAAACTTGCGTTTTGATGAAGGACTACACCAGAAATGTGCATTTTGATAAAGGGCTTCACCAGAAATGTGCATTTTGACAAGGGGCTACATCAGAAATGTGCCTTTTGACAAAGGGCTACACCAGAAATGTGCATTTTGACAAAGGGCTTCACCAGAAATGTGCATTTTGACAATGTGCCTTTGACAATGTGACAATGTGACAATGTACATCAGAAATGTGCCTTTTGACAAACGGCTCCACCAGAAATGTGCATTTTGAAAAAGGGCTCCACTAGAAACTTGCGTTTTGATGAAGGACTACACCAGAAATGTGCATTTTGATAAAGGGCTTCACCAGAAATGTGCCTTTTGACAAAGGGCTCCACCAGAAATGTGCATTTTGATAAAGGGCTGCACCAGAAATGTGTATTTTGACAAAGGGCGCTCCCAGAAATGTGCATTTTGAAAAAGCGCCACACCAGAAACGTGCATTTTGATAAAGGACTACACCAGAAATGTGCATTATGATAAAGGGCTACACCAGAAACATGTTTTTTAATGAATGACGGCACCAGAAATGTGCAGTTTAATGAAGGGCTACACCAGAAATGTGCATTTTGATAAAGTGCATTCCTCCCTCCAGGTCTTTAAAACAGCTGTTCACCACCATCTCTTATCTTCCCCCATCCAAAACCTTGATCTTTTCTACCCCCGCTAATTCACCCCAGATCCACCTTGTTTGAAATTCCAACTTCTTTCCTGGAAGTCCTGGCAGTGTCCATATGTTTTATACCTCTCCCACCGCCCCCTTCCCACGCCCCCCCCCCAAAGCCCTCGCCCTCTCTCAGATCTCTCGATGTCTCCATGTCTCTCGGTCCCTGCTCTCAAATGTTGTGTTTGTGTCCTTCCCCCTCTCTCCCCATCTTGTCTACCGCTCCCTATGTTATATGTTTTATGTGTCGGTTTGTCTTTCGGTGTGATTAATGTTCGCTCTTTCACGAGCCTCGATCTTGTATACAACAACAACAACAAAAAAAAAAAAAAAAAAAAAAAAAAGTGCTACACCAGAAACGTGTTTTATGATGAGGGGCGGCACCAGCAATATGCATTTTAATAAATGGATGCACCAGAAATGTGCATTGTGATAAATGGCAACACCAGAAATGTGCATTTTGATAACGGGCTCCACCAGAAATGTGCATTTTTATGAAGGGCGACACCAGAAATGTGCATTTTTATGAAGGGCTACACCAGAAATGTGCATTTTGATAAAGGGCTACACCAGAAATGTGCATTTTGAAAAAGTGCCACACCAGACACATGCATTTTGATAAAGGACTACACCAGAAATGTGCATTTTGATAAAGGGCAACACCAGAAATGTGCATTTTGATAAAGGGCTACACCAGAAACATGTTTTATGATGAAGGGCGGCACCAGAAATGTGCATTTTAATAAAGGGCGACACCAGAAATGTGCATTTTGAGAAAGTGCGACACCAGAAACGTGTTTTATGATGAAGGGTGACACCAGAAATATGCATTTTAATAAAGGGCTGCACCAGAAATGTGCATTTTGATGAAGGGCGACACCAGAAATGTGCATTTTGATAAGGAGCTACACCAGAAATGTGCATTTTGATGAAAGGCGACACCAGAAATGTGCATTTTGATAAAGGGCTACACCATAAATGTGCATTGTGATGAAGGGCTACACCAGAAATGTACATTTTGATAAAGGGCTACACCAGAAACTCGCATTTTAATGAAGGACTACACCAGAAATGTGCATTTTGATAAAGTGCTACACCAGAAATGTGCCTTTTGACAAAGGGCTACACCAGAAATGTGCATTTTGATAGAGGGCGACACCAGAAATGTGCCTTTTGACAAAGGGTTACACCAGAAATGTGCCTTTTGATAAAAGACTACAACAGAAATGTGCATTTTGACAAAGGGCTACACCAGAAATGTGCCTTTTGACAAAGGGCTACACCAGAAATGCGCATTTTGATGAAAGGATACACCAGAAACTTGCGTTTTGATGAAGGACTACACCAGAAATGTGCATTTTGATAAAGGGCTACACCAGAAATGTGCCTTTTGATAAAGGCTTACACCAGAAATGTGTATTTTGACAAAGGGCTGCACCAGAAATGTGCATTTTGATGAAGGGCGACTTCAGAAATGTGCCTTTTGACAAAGGGTTACACCAGAAATGTGCATTTTGACAAAGGGATACACCAGAAATGTGCATTTTGATAAAGGGCTCCACCAGAAATGTGCATTTTGATAACGGGCTCCACCAGAAATGTGCATTTTTATGAAGGGCGACACCAGAAATGTGCATTTTGATAAAGAGCTACACCAGAAATGTGCATTTTCATAAAGGGCTACACCAGAAATGTGCATTTTGACAAAGGGCTACACCAGAAATGTGCATTTTGATAAAGGGCGACACCAGAAACTTGCATTTTGATGAAGGACTACACCAGAAATGTGCATTTAGATAAAGGGCTTCACCAGAAATGTGCCTTTTGACAAAGGGCTACACCAGAAATGTGCATTTTGATAAAGGGCGACACCAGAAACTTGCATTTTGATGAAGGACTACACCAGAAATGTGCATTTAGATAAAGGGCTTCACCAGAAATGTGCCTTTTGACAAAGGGCTACACCAGAAATGTGCATTTTGATAAAGGACGACACCAGAAATGTGCCTTTTGACAAAGGGTTACACCAGAAATGTGTCTTTTGATAAAAGGCTACAACAGAAATGTGCAATTTGACGAAGGGCTACACCAGAAATGTCCATTTTGACAAAGGGCTTCACCAGAAATGTGCATTTTGATAAAGGGCAACACCAGAAATGTGCCTTTTGACAAAGGGTTACACCAGACATGTGTCTTTTGATAAAAGGCTTCAACAGAAATGTGCATTTTGACAAAGGGCTACACCAGAAATGTCCATTTTGACAAAGGGCTTCACCAGAAATGTGCATTTTGACAAGGGGCTACATCAGAAATGTGCCTTTTGACAAAGGGCTACACCAGAAATGTGCATTTTGACAAAGGGCTACACCAGAAATGTGCATTTTGACAAAGGGCTTCACCAGAAATGTGCATTTTGTGAAAGGGCTACACCAGAAACGTGCTTTTTAATGAAGGGATACACCAGAAACCTGCCTTTCGTTTAAGTGCTACACCAGAAACGTGCTTTTTGAGAAAGGGTTATAACAGAAACGTGCCTTTTGACAATGGGTTACACCAGAAACGTGCTTTTTGATAAAGGGCTACACCAGAAATGTGCATTTTGACAAAGGGCTATACCAGAAATGTACATCTTGATGAAGGGCTCCACCAGAAATGTGCATTTTGATAAAGGGCTGCACCAGAAATGTGTATTTTGACAAAGGGCGCTACCAGAAATGTGCATTTTGAAAAAGCGCCACACCAGAAACGTGCATTTTGATAAAGGACTACACCAGAAATGTGCATTATGATAAAGGGCTACACCAGAAACATGTTTTTTGATGAATGACGGCACCAGAAATGTGCATTTTGATAAAGGGCTCCACCAGAAACTTGCGTTTTGATGAAGGACTACACCAGAAATGTGCATTTTGATAAAGGGCTTCACCAGAAATGTGCATTTTGACAAGGGGCTACATCAGAAATGTGCCTTTTGACAAAGGGCTACACCAGAAATGTGCATTTTGACAAAGGGTTTCACCAGAAATGTGCATTTTGACAAGGGGCTACATCAGAAATGTGCCTTTTGACAAAGGGCTACACCAGAAATGTGCATTTTGATAAAGGACTACACCAGAAATGTGCATTATGATAAAGGGCTACACCAGAAATGTGCATTTTGAAAAAGTGCCACAACAGACACATGCATTTTGATAAAGGACTTCACCAGAAATGTGCATTTTGATAAAGGGCGACACCAGAAATGTGCATTTTGATAAAGGGCTACACCAGAAACATGTTTTATGATGAAGCGCGGCACCAGAAATGTGCATTTTAATAAAGGGCGACACCAGAAATGTGCATTTTGAGAAAGTGAGACACCAGAAACGTGTTTTATGATGAAGGGTGACACCAGAAATATGCATTTTAATAAAGGGCTGCACCAGAAATGTGCATTTTGATAAATGGCAACACCAGAAATGTGCATTTTGATGACGGGCTACACCAGAAATGTGCATTTTGATGAAGGGCGACACCAGAAATGTGCATTTTGATAAAGGGCTACACCATAAATGTGCATTGTGATGAAGGGCTACACCAGAAATGTGCATTTTGAAAAAGGGCTACACCAGAAACTTGCATTTTAATGAAGGACTACACCAGAAATGTGCATTTTGATAAAGTGCTACACCAGAAATGTGCCTTTTGACAAAGGGCTACACCAGAAATGTGCATTTTGATAAAGGGCGACACCAGAAATGTGCCTTTTGACAAAGGGCTACACCAGAAATGTGCCTTTTGATAAAAGGCTACGACAGAAATGTGCATTTTGACAAAGGGCTACACCAGAAATGTGCATTTTGATACTGGGCTACACCAGAAATGTGCATTTTGACAAAGGGCTTCACCAGAAATGTGCATTTTGACATGGGGCTACCTCAGAAATGTGCCTTTTGACAAAGGGCTACACCAGAAATGTGCATTTTGATAAAGGGCTGCACCAGAAATGTGTATTTTGATAAAGGGCTCCACCAGAAATGTGCATTTTGAAATAGCGCCACACCAGAAACGTGCATTTTGATAAAGGACTGCACCAGAAATGTGCATTTTGATAAAGGGCTACACCAGAAACATGTTTTTTGATGAATGGCGGTACCAGAAATGTGCATTTTGAGAAAGTGCTACACCAGAAATGTGTTTTATGATGAGGGGCGACACCAGCAATATGCATTTTAATATAGGGCTGCACCAGAAATGTGCATTGTGATAAATGGCAACACCAGAAATGTGCATTTTGATAACGGGCTACACCAGAAATGTGCATTTTGAAAAAGTGCCACACCAGACACGTGCATTTTGAGAAAGGACTACACCAGATATGTGCATTTTGATAAAGGGCGACACCAGATATGTGCATTTTGATAAAGGGCTACACCAGAAACATGTTTTTTTATGAAGGGCGGCACCAGAAATGTGCATTTTAATAAAGGGCGACACCAGAAATGTGCATTTTGAGAAAGTGCGACACCAGAAACGTGTTTTATGATGAATGGCGACACCAGAAATATGCATTTTAAGAAAGGGCTGCACCAGAAATGTGCATTTTGATGAATGGCAACACGAGAAATGTGGATTTTGATAACGGGCTACACCAGAAATGTGCATTTTGATGAAGGGCGACACCAGAAATGTGCATTTTGATAAAGAGCTACACCAGAAATGTGCATTTTGATAAAGGGCGACTCCAGAAATGTGCATTTTAATGAAGGACTACACCAGAAATGTGCATTTTGATAAAGTGCTACACCAGAAATGTGCATTTTGAAAAAGTGCCACACCAGAAATGTGCCTTTTGACAACGGGCTACACCAGAAATGTGCATTTTGATAGAGGGCGACACCAGAAATGTGCCTTTTGACAAAGGGTTACACCAGAAATGTGCCTTTTGATAAAAGACTGCAACAGAAATGTGCATTTTGACAAAGGGCTACACCAGAAATGTGCCTTTTGACAAAGGGCTACACCAGAAATGCGCATTTTGATGAAGGGATACACCAGAAACTTGCGTTTTGATGAAGGACTACACCAGAAATGTGCATTTTGATAAAGGGCTACACCAGAAATGTGCCTTTTGACAAAGGCTTACACCAGAAATGTGTATTTTGACAAAGGGCTACACCAGAAATGTGCATTTTGATGAAGGGCGACTTCAGAAATGTGCCTTTTGACAAAGGGTTACACCAGAAATGTGCATTTTGACAAAGGGATACACCAGAAATGTGCATTTTGATAAAGGGCTCCACCAGAAATGTGCATTTTGATAACGGGCTCCACCAGAAATGTGCATTTTTATGAAGGGCGACACCAGAAATGTGCATTTTGATAAAGAGCAACACCAGAAATGTGCATTTTCATAAAGGGCTACACCAGAAATGTGCATTTTGACAAAGGGCTACACCAGAAATGTGCCTTTTGATAAAAGGCTACAACAGAAATGTGCATTTTGACAAAGGGCTACACCAGAAATGTGCATTTTGATACTGGGCTACACCAGAAATGTGCATTTTGACAAAGGGCTTCACCAGAAATGTGCATTTTGACATGGGGCTACCTCAGAAATGTGCCTTTTGACAAAGGGCTACACCAGAAATGTGCATTTTGATAAAGGGCTGCACCAGAAATGTGTATTTTGATAAAGGGCTCCACCAGAAATGTGCATTTTGAAATAGCGCCACACCAGAAACGTGCATTTTGATAAAGGACTGCACCAGAAATGTGCATTTTGATAAAGGGCTACACCAGAAACATGTTTTTTGATGAATGGCGGTACCAGAAATGTGCATTTTGAGAAAGTGCTACACCAGAAACGTGTTTTATGATGAGGGGCGACACCAGCAATATGCATTTTAATATAGGGCTGCACCAGAAATGTGCATTGTGATAAATGGCAACACCAGAAATGTGCATTTTGAAAACGGGCTACACCAGAAATGTGCATTTTGAAAAAGTGCCACACCAGACACGTGCATTTTGAGAAAGGACTACACCAGATATGTGCATTTTGATAAAGGGCGACACCAGATATGTGCATTTTGATAAAGGGCTACACCAGAAACATGTTTTTTGATGAAGGGCGGCACCAGAAATGTGCATTTTAATAAAGGGCGACACCAGAAATGTGCATTTTGAGAAAGTGCGACACCAGAAACGTGTTTTATGATGAATGGCGACACCAGAAATATGCATTTTAAGAAAGGGCTGCACCAGAAATGTGCATTTTGATGAATGGCAACACGAGAAATGTGGATTTTGATAACGGGCTACACCAGAAATGTGCATTTTGATGAAGGGCGACACCAGAAATGTGCATTTTGATAAAGAGCTACACCAGAAATGTGCATTTTGATAAAGGGCGACTCCAGAAATGTGCATTTTAATGAAGGACTACACCAGAAATGTGCATTTTGATAAAGTGCTACACCAGAAATGTGCATTTTGAAAAAGTGCCACACCAGAAATGTGCCTTTTGACAACGGGCTACACCAGAAATGTGCATTTTGATAGAGGGCGACACCAGAAATGTGCCTTTTGACAAAGGGTTACACCAGAAATGTGCCTTTTGATAAAAGACTACAACAGAAATGTGCATTTTGACTAAGGGCTACACCAGAAAAGTGCCTTTTGACAAAGGGCTACACCAGAAATGCGCATTTTGATGAAGGGATACACCAGAAACTTGCGTTTTGATGAAGGACTACACCAGAAATGTGCATTTTGATAAAGGGCTACACCAGAAATGTGCCTTTTGACAAAGGCTTACACCAGAAATGTGTATTTTGACAAAGGGCTACACCAGAAATGTGCATTTTGATGAAGGGCGACTTCAGAAATGTGCCTTTTGACAAAGGGTTACACCAGAAATGTGCATTTTGACAAAGGGATACACCAGAAATGTGCATTTTGATAAAGGGCTCCACCAGAAATGTGCATTTTGATAACGGGCTCCACCAGAAATGTGCATTTTTATGAAGGGCGACACCAGAAATGTGCATTTTGATAAAGAGCTACACCAGAAATGTGCATTTTCATAAAGGGCTACACCAGAAATGTGCATTTTGACAAAGGGCTACACCAGAAATGTGCATTTTGATAAAGGGCGACACCAGAAACTTGCATGTTGATGAAGGACTACACCAGAAATGTGCATTTAGATAAAGGGCTTCACCAGAAATGTGCCTTTTGACAAAGGGCTACACCAGAAATGTGCATTTTGATAAAGGGCGACACCAGAAACTTGCATTTTGATGAAGGACTACACCAGAAATGTGCATTTAGATAAAGGGCTTCACCAGAAATGTGCCTTTTGACAAAGGGCTACACCAGAAATGTGCATTTTGATAAAGGACGACACCAGAAATGTGCCTTTTGACAAAGGGTTACACCAGAAATGTGTCTTTTGATAAAAGGCTACAACAGAAATGTGCATTTTGACGAAGGGCTACACCAGAAAAATTCCATTTTGACAAAGGGCTTCACCAGAAATGTGCCTTTTGACAAAGGGTTACACCAGACATGTGTCTTTTGATAAAAGGCTTCAACAGAAATGTGCATTTTGACAAAGGGCTACACCAGAAATGTCCATTTTGACAAAGGGCTTCACCAGAAATGTGCATTTTGACAAAGGGCTACACCAGAAATGTGCATTTTGACAAAGGGCTTCACCAGAAATGTGCATTTTGTGAAAGGGCTACACCAGAAACGTGCTTTTTAATGAAGGGATACACCAGAAACCTGCCTTTCGTTTAAGTGCTACACCAGAAACGTGCTTTTTGAGAAAGGGTTATAACAGAAACGTGCCTTTCGACAATGGGTTACACCAGAAACGTGTTTTTTGATAAAGGACTACACCAGAAATGTGCATTTTGACAAAGGGCTACACCAGAAATGTACATCTTGATGAAGGGCTCCACCAGAAATGTGCATTTTGATAAAGGGCTGCACCAGAAATGTGTATTTTGACAAAGGGCGCTACCAGAAATGTGCATTTTGAAAAAGCGCCACACCAGAAACGTGCATTTTGATAAAGGACTACACCAGAAATGTGCATTATGATAAAGGACTACACCAGAAACATGTTTTTTGATGAATGACGGCACCAGAAATGTGCATTTTGATAAAGGGCTCCACCAGAAACTTGCGTTTTGATGAAGGACTACACCAGAAATGTGCATTTTGATAAAGGGCTTCACCAGAAATGTGCATTTTGACAAGGGGCTACATCAGAAATGTGCCTTTTGACAAAGGGCTACACCAGAAATGTGCATTTTGACAAAGGGTTTCACCAGAAATGTGCATTTTGACAAGGGGCTACATCAGAAATGTGCCTTTTGACAAAGGGCTACACCAGAAATGTGCATTTTGATAAAGGACTACACCAGAAATGTGCATTATGATAAAGGGCTACACCAGAAATGTGCATTTTGAAAAAGTGCCACACCAGACACATGCATTTTGATAAAGGACTACACCAGAAATGTGCATTTTGATAAAGGGCGACACCAGAAATGTGCATTTTGCTAAAGGGCTACACCAGAAACATGTTTTATGACGAAGCGTGGCACCAGAAATGTGCATTTTAATAAAGGGCGACACCAGAAATGTGCATTTTGAGAAAGTGAGACACCAGAAACGTGTTTTATGATGAAGGGTGACACCAGAAATATGCATTTTAATAAAGGGCTGCACCAGAAATGTGCATTTTGATAAATGGCAACACCAGAAATGTGCATTTTGATGACGGGCTACACCAGAAATGTGCATTTTGATGAAGGGCGACACCAGAAATGTGCATTTTGATAAGGAGCTACACCAGAAATGTGCATTTTGATGAAGGGCGACACCAGAAATGTGCATTTTGATAAAGGGCTACACCATAAATGTGCATTGTGATGAAGGACTACACCAGAAATGTGCATTTTGATAAAGTGCTACACCAGAAATGTGCCTTTTGACAAAGGGCTACACCAGAAATGTGCATTTTGATAAAGGGCGACACCAGAAATGTGCCTTTTGACAAAGGGTTACACCAGAAATGTGCCTTTTGATAAAAGGCTACAACAGAAATGTGCATTTTGACAAAGGGCTACACCAGAAATGTGCATTTTGATACTGGGCTACACCAGAAATGTGCATTTTGACAAAGGGCTTCACCAGAAATGTGCATTTTGACATGGGGCTACCTCAGAAATGTGCCTTTTGACAAAGGGCTACACCAGAAATGTGCATTTTGATAAAGGGCTGCACCAGAAATGTGTATTTTGATAAAGGGCTCCACCAGAAATGTGCATTTTGAAATAGCGCCACACCAGAAACGTGCATTTTGATAAAGGACTGCAGCAGAAATGTGCATTTTGATAAAGGGCTACACCAGAAACATGTTTTTTGATGAATGGCGGTACCAGAAATGTGCATTTTGAGAAAGTGCTACACCAGAAACGTGTTTTATGATGAGGGGCGACACCAGCAATATGCATTTTAATATAGGGCTGCACCAGAAATGTGCATTGTGATAAATGGCAACACCAGAAATGTGCATTTTGATAACGGGCTACACCAGAAATGTGCATTTTGCAAAAAGTGCCACACCAGACACGCGCATTTTGAGAAAGGACTACACCAGATATGTGCATTTTGATAAAGGGCGACACCAGATATGTGCATTTTGATAAAGGGCTACACCAGAAACATGTTTTTTGATGAAGGGCGGCACCAGAAATGTGAATTTTAATAAAGGGCGACACCAGAAATGTGCATTTTGAGAAAGTGCGACACCAGAAACGTGTTTTATGATGAAGGGCGACACCAGAAATATGCATTTTAAGAAAGGGCTTTACCAGAAATGTGCATTTTGATGAATGGCAACACGAGAAATGTGGATTTTGATAACGGGCTACACCAGAAATGTGCATTTTGATGAAGGGCGACACCAGAAATGTGCATTTTGATAAAGAGCTACACCAGAAATGTGCATTTTGATAAAGGGCGACTCCAGAAATGTGCATTGTGATAAATGGCAACACCAGAAATGTGCATTTTGATAACGGGCTACACCAGAAATGTGCATTTTGAAAAAGTGCCACACCAGACACGTGCATTTTGAGAAAGGACTACACCAGATATGTGCATTTTGATAAAGGGCGACACCAGATATGTGCATTTTGTTAAAGGGCTACACCAGAAACATGTTTTTTGATGAAGGGCGGCACCAGAAATGTGCATTTTAATAAAGGGCGACACCAGAAATGTGCATTTTGAGAAAGTGCGACACCAGAAACGTGTTTTATGATGAAGGGCGACACCAGAAATATGCATTTTACGAAAGGGCTGCACCAGAAATGTGCATTTTGATGAATGGCAACACGAGAAATGTGGATTTTGATAACGAGCTACACCAGAAATGTGCATTTTGATGAAGGGCGACACCAGAAATGTGCATTTTGATAAAGAGCTACACCAGAAATGTGCATTTTGACAAAGGGTTACACCAGAAATGTGTCTTTTTATAAAAGGCTACAACAGAAATGTGCATTTTGACAAAGGGCGACACCAGAAATGTCCATTTTGACAAAGGGCTACACCAGAAATGTGCATTTTGACAAAGGGCTTCACCAGAAATGTGCATTTTGTGAAAGGGCTCCACCAGAAACGTGCATTTTGATAAAGAGCGACACCAGAAACGTGCATTTTGATAAAGGACTACACCAGAAATGTGCATTTTGAAAAAGCGCGACACCAGAAATGTGCATTTTGAGAAAGGGCTCCACCAGAAATGTGAATTTTGAGAAAGGGCTCCACCAGAAATGTGCCTTTTGACAAAGGGCTACACCAGAAATGTGCATTTTGATAAAGGGCTACACCAGAAACTTGCGTTTTGATGAAGGACTACACCAGAAATGTGCATTTTGATAAAGGGCTACACCAGAAATGTGCCTTTTAACAAAGGCTTACACCAGAAATGTGCATTTTGATGAAGGGCTACATCAGAAATGTGCCTTTTGACAAAGGGTTACACCAGAAATGTGCATTTTGACAAAGGGATACACCAGAAATGTGCATTTTGATAAAGGGCGACACCAGAAATGTGCCTTTTGACAAAGGGTTACACCAGAAATGTGCCTTTTGATAAAAGGCTACAACAGAAATGTGCATTTTGACCAAGGGCTACACCAGAAATGTGCATTTTGACAAAGGGCTTCACCAGAAATGGGCATTTTGACAAGGGGCTACACCAGAAATGTGCATTTTGACAAAGGGCGACACCAGAAATGTGCATTTTGACAAAGGGCTACACCAGAAATGTGCATTTTGATAAAGGGCTGCACCAGAAATGTGTATTTTGATTAAGGGCTCCACCATAAATGTGTATTTTGAAAAAGCGCCACACCAGAAACGTGCATTTTGATAAAGGACTTCACCAGAAATGTGCATTTTGAAAAAGGGCTACACCAGAAACATGTTTTTTGATGAAGGGCGGCACCACAAATGTGCAGTTTAATAAAGGGCTACACCAGAAAAGTGCATTTTGAGAAAGTGCTATACCAGAAACGTGTTTTATGATGAAGGGCGACACCAGCAATATGCATTTTAATAAAGGGCTGCACCAGAAATGTGCATTTTGATAAATGGCAACACCAGAAAAATGTGCATTTTTATGAAGGGCGACACCAGAAATGTGCATTTTGATAAAGAGCTACACCAGAAATGTGCATTTTCATAAAGGGCTACACCAGAAATGTGCATTTTGACAAAGGGCTACACCAGAAATGTGCATTTTGATAAAGGGCGACACCAGAAACTTGCATTTTGATGAAGGACTACACCAGAAATGTGCATTTAGATAAAGGGCTTCACCAGAAATGTGCCTTTTGACAAAGGGCTACACCAGAAATGTGCATTTTGATAAAGGATGACACCAGAAATGTGCCTTTTGACAAAGGGTTACACCAGAAATGTGTCTTTTGATAAAAGGCTACAACAGAAATGTGCATTTTGACGAAGGGCTTCACCAGAAATGTCCATTTTGACAAAGGGCTTCACCAGAAATGTGCATTTTGATAAAGGACGACACCAGAAATGTGCCTTTTGACAAAGGGTTACACCAGAAATGTGTCTTTTGATAAAAGGCTTCAACAGAAATGTGCATTTTGACAAAGGGCTACACCAGAAATGTCCATTTTGACAAAGGGCTTCACCAGAAATGTGCATTTTGACAAGGGGCTACATCAGAAATGTGCCTTTTGACAAAGGGCTACACCAGAAATGTGCATTTTGACAAAGGGCTACACCAGAAATGTGCATTTTGACAAAGGGCTTCACCAGAAATGTGCATTTTGTGAAAGGGCTACACCAGAAACGTGCTTTTTAATGAAGGGATACACCAGAAACCTGCCTTTCGTTTAAGTGCTACACCAGAAACGTGCTTTTTGAGAAAAGTTTATAACAGAAACGTGCCTTTCGACAATGGGTTACACCAGAAACATGCTTTTTGATAAAGGGCTACACCAGAAATGTGCATTTTGACAAAGGGCTACAACAGAAATGTGCATTTTGATGAAGGGCTCCACCAGAAATGTGCATATTGATAAAGGGCTACACCAGAAATGTGCATTTTGATAAATGGCAACACCAGAAATGTGCATTTTGATAACGGGCTTCACCAGAAATGTGCATTTTGATGAAGGGCGACACCAGAAATGTGCCTTTTGAAAAAGGATGACACCAGAAATGTGCATTTTGAAAAAGGGCGCCACCAGAAATGTGCATTTTGATAAAGGGCTCCACCAGAACTGTGCCTTTTGACAAAGGGCTACACCAGAAATGTGCATTTTGAAAAAGTGCTCCACCATAAACTTGCGTTTTGATGAAGGACTACACCAGAAATGTGCATTTTGATTAAGGGCTTCACCAGAAATGTGCATTTTGACAAGGGGCTACATCAGAAATGTGCCTTTTGACAAAGGGCTACACCAGAAATGTGCATTTTGACAAAGGGCTACACCAGAAATGTGCATTTTGATAAAGGGCTGCACCAGAAATGTGTATTTTGATAAAGGGCTCCACCAGAAATGTGCATTTTGAAAAAGGGCCACATCAGAAACGTGCATTTTGAAAAATGGTTACACCAGAAATGTGCATTTTGATAAAGGGCGACAACAGAAATGTGCATTTTGATAAAGGGCTACACCAGAAACGTTCATTTTGACAAATGGTTACACCAGAAATGTGCATTTTGATAAAGGGCGACAACAGAAATGTGCATTTTGATAAAGGGCTACACCAGAAACATGTTTTTGGATGAAGGGCGGCACCAGAAATGTGCAATTTAATAAAGGGCTACACCAGAAATGTGCATTTTAATGAAGGGCTACACCAGAAATGCGCATTTTAATAAAAGGCTACACCAGAAATGTGCATTTTGACAAAGGGCTTCACCAGAAATGTGCATTTTGATAAAGGGCTGCACCAGAAATGTGTATTTTGACAAAGGGCTCCACCAGAAATGTGCATTTTGAAATAGCGCCACACCAGAAACGTGCATTTTGATAAAGGACTGCACCAGAAATGTGCATTTTGACAAGGGGCTACCTCAGAAATGTGCCTTTTGATAAAGGGCTGCACCAGAAATGTGTATTTTGAGAAAGGGCTCCACCAGAAATGTGCATTTTGAAATAGCGCCACACCAGAAACGTGCATTTTGATAAAGGACTGCACCAGAAATGTGCATTTTGATAAAGGGCTACACCAGAAACATGTTTTTTGATGAATGGCGGCACCAGAAATGTGCATTTTGAGAAAGTGCTCCACCAGAAACGTGTTTTATGATGAGGGGCGACACCAGCAATATGAATTTTAATAAAGGGCTGCACCAGAAATGTGCATTGTGATAAATGGCAACACCAGAAATGTGCATTTTGATAACAGGCTACACCAGAAATGTGCATTTTGAAAAAGTGCCACACCAGACACGTGCATTTTGAGAAAGGACTACACCAGATATGTGCATTTTGAGAAATGGCGACACCAGAAATGTGCATTTTGATGAAGGGCGACACCAGAAACGTGCCTTTTGATAAAGGGCTCCACCAGAACTGTGCCTTTTGACAAGGGGCTCCACTAGAAACTTGCGTTTTGATGAAGGACTACACCAGAAATGTGCATTTTGATAAAGGGCTTCACCAGAAATGTGCATTTTGACAAGGGGCTACATCAGAAATGTGCCTTTTGACAAAGGGCTACACCAGAAATGTGCATTTTGACAAAGGGCTTCACCAGAAATGTGCATTTTGACAATGTGCCTTTGACAATGTGACAATGTGACAATGTACATCAGAAATGTGCCTTTTGACAAACGGCTCCACCAGAAATGTGCATTTTGAAAAAGGGCTCCACTAGAAACTTGCGTTTTGATGAAGGACTACACCAGAAATGTGCATTTTGATAAAGGGCTTCACCAGAAATGTGCCTTTTGACAAAGGGCTCCACCAGAAATGTGCATTTTGATAAAGGGCTGCACCAGAAATGTGTATTTTGACAAAGGGCGCTCCCAGAAATGTGCATTTTGAAAAAGCGCCACACCAGAAACGTGCATTTTGATAAAGGACTACACCAGAAATGTGCATTATGATAAAGGGCTACACCAGAAACATGTTTTTTAATGAATGACGGCACCAGAAATGTGCAGTTTAATGAAGGGCTACACCAGAAATGTGCATTTTGATAAAGTGCATTCCTCCCTCCAGGTCTTTAAAACAGCTGTTCACCACCATCTCTTATCTTCCCCCATCCAAAACCTTGATCTTTTCTACCCCCGCTAATTCACCCCAGATCCACCTTGTTTGAAATTCCAACTTCTTTCCTGGAAGTCCTGGCAGTGTCCATATGTTTTATACCTCTCCCACCGCCCCCTTCCCACGCCCCCCCCCCAAAGCCCTCGCCCTCTCTCAGATCTCTCGATGTCTCCATGTCTCTCGGTCCCTGCTCTCAAATGTTGTGTTTGTGTCCTTCCCCCTCTCTCCCCATCTTGTCTACCGCTCCCTATGTTATATGTTTTATGTGTCGGTTTGTCTTTCGGTGTGATTAATGTTCGCTCTTTCACGAGCCTCGATCTTGTATACAACAACAACAACAAAAAAAAAAAAAAAAAAAAAAAAAAGTGCTACACCAGAAACGTGTTTTATGATGAGGGGCGGCACCAGCAATATGCATTTTAATAAATGGATGCACCAGAAATGTGCATTGTGATAAATGGCAACACCAGAAATGTGCATTTTGATAACGGGCTCCACCAGAAATGTGCATTTTTATGAAGGGCGACACCAGAAATGTGCATTTTTATGAAGGGCTACACCAGAAATGTGCATTTTGATAAAGGGCTACACCAGAAATGTGCATTTTGAAAAAGTGCCACACCAGACACATGCATTTTGATAAAGGACTACACCAGAAATGTGCATTTTGATAAAGGGCAACACCAGAAATGTGCATTTTGATAAAGGGCTACACCAGAAACATGTTTTATGATGAAGGGCGGCACCAGAAATGTGCATTTTAATAAAGGGCGACACCAGAAATGTGCATTTTGAGAAAGTGCGACACCAGAAACGTGTTTTATGATGAAGGGTGACACCAGAAATATGCATTTTAATAAAGGGCTGCACCAGAAATGTGCATTTTGATGAAGGGCGACACCAGAAATGTGCATTTTGATAAGGAGCTACACCAGAAATGTGCATTTTGATGAAAGGCGACACCAGAAATGTGCATTTTGATAAAGGGCTACACCATAAATGTGCATTGTGATGAAGGGCTACACCAGAAATGTACATTTTGATAAAGGGCTACACCAGAAACTCGCATTTTAATGAAGGACTACACCAGAAATGTGCATTTTGATAAAGTGCTACACCAGAAATGTGCCTTTTGACAAAGGGCTACACCAGAAATGTGCATTTTGATAGAGGGCGACACCAGAAATGTGCCTTTTGACAAAGGGTTACACCAGAAATGTGCCTTTTGATAAAAGACTACAACAGAAATGTGCATTTTGACAAAGGGCTACACCAGAAATGTGCCTTTTGACAAAGGGCTACACCAGAAATGCGCATTTTGATGAAGGGATACACCAGAAACTTGCGTTTTGATGAAGGACTACACCAGAAATGTGCATTTTGATAAAGGGCTACACCAGAAATGTGCCTTTTGATAAAGGCTTACACCAGAAATGTGTATTTTGACAAAGGGCTGCACCAGAAATGTGCATTTTGATGAAGGGCGACTTCAGAAATGTGCCTTTTGACAAAGGGTTACACCAGAAATGTGCATTTTGACAAAGGGATACACCAGAAATGTGCATTTTGATAAAGGGCTCCACCAGAAATGTGCATTTTGATAACGGGCTCCACCAGAAATGTGCATTTTTATGAAGGGCGACACCAGAAATGTGCATTTTGATAAAGAGCTACACCAGAAATGTGCATTTTCATAAAGGGCTACACCAGAAATGTGCATTTTGACAAAGGGCTACACCAGAAATGTGCATTTTGATAAAGGGCGACACCAGAAACTTGCATTTTGATGAAGGACTACACCAGAAATGTGCATTTAGATAAAGGGCTTCACCAGAAATGTGCCTTTTGACAAAGGGCTACACCAGAAATGTGCATTTTGATAAAGGGCGACACCAGAAACTTGCATTTTGATGAAGGACTACACCAGAAATGTGCATTTAGATAAAGGGCTTCACCAGAAATGTGCCTTTTGACAAAGGGCTACACCAGAAATGTGCATTTTGATAAAGGACGACACCAGAAATGTGCCTTTTGACAAAGGGTTACACCAGAAATGTGTCTTTTGATAAAAGGCTACAACAGAAATGTGCAATTTGACGAAGGGCTACACCAGAAATGTCCATTTTGACAAAGGGCTTCACCAGAAATGTGCATTTTGATAAAGGGCAACACCAGAAATGTGCCTTTTGACAAAGGGTTACACCAGACATGTGTCTTTTGATAAAAGGCTTCAACAGAAATGTGCATTTTGACAAAGGGCTACACCAGAAATGTCCATTTTGACAAAGGGCTTCACCAGAAATGTGCATTTTGACAAGGGGCTACATCAGAAATGTGCCTTTTGACAAAGGGCTACACCAGAAATGTGCATTTTGACAAAGGGCTACACCAGAAATGTGCATTTTGACAAAGGGCTTCACCAGAAATGTGCATTTTGTGAAAGGGCTACACCAGAAACGTGCTTTTTAATGAAGGGATACACCAGAAACCTGCCTTTCGTTTAAGTGCTACACCAGAAACGTGCTTTTTGAGAAAGGGTTATAACAGAAACGTGCCTTTTGACAATGGGTTACACCAGAAACGTGCTTTTTGATAAAGGGCTACACCAGAAATGTGCATTTTGACAAAGGGCTATACCAGAAATGTACATCTTGATGAAGGGCTCCACCAGAAATGTGCATTTTGATAAAGGGCTGCACCAGAAATGTGTATTTTGACAAAGGGCGCTACCAGAAATGTGCATTTTGAAAAAGCGCCACACCAGAAACGTGCATTTTGATAAAGGACTACACCAGAAATGTGCATTATGATAAAGGGCTACACCAGAAACATGTTTTTTGATGAATGACGGCACCAGAAATGTGCATTTTGATAAAGGGCTCCACCAGAAACTTGCGTTTTGATGAAGGACTACACCAGAAATGTGCATTTTGATAAAGGGCTTCACCAGAAATGTGCATTTTGACAAGGGGCTACATCAGAAATGTGCCTTTTGACAAAGGGCTACACCAGAAATGTGCATTTTGACAAAGGGTTTCACCAGAAATGTGCATTTTGACAAGGGGCTACATCAGAAATGTGCCTTTTGACAAAGGGCTACACCAGAAATGTGCATTTTGATAAAGGACTACACCAGAAATGTGCATTATGATAAAGGGCTACACCAGAAATGTGCATTTTGAAAAAGTGCCACAACAGACACATGCATTTTGATAAAGGACTTCACCAGAAATGTGCATTTTGATAAAGGGCGACACCAGAAATGTGCATTTTGATAAAGGGCTACACCAGAAACATGTTTTATGATGAAGCGCGGCACCAGAAATGTGCATTTTAATAAAGGGCGACACCAGAAATGTGCATTTTGAGAAAGTGAGACACCAGAAACGTGTTTTATGATGAAGGGTGACACCAGAAATATGCATTTTAATAAAGGGCTGCACCAGAAATGTGCATTTTGATAAATGGCAACACCAGAAATGTGCATTTTGATGACGGGCTACACCAGAAATGTGCATTTTGATGAAGGGCGACACCAGAAATGTGCATTTTGATAAAGGGCTACACCATAAATGTGCATTGTGATGAAGGGCTACACCAGAAATGTGCATTTTGAAAAAGGGCTACACCAGAAACTTGCATTTTAATGAAGGACTACACCAGAAATGTGCATTTTGATAAAGTGCTACACCAGAAATGTGCCTTTTGACAAAGGGCTACACCAGAAATGTGCATTTTGATAAAGGGCGACACCAGAAATGTGCCTTTTGACAAAGGGCTACACCAGAAATGTGCCTTTTGATAAAAGGCTACGACAGAAATGTGCATTTTGACAAAGGGCTACACCAGAAATGTGCATTTTGATACTGGGCTACACCAGAAATGTGCATTTTGACAAAGGGCTTCACCAGAAATGTGCATTTTGACATGGGGCTACCTCAGAAATGTGCCTTTTGACAAAGGGCTACACCAGAAATGTGCATTTTGATAAAGGGCTGCACCAGAAATGTGTATTTTGATAAAGGGCTCCACCAGAAATGTGCATTTTGAAATAGCGCCACACCAGAAACGTGCATTTTGATAAAGGACTGCACCAGAAATGTGCATTTTGATAAAGGGCTACACCAGAAACATGTTTTTTGATGAATGGCGGTACCAGAAATGTGCATTTTGAGAAAGTGCTACACCAGAAATGTGTTTTATGATGAGGGGCGACACCAGCAATATGCATTTTAATATAGGGCTGCACCAGAAATGTGCATTGTGATAAATGGCAACACCAGAAATGTGCATTTTGATAACGGGCTACACCAGAAATGTGCATTTTGAAAAAGTGCCACACCAGACACGTGCATTTTGAGAAAGGACTACACCAGATATGTGCATTTTGATAAAGGGCGACACCAGATATGTGCATTTTGATAAAGGGCTACACCAGAAACATGTTTTTTTATGAAGGGCGGCACCAGAAATGTGCATTTTAATAAAGGGCGACACCAGAAATGTGCATTTTGAGAAAGTGCGACACCAGAAACGTGTTTTATGATGAATGGCGACACCAGAAATATGCATTTTAAGAAAGGGCTGCACCAGAAATGTGCATTTTGATGAATGGCAACACGAGAAATGTGGATTTTGATAACGGGCTACACCAGAAATGTGCATTTTGATGAAGGGCGACACCAGAAATGTGCATTTTGATAAAGAGCTACACCAGAAATGTGCATTTTGATAAAGGGCGACTCCAGAAATGTGCATTTTAATGAAGGACTACACCAGAAATGTGCATTTTGATAAAGTGCTACACCAGAAATGTGCATTTTGAAAAAGTGCCACACCAGAAATGTGCCTTTTGACAACGGGCTACACCAGAAATGTGCATTTTGATAGAGGGCGACACCAGAAATGTGCCTTTTGACAAAGGGTTACACCAGAAATGTGCCTTTTGATAAAAGACTGCAACAGAAATGTGCATTTTGACAAAGGGCTACACCAGAAATGTGCCTTTTGACAAAGGGCTACACCAGAAATGCGCATTTTGATGAAGGGATACACCAGAAACTTGCGTTTTGATGAAGGACTACACCAGAAATGTGCATTTTGATAAAGGGCTACACCAGAAATGTGCCTTTTGACAAAGGCTTACACCAGAAATGTGTATTTTGACAAAGGGCTACACCAGAAATGTGCATTTTGATGAAGGGCGACTTCAGAAATGTGCCTTTTGACAAAGGGTTACACCAGAAATGTGCATTTTGACAAAGGGATACACCAGAAATGTGCATTTTGATAAAGGGCTCCACCAGAAATGTGCATTTTGATAACGGGCTCCACCAGAAATGTGCATTTTTATGAAGGGCGACACCAGAAATGTGCATTTTGATAAAGAGCAACACCAGAAATGTGCATTTTCATAAAGGGCTACACCAGAAATGTGCATTTTGACAAAGGGCTACACCAGAAATGTGCCTTTTGATAAAAGGCTACAACAGAAATGTGCATTTTGACAAAGGGCTACACCAGAAATGTGCATTTTGATACTGGGCTACACCAGAAATGTGCATTTTGACAAAGGGCTTCACCAGAAATGTGCATTTTGACATGGGGCTACCTCAGAAATGTGCCTTTTGACAAAGGGCTACACCAGAAATGTGCATTTTGATAAAGGGCTGCACCAGAAATGTGTATTTTGATAAAGGGCTCCACCAGAAATGTGCATTTTGAAATAGCGCCACACCAGAAACGTGCATTTTGATAAAGGACTGCACCAGAAATGTGCATTTTGATAAAGGGCTACACCAGAAACATGTTTTTTGATGAATGGCGGTACCAGAAATGTGCATTTTGAGAAAGTGCTACACCAGAAACGTGTTTTATGATGAGGGGCGACACCAGCAATATGCATTTTAATATAGGGCTGCACCAGAAATGTGCATTGTGATAAATGGCAACACCAGAAATGTGCATTTTGAAAACGGGCTACACCAGAAATGTGCATTTTGAAAAAGTGCCACACCAGACACGTGCATTTTGAGAAAGGACTACACCAGATATGTGCATTTTGATAAAGGGCGACACCAGATATGTGCATTTTGATAAAGGGCTACACCAGAAACATGTTTTTTGATGAAGGGCGGCACCAGAAATGTGCATTTTAATAAAGGGCGACACCAGAAATGTGCATTTTGAGAAAGTGCGACACCAGAAACGTGTTTTATGATGAATGGCGACACCAGAAATATGCATTTTAAGAAAGGGCTGCACCAGAAATGTGCATTTTGATGAATGGCAACACGAGAAATGTGGATTTTGATAACGGGCTACACCAGAAATGTGCATTTTGATGAAGGGCGACACCAGAAATGTGCATTTTGATAAAGAGCTACACCAGAAATGTGCATTTTGATAAAGGGCGACTCCAGAAATGTGCATTTTAATGAAGGACTACACCAGAAATGTGCATTTTGATAAAGTGCTACACCAGAAATGTGCATTTTGAAAAAGTGCCACACCAGAAATGTGCCTTTTGACAACGGGCTACACCAGAAATGTGCATTTTGATAGAGGGCGACACCAGAAATGTGCCTTTTGACAAAGGGTTACACCAGAAATGTGCCTTTTGATAAAAGACTACAACAGAAATGTGCATTTTGACTAAGGGCTACACCAGAAAAGTGCCTTTTGACAAAGGGCTACACCAGAAATGCGCATTTTGATGAAGGGATACACCAGAAACTTGCGTTTTGATGAAGGACTACACCAGAAATGTGCATTTTGATAAAGGGCTACACCAGAAATGTGCCTTTTGACAAAGGCTTACACCAGAAATGTGTATTTTGACAAAGGGCTACACCAGAAATGTGCATTTTGATGAAGGGCGACTTCAGAAATGTGCCTTTTGACAAAGGGTTACACCAGAAATGTGCATTTTGACAAAGGGATACACCAGAAATGTGCATTTTGATAAAGGGCTCCACCAGAAATGTGCATTTTGATAACGGGCTCCACCAGAAATGTGCATTTTTATGAAGGGCGACACCAGAAATGTGCATTTTGATAAAGAGCTACACCAGAAATGTGCATTTTCATAAAGGGCTACACCAGAAATGTGCATTTTGACAAAGGGCTACACCAGAAATGTGCATTTTGATAAAGGGCGACACCAGAAACTTGCATGTTGATGAAGGACTACACCAGAAATGTGCATTTAGATAAAGGGCTTCACCAGAAATGTGCCTTTTGACAAAGGGCTACACCAGAAATGTGCATTTTGATAAAGGGCGACACCAGAAACTTGCATTTTGATGAAGGACTACACCAGAAATGTGCATTTAGATAAAGGGCTTCACCAGAAATGTGCCTTTTGACAAAGGGCTACACCAGAAATGTGCATTTTGATAAAGGACGACACCAGAAATGTGCCTTTTGACAAAGGGTTACACCAGAAATGTGTCTTTTGATAAAAGGCTACAACAGAAATGTGCATTTTGACGAAGGGCTACACCAGAAAAATTCCATTTTGACAAAGGGCTTCACCAGAAATGTGCATTTTGATAAAGGGCAACACCAGAAATGTGCCTTTTGACAAAGGGTTACACCAGACATGTGTCTTTTGATAAAAGGCTTCAACAGAAATGTGCATTTTGACAAAGGGCTACACCAGAAATGTCCATTTTGACAAAGGGCTTCACCAGAAATGTGCATTTTGACAAAGGGCTACACCAGAAATGTGCATTTTGACAAAGGGCTTCACCAGAAATGTGCATTTTGTGAAAGGGCTACACCAGAAACGTGCTTTTTAATGAAGGGATACACCAGAAACCTGCCTTTCGTTTAAGTGCTACACCAGAAACGTGCTTTTTGAGAAAGGGTTATAACAGAAACGTGCCTTTCGACAATGGGTTACACCAGAAACGTGTTTTTTGATAAAGGACTACACCAGAAATGTGCATTTTGACAAAGGGCTACACCAGAAATGTACATCTTGATGAAGGGCTCCACCAGAAATGTGCATTTTGATAAAGGGCTGCACCAGAAATGTGTATTTTGACAAAGGGCGCTACCAGAAATGTGCATTTTGAAAAAGCGCCACACCAGAAACGTGCATTTTGATAAAGGACTACACCAGAAATGTGCATTATGATAAAGGACTACACCAGAAACATGTTTTTTGATGAATGACGGCACCAGAAATGTGCATTTTGATAAAGGGCTCCACCAGAAACTTGCGTTTTGATGAAGGACTACACCAGAAATGTGCATTTTGATAAAGGGCTTCACCAGAAATGTGCATTTTGACAAGGGGCTACATCAGAAATGTGCCTTTTGACAAAGGGCTACACCAGAAATGTGCATTTTGACAAAGGGTTTCACCAGAAATGTGCATTTTGACAAGGGGCTACATCAGAAATGTGCCTTTTGACAAAGGGCTACACCAGAAATGTGCATTTTGATAAAGGACTACACCAGAAATGTGCATTATGATAAAGGGCTACACCAGAAATGTGCATTTTGAAAAAGTGCCACACCAGACACATGCATTTTGATAAAGGACTACACCAGAAATGTGCATTTTGATAAAGGGCGACACCAGAAATGTGCATTTTGCTAAAGGGCTACACCAGAAACATGTTTTATGACGAAGCGTGGCACCAGAAATGTGCATTTTAATAAAGGGCGACACCAGAAATGTGCATTTTGAGAAAGTGAGACACCAGAAACGTGTTTTATGATGAAGGGTGACACCAGAAATATGCATTTTAATAAAGGGCTGCACCAGAAATGTGCATTTTGATAAATGGCAACACCAGAAATGTGCATTTTGATGACGGGCTACACCAGAAATGTGCATTTTGATGAAGGGCGACACCAGAAATGTGCATTTTGATAAGGAGCTACACCAGAAATGTGCATTTTGATGAAGGGCGACACCAGAAATGTGCATTTTGATAAAGGGCTACACCATAAATGTGCATTGTGATGAAGGACTACACCAGAAATGTGCATTTTGATAAAGTGCTACACCAGAAATGTGCCTTTTGACAAAGGGCTACACCAGAAATGTGCATTTTGATAAAGGGCGACACCAGAAATGTGCCTTTTGACAAAGGGTTACACCAGAAATGTGCCTTTTGATAAAAGGCTACAACAGAAATGTGCATTTTGACAAAGGGCTACACCAGAAATGTGCATTTTGATACTGGGCTACACCAGAAATGTGCATTTTGACAAAGGGCTTCACCAGAAATGTGCATTTTGACATGGGGCTACCTCAGAAATGTGCCTTTTGACAAAGGGCTACACCAGAAATGTGCATTTTGATAAAGGGCTGCACCAGAAATGTGTATTTTGATAAAGGGCTCCACCAGAAATGTGCATTTTGAAATAGCGCCACACCAGAAACGTGCATTTTGATAAAGGACTGCAGCAGAAATGTGCATTTTGATAAAGGGCTACACCAGAAACATGTTTTTTGATGAATGGCGGTACCAGAAATGTGCATTTTGAGAAAGTGCTACACCAGAAACGTGTTTTATGATGAGGGGCGACACCAGCAATATGCATTTTAATATAGGGCTGCACCAGAAATGTGCATTGTGATAAATGGCAACACCAGAAATGTGCATTTTGATAACGGGCTACACCAGAAATGTGCATTTTGCAAAAAGTGCCACACCAGACACGCGCATTTTGAGAAAGGACTACACCAGATATGTGCATTTTGATAAAGGGCGACACCAGATATGTGCATTTTGATAAAGGGCTACACCAGAAACATGTTTTTTGATGAAGGGCGGCACCAGAAATGTGAATTTTAATAAAGGGCGACACCAGAAATGTGCATTTTGAGAAAGTGCGACACCAGAAACGTGTTTTATGATGAAGGGCGACACCAGAAATATGCATTTTAAGAAAGGGCTTTACCAGAAATGTGCATTTTGATGAATGGCAACACGAGAAATGTGGATTTTGATAACGGGCTACACCAGAAATGTGCATTTTGATGAAGGGCGACACCAGAAATGTGCATTTTGATAAAGAGCTACACCAGAAATGTGCATTTTGATAAAGGGCGACTCCAGAAATGTGCATTGTGATAAATGGCAACACCAGAAATGTGCATTTTGATAACGGGCTACACCAGAAATGTGCATTTTGAAAAAGTGCCACACCAGACACGTGCATTTTGAGAAAGGACTACACCAGATATGTGCATTTTGATAAAGGGCGACACCAGATATGTGCATTTTGTTAAAGGGCTACACCAGAAACATGTTTTTTGATGAAGGGCGGCACCAGAAATGTGCATTTTAATAAAGGGCGACACCAGAAATGTGCATTTTGAGAAAGTGCGACACCAGAAACGTGTTTTATGATGAAGGGCGACACCAGAAATATGCATTTTACGAAAGGGCTGCACCAGAAATGTGCATTTTGATGAATGGCAACACGAGAAATGTGGATTTTGATAACGAGCTACACCAGAAATGTGCATTTTGATGAAGGGCGACACCAGAAATGTGCATTTTGATAAAGAGCTACACCAGAAATGTGCATTTTGACAAAGGGTTACACCAGAAATGTGTCTTTTTATAAAAGGCTACAACAGAAATGTGCATTTTGACAAAGGGCGACACCAGAAATGTCCATTTTGACAAAGGGCTACACCAGAAATGTGCATTTTGACAAAGGGCTTCACCAGAAATGTGCATTTTGTGAAAGGGCTCCACCAGAAACGTGCATTTTGATAAAGAGCGACACCAGAAACGTGCATTTTGATAAAGGACTACACCAGAAATGTGCATTTTGAAAAAGCGCGACACCAGAAATGTGCATTTTGAGAAAGGGCTCCACCAGAAATGTGAATTTTGAGAAAGGGCTCCACCAGAAATGTGCCTTTTGACAAAGGGCTACACCAGAAATGTGCATTTTGATAAAGGGCTACACCAGAAACTTGCGTTTTGATGAAGGACTACACCAGAAATGTGCATTTTGATAAAGGGCTACACCAGAAATGTGCCTTTTAACAAAGGCTTACACCAGAAATGTGCATTTTGATGAAGGGCTACATCAGAAATGTGCCTTTTGACAAAGGGTTACACCAGAAATGTGCATTTTGACAAAGGGATACACCAGAAATGTGCATTTTGATAAAGGGCGACACCAGAAATGTGCCTTTTGACAAAGGGTTACACCAGAAATGTGCCTTTTGATAAAAGGCTACAACAGAAATGTGCATTTTGACCAAGGGCTACACCAGAAATGTGCATTTTGACAAAGGGCTTCACCAGAAATGGGCATTTTGACAAGGGGCTACACCAGAAATGTGCATTTTGACAAAGGGCGACACCAGAAATGTGCATTTTGACAAAGGGCTACACCAGAAATGTGCATTTTGATAAAGGGCTGCACCAGAAATGTGTATTTTGATTAAGGGCTCCACCATAAATGTGTATTTTGAAAAAGCGCCACACCAGAAACGTGCATTTTGATAAAGGACTTCACCAGAAATGTGCATTTTGAAAAAGGGCTACACCAGAAACATGTTTTTTGATGAAGGGCGGCACCACAAATGTGCAGTTTAATAAAGGGCTACACCAGAAAAGTGCATTTTGAGAAAGTGCTATACCAGAAACGTGTTTTATGATGAAGGGCGACACCAGCAATATGCATTTTAATAAAGGGCTGCACCAGAAATGTGCATTTTGATAAATGGCAACACCAGAAAAATGTGCATTTTTATGAAGGGCGACACCAGAAATGTGCATTTTGATAAAGAGCTACACCAGAAATGTGCATTTTCATAAAGGGCTACACCAGAAATGTGCATTTTGACAAAGGGCTACACCAGAAATGTGCATTTTGATAAAGGGCGACACCAGAAACTTGCATTTTGATGAAGGACTACACCAGAAATGTGCATTTAGATAAAGGGCTTCACCAGAAATGTGCCTTTTGACAAAGGGCTACACCAGAAATGTGCATTTTGATAAAGGATGACACCAGAAATGTGCCTTTTGACAAAGGGTTACACCAGAAATGTGTCTTTTGATAAAAGGCTACAACAGAAATGTGCATTTTGACGAAGGGCTTCACCAGAAATGTCCATTTTGACAAAGGGCTTCACCAGAAATGTGCATTTTGATAAAGGACGACACCAGAAATGTGCCTTTTGACAAAGGGTTACACCAGAAATGTGTCTTTTGATAAAAGGCTTCAACAGAAATGTGCATTTTGACAAAGGGCTACACCAGAAATGTCCATTTTGACAAAGGGCTTCACCAGAAATGTGCATTTTGACAAGGGGCTACATCAGAAATGTGCCTTTTGACAAAGGGCTACACCAGAAATGTGCATTTTGACAAAGGGCTACACCAGAAATGTGCATTTTGACAAAGGGCTTCACCAGAAATGTGCATTTTGTGAAAGGGCTACACCAGAAACGTGCTTTTTAATGAAGGGATACACCAGAAACCTGCCTTTCGTTTAAGTGCTACACCAGAAACGTGCTTTTTGAGAAAAGTTTATAACAGAAACGTGCCTTTCGACAATGGGTTACACCAGAAACATGCTTTTTGATAAAGGGCTACACCAGAAATGTGCATTTTGACAAAGGGCTACAACAGAAATGTGCATTTTGATGAAGGGCTCCACCAGAAATGTGCATATTGATAAAGGGCTACACCAGAAATGTGCATTTTGATAAATGGCAACACCAGAAATGTGCATTTTGATAACGGGCTTCACCAGAAATGTGCATTTTGATGAAGGGCGACACCAGAAATGTGCCTTTTGAAAAAGGATGACACCAGAAATGTGCATTTTGAAAAAGGGCGCCACCAGAAATGTGCATTTTGATAAAGGGCTCCACCAGAACTGTGCCTTTTGACAAAGGGCTACACCAGAAATGTGCATTTTGAAAAAGTGCTCCACCATAAACTTGCGTTTTGATGAAGGACTACACCAGAAATGTGCATTTTGATTAAGGGCTTCACCAGAAATGTGCATTTTGACAAGGGGCTACATCAGAAATGTGCCTTTTGACAAAGGGCTACACCAGAAATGTGCATTTTGACAAAGGGCTACACCAGAAATGTGCATTTTGATAAAGGGCTGCACCAGAAATGTGTATTTTGATAAAGGGCTCCACCAGAAATGTGCATTTTGAAAAAGGGCCACATCAGAAACGTGCATTTTGAAAAATGGTTACACCAGAAATGTGCATTTTGATAAAGGGCGACAACAGAAATGTGCATTTTGATAAAGGGCTACACCAGAAACGTTCATTTTGACAAATGGTTACACCAGAAATGTGCATTTTGATAAAGGGCGACAACAGAAATGTGCATTTTGATAAAGGGCTACACCAGAAACATGTTTTTGGATGAAGGGCGGCACCAGAAATGTGCAATTTAATAAAGGGCTACACCAGAAATGTGCATTTTAATGAAGGGCTACACCAGAAATGCGCATTTTAATAAAAGGCTACACCAGAAATGTGCATTTTGACAAAGGGCTTCACCAGAAATGTGCATTTTGATAAAGGGCTGCACCAGAAATGTGTATTTTGACAAAGGGCTCCACCAGAAATGTGCATTTTGAAAAAGCGCCACACCAGAAACGTGCATTTTGATAAAGGACTACACCAGAAATGTGCATTTTGATAAAGGGCTACACCAGAAACATGTTTTTTGATGAATGGCGGCACCAGAAATGTGCAGTTTAATAAAGGTATACACCAGAAATGTGCATTTTGAGAAAGTGCTACACCAGAAACGTGTTTTATGATGAGGGGCAACACCAGCAATATGCATTTTAATAAAGGGCTGCACCAGAAATGTGCATTGTGATAAATGGCAACACCAGAAATGTGCATTTTGATGACGGGCTCCACCAGAAATGTGCATTTTTATGAAGGGCGACACCAGAAATGTGCATTTTGATAAGGGGCGACACCAGAAATGTGCATTTTGATAAAGGGCTACACCAGAAATGTGCATTTTGAAAAAGTCCCACACCAGACACGTGCAATTTGAAAAAGGACTACACCAGAAATGTGCATTTTGAAAAAGGGCTTCACCAGAAATGTGCATTTTGTGAAAGGGCTCCACCAGAAACGTGCATTTTGATAAAGAGCGACACCAGAAACGTGCATTTTGATAAAGGACTACACCAGAAATGTGCATTTTGAAAAAGCGCGACACCAGAAATGTGCATTTTGAGAAAGGGCTCCACCAGAAATGTGAATTTTGAGAAAGGGCTCCACCAGAAATGTGCCTTTTGACAAAGGGCTACACCAGAAATGTGCATTTTGATAAAGGGCTACACCAGAAACTTGCGTTTTGATGAAGGACTACACCAGAAATGTGCATTTTGATAAAGGGCTACACCAGAAATGTGCCTTTTAACAAAGGCTTACACCAGAAATGTGCATTTTGATGAAGGGCTACATCAGAAATGTGCCTTTTGACAAAGGGTTACACCAGAAATGTGCATTTTGACAAAGGGATACACCAGAAATGTGCATTTTGATAAAGGGCGACACCAGAAATGTGCCTTTTGACAAAGGGTTACACCAGAAATGTGCCTTTTGATAAAAGGCTACAACAGAAATGTGCATTTTGACCAAGGGCTACACCAGAAATGTGCATTTTGACAAAGGGCTTCACCAGAAATGTGCATTTTGACAAGGGGCTACACCAGAAATGTGCATTTTGACAAAGGGCGACACCAGAAATGTGCATTTTGACAAAGGGCTACACCAGAAATGTGCATTTTGATAAAGGGCTGCACCAGAAATGTGTATTTTGATTAAGGGCTCCACCATAAATGTGTATTTTGAAAAAGCACCACACCAGAAACGTGCATTTTGATAAAGGACTTCACCAGAAATGTGCATTTTGAAAAAGGGCTACACCAGAAACATGTTTTTTGATGAAGGGCGGCACCACAAATGTGCAGTTTAATAAAGGGCTACACCAGAAAAGTGCATTTTGAGAAAGTGCTATACCAGAAACGTGTTTTATGATGAAGGGCGACACCAGCAATATGCATTTTAATAAAGGGCTGCACCAGAAATGTGCATTTTGATAAATGGCAACACCAGAAAAATGTGCATTTTTATGAAGGGCGACACCAGAAATGTGCATTTTGATATGGAGCTACACCAGAAATGTGCATTTTCATAAAGGGCTACACCAGAAATGTGCATTTTGACAAAGGGCTACACCAGAAATGTGCATTTTGATAAAGGGCGACACCAGAAACTTGCATTTTGATGAAGGACTACACCAGAAATGTGCATTTAGATAAAGGGCTTCACCAGAAATGTGCCTTTTGACAAAGGGCTACACCAGAAATGTGCATTTTGATAAAGGATGACACCAGAAATGTGCCTTTTGACAAAGGTTTACACCAGAAATGTGTCTTTTGATAAAAGGCTACAACAGAAATGTGCATTTTGACGAAGGGCTTCACCAGAAATGTCCATTTTGACAAAGGGCTTCACCAGAAATGTGCATTTTGATAAAGGACGACACCAGAAATGTGCCTTTTGACAAAGGGTTACACCAGAAATGTGTCTTTTGATAAAAGGCTTCAACAGAAATGTGCATTTTGACAAAGGGCTACACCAGAAATGTCCATTTTGACAAAGGGCTTCACCAGAAATGTGCATTTTGACAAGGGGCTACATCAGAAATGTGCCTTTTGACAAAGGGCTACACCAGAAATGTGCATTTTGACAAAGGGCTACACCAGAAATGTGCATTTTGACAAAGGGCTTCACCAGAAATGTGCATTTTGTGAAAGGGCTACACCAGAAACGTGCTTTTTAATGAAGGGATACACCAGAAACCTGCCTTTCGTTTAAGTGCTACACCAGAAACGTGCTTTTTGAGAAAGGTTTATAACAGAAACGTGCCTTTCGACAATGGGTTACACCAGAAACATGCTTTTTGATAAAGGGCTACACCAGAAATGTGCATTTTGACAAAGGGCTACAACAGAAATGTGCATTTTGATGAAGGGCTCCACCAGAAATGTGCATATTGATAAAGGGCTACACCAGAAATATGCATTTTGATAAATGGCAACACCAGAAATGTGCATTTTGATAACGGGCTTCACCAGAAATGTGCATTTTGATGAAGTGCGACACCAGAAATGTGCCTTTTGAAAAAGGATGACACCAGAAATGTGCATTTTGAAAAAGGGCGCCACCAGAAATGTGCATTTTGATAAAGGGCTCCACCAGAACTGTGCCTTTTGACAAAGGGCTACACCAGAAATGTGCATTTTGAAAAAGTGCTCCACCATAAACTTGCGTTTTGATGAAGGACTACACCAGAAATGTGCATTTTGATTAAGGGCTTCACCAGAAATGTGCATTTTGACAAGGGGCTACATCAGAAATGTGCCTTTTGACAAAGGGCTACACCAGAAATGTGCATTTTGACAAAGGGCTACACCAGAAATGTGCATTTTGATAAAGGGCTGCACCAGAAATGTGTATTTTGATAAAGGGCTCCACCAGAAATGTGCATTTTGAAAAAGGGCCACATCAGAAACGTGCATTTTGAAAAATGGTTACACCAGAAATGTGCATTTTGATAAAGGGCGACAACAGAAATGTGCATTTTGATAAAGGGCTACACCAGAAACGTTCATTTTGACAAATGGTTACACCAGAAATGTGCATTTTGATAAAGGGCGACAACAGAAATGTGCATTTTGATAAAGGGCTACACCAGAAACATGTTTTTGGATGAAGGGCGGCACCAGAAATGTGCAATTTAATAAAGGGCTACACCAGAAATGTGCATTTTAATGAAGGGCTACACCAGAAATGCGCATTTTAATAAAAGGCTACACCAGAAATGTGCATTTTGACAAAGGGCTTCACCAGAAATGTGCATTTTGATAAAGGGCTGCACCAGAAATGTGTATTTTGACAAAGGGCTCCACCAGAAATGTGCATTTTGAAAAAGCGCCACACCAGAAACGTGCATTTTGATAAAGGACTACACCAGAAATGTGCATTTTGATAAAGGGCTACACCAGAAACATGTTTTTTGATGAATGGCGGCACCAGAAATGTGCAGTTTAATAAAGGTATACACCAGAAATGTGCATTTTGAGAAAGTGCTACACCAGAAACGTGTTTTATGATGAGGGGCAACACCAGCAATATGCATTTTAATAAAGGGCTGCACCAGAAATGTGCATTGTGATAAATGGCAACACCAGAAATGTGCATTTTGATGACGGGCTCCACCAGAAATGTGCATTTTTATGAAGGGCGACACCAGAAATGTGCATTTTGATAAGGGGCGACACCAGAAATGTGCATTTTGATAAAGGGCTACACCAGAAATGTGCATTTTGAAAAGTCCCACACCAGACACGTGCATTTTGAAAAAGGACTACACCAGAAATGTGCATTTTGATAAAGGGCGACACCAGAAATGAGCATTTTGATAAAGGGCTACACCAGAAACATGTTTTTTGATGAAGGGCGGCACCAGAAATGTGCATTTTGAGAAAGTGCGACACCAGAAACGTGTTTTATGATGAAGGGTGACACCAGAAATATGCATTTTAATAAAGGGCTACACCAGAAACGTTCATTTTGACAAATGGTTACACCAGAAATGTGCATTTTGATAAAGGTCGACAACAGAAATGTGCATTTTGATAAAGGGCTACACCAGAAACATGTTTTTGGATGAAGGGCGGCACCAGAAATGTGCAATTTAATAAAGGGCTACACCAGAAATGTGCATTTTAATGAAGGGCTACACCAGAAATGTGCATTTTAATAAAAGGCTACACCAGAAATGTGCATTTTGACAAAGGGCTTCACCAGAAATGTGCATTTTGATAAAGGGCTGCACCAGAAATATGTATTTTGACAAAGGGCTCCACCAGAAATGTGCATTTTGAAAAAGCGCCACACCAGAAACGTGCATTTTGATAAAGGACTACACCAGAAATGTGCATTTTGATAAAGGGCTACACCAGAAACATGTTTTTTGATGAATGGCGGCACCAGAAATGTGCAGTTTAATAAAGGTATACACCAGAAATGTGCATTTTGAGAAAGTGCTACACCAGAAACGTGTTTTATGATGAGGGGCAACACCAGCAATATGCATTTTAATAAAGGGCTGCACCAGAAATGTGCATTGTGATAAATGGCAACACCAGAAATGTGCATTTTGATGACGGGCTCCACCAGAAATGTGCATTTTTATGAAGGGCGACACCAGAAATGTGCATTTTGATAAGGGGCTACACCAGAAATGTGCATTTTGATAAAGGGCTACACCAGAAATGTGCATTTTGAAAAAGTCCCACACCAGACACGTGCATTTTGAAAAAGGACTACACCAGAAATGTGCATTTTGATAAAGGGCGACACCAGAAATGAGCATTTTGATAAAGGGCTACACCAGAAACATGTTTTTTGATGAAGGGCGGCACCAGAAATGTGCATTTTGAGAAAGTGCGACACCAGAAACGTGTTTTATGATGAAGGGTGACACCAGAAATATGCATTTTAATAAAGGGCTGCACCAGAAATGTGCATTTTGATAAATGGCAACACCAGAAATGTGCATTTTGATAACGGGCTACACCAGAAATGTGCAATTTTAAAAAGGGCGACACCAGAAATGTGCATTTTAATAAAGGGCTGCACCAGAAATGTGCATTTTGATGAAGGGCGACACCAGACATGTGCATTTGGATAAAGGGCTACACCATAAATGTGCATTTTGATGAAGGGCTACACCAGAAATGTGCATTTTGATAAAGGGCTACACCAGAAACTTGCATTTTAATGAAGGACTACACCAGAAATGTGCATTTTGATAAAGGGCTACACCAGAAATGTGCCTTTTGACAAAGGGTTACACCAGAAATGTGCCTTTTGATAAAAGGCTACAACAGAAATGTGCATTTTGACAAAGGGCTTCACCAGAAATGTGCATTTTAACAAGGGGCTACACCAGAAATGTGCATTTTGACAAAGGGCGACACCAGAAATGTGCATTTTGACAAAGGGCTACACCAGAAATGTGCATTTTGATAAAGGGCTGCACCAGAAATGTGTATTTTGATTAAGGGCTCCACCATAAATGTGTATTTTGAAAAAGCGCCACACCAGAAACGTGCATTTTGATAAAGGACTTCACCAGAAATGTGCATTTTGAAAAAGGGCTACACCAGAAACATGTTTTTTGATGAAGGGCGGCACCACAAATGTGCAGTTTAATAAAGGGCTACACCAGAAAAGTGCATTTTGAGAAAGTGCTATACCAGAAACGTGTTTTATGATGAAGGGCGACACCAGCAATATGCATTTTAATAAAGGGCTGCACCAGAAATGTGCATTTTGATAACGGGCTCCACCAGAAAAATGTGCATTTTTATGAAGGGCGACACCAGAAATGTGCATTTTGATAAAGAGCTACACCAGAAATGTGCATTTTCATAAAGGGCTACACCAGAAATGTGCATTTTGATAAAGGGCGACACCAGAAACTTGCATTTTGATGAAGGACTACACCAGAAATGTGCATTTAGATAAAGGGCTTCACCAGAAATGTGCCTTTTGACAAAGGGCTACACCAGAAATGTGCATTTTGATAAAGGACGACACCAGAAATGTGCTTTTTGACAAAGGGTTACACCAGAAATGTGTCTTTTGATAAAAGGCTGCAACAGAAATGTGCATTTTGACAAAGGGCTTCACCATAAATGTGCATTTTGATAAAGGGCAACACCAGAAATGTGCCTTTTGACAAAGGGTTACACCAGAAATGTGCATTTTGACAAGGGGCTACATCAGAAATGTGCCTTTTGACAAAGGGCTACACCAGAAATGTGCATTTTGACAAAGGGCTACACCAGAAATGTGCATTTTGACAAAAGGCTTCACCAGAAATGTGCATTTTGTGAAAGGGCTACACCAGAAACGTGCTTTTTAATGAAGGGATACACCAGAAACCTGCCTTTCGTTTAAGTGGTACACCAGAAACGTGCTTTTTGAGAAAGGTTTATAACAGAAACGTGCCTTTCGACAATGGGTTACACCAGAAACATGCTTTTTGATAAAGGGCTACACCAGAAATGTGCATTTTGACAAAGGGCTACAACAGAAATGTGCATTTTGATGAAGGGCTCCACCAGAAATGTGCATATTGATAAAGGGCTACACCAGAAATGTGCATTTTGATAAATGGCAACACCAGAAATGTGCATTTTGATAACGGGCTTCACCAGAAATGTGCATTTTGATGAAGGGCGACACCAGAAATGTGCCTTTTGAAAAAGGATGACACCAGAAATGTGCATTTTGAAAAAGGGCGCCACCAGAAATGTGCATTTTGATAAAGGGCTCCACCAGAACTGTGCCTTTTGACAAAGGGCTACACCAGAAATGTGCATTTTGAAAAAGTGCTCCACCATAAACTTGCGTTTTGATGAAGGACTACACCAGAAATGTGCATTTTGATTAAGGGCTTCACCAGAAATGTGCATTTTGACAAGGGGCTACATCAGAAATGTGCCTTTTGACAAAGGGCTACACCAGAAATGTGCATTTTGACAAAGGGCTACACCAGAAATGTGCATTTTGATAAAGGGCTGCACCAGAAATGTGTATTTTGATAAAGGGCTCCACCAGAAATGTGCATTTTGAAAAAGGGCCACATCAGAAACGTGCATTTTTAAAAATGGTTACACCAGAAATGTGCATTTTGATAAAGGGCGACAACAGAAATGTGCATTTTGATAAAGGGCTACACCAGAAACGTTCATTTTGACAAATGGTTACACCAGAAATGTGCATTTTGATAAAGGGCGACAACAGAAATGTGCATTTTGATAAAGGGCTACACCAGAAACATGTTTTTGGATGAAGGGCGGCACCAGAAATGTGCAATTTAATAAAGGGCTACACCAGAAATGTGCATTTTAATGAAGGGCTACACCAGAAATGCGCATTTTAATAAAAGGCTACACCAGAAATGTGCATTTTGACAAAGGGCTTCACCAGAAATGTGCATTTTGATAAAGGGCTGCACCAGAAATGTGTATTTTGACAAAGGGCTCCACCAGAAATGTGCATTTTGAAAAAGCGCCACACCAGAAACGTGCATTTTGATAAAGGACTACACCAGAAATGTGCATTTTGATAAAGGGCTACACCAGAAACATGTTTTTTGATGAATGGCGGCACCAGAAATGTGCAGTTTAATAAAGGTATACACCAGAAATGTGCATTTTGAGAAAGTGCTACACCAGAAACGTGTTTTATGATGAGGGGCAACACCAGCAATATGCATTTTAATAAAGGGCTGCACCAGAAATGTGCATTGTGATAAATGGCAACACCAGAAATGTGCATTTTGATGACGGGCTCCACCAGAAATGTGCATTTTTATGAAGGGCGACACCAGAAATGTGCATTTTGATAAGGGGCGACACCAGAAATGTGCATTTTGATAAAGGGCTACACCAGAAATGTGCATTTTGAAAAAGTCCCACACCAGACACGTGCATTTTGAAAAAGGACTACACCAGAAATGTGCATTTTGATAAAGGGCGACACCAGAAATGAGCATTTTGATAAAGGGCTACACCAGAAACATGTTTTTTGATGAAGGGCGGCACCAGAAATGTGCATTTTGAGAAAGTGCGACACCAGAAACGTGTTTTATGATGAAGGGTGACACCAGAAATATGCATTTTAATAAAGGGCTACACCAGAAACGTTCATTTTTACAAATGGTTACACCAGAAACATGTTTTTGGATGAAGGGCGGCACCAGAAATGTGCAATTTAATAAAGGGCTACACCAGAAATGTGCATTTTAATGAAGGGCTACACCAGAAATGTGCATTTTAATAAAAGGCTACACCAGAAATGTGCATTTTGACAAAGGGCTTCACCAGAAATGTGCATTTTGATAAAGGGCTGCACCAGAAATATGTATTTTGACAAAGGGCTCCACCAGAAATGTGCATTTTGAAAAAGCGCCACACCAGAAACGTGCATTTTGATAAAGGACTACACCAGAAATGTGCATTTTGATAAAGGGCTACACCAGAAACATGTTTTTTGATGAATGGCGGCACCAGAAATGTGCAGTTTAATAAAGGTATACACCAGAAATGTGCATTTTGAGAAAGTGCTACACCAGAAACGTGTTTTATGATGAGGGGCAACACCAGCAATATGCATTTTAATAAAGGGCTGCACCAGAAATGTGCATTGTGATAAATGGCAACACCAGAAATGTGCATTTTGATGACGGGCTCCACCAGAAATGTGCATTTTTATGAAGGGCGACACCAGAAATGTGCATTTTGATAAGGGGCTACACCAGAAATGTGCATTTTGATAAAGGGCTACACCAGAAATGTGCATTTTGAAAAAGTCCCACACCAGACACGTGCATTTTGAAAAAGGACTACACCAGAAATGTGCATTTTGATAAAGGGCGACACCAGAAATGAGCATTTTGATAAAGGGCTACACCAGAAACATGTTTTTTGATGAAGGGCGGCACCAGAAATGTGCATTTTGAGAAAGTGCGACACCAGAAACGTGTTTTATGATGAAGGGTGACACCAGAAATATGCATTTTAATAAAGGGCTGCACCAGAAATGTGCATTTTGATAAATGGCAACACCAGAAATGTGCATTTTGATAACGGGCTACATCAGAAATGTGCAATTTTAAAAAGGGCTACACCAGAAATGTGCATTTTAATAAAGGGCTGCACCAGAAATGTGCATTTTGATGAAGGGCGACACCAGACATGTGCATTTGGATAAAGGGCTACACCATAAATGTGCATTTTGATGAAGGGCTACACCAGAAATGTGCATTTTGATAAAGGGCTACACCAGAAACTTGCATTTTAATGAAGGACTACACCAGAAATGTGCATTTTGATAAAGGGCTACACCAGAAATGTGCCTTTTGACAAAGGGTTACACCAGAAATGTGCCTTTTGATAAAAGGCTACAACAGAAATGTGCATTTTGACAAAGGGCTTCACCAGAAATGTGCATTTTAACAAGGGGCTACACCAGAAATGTGCATTTTGACAAAGGGCGACACCAGAAATGTGCATTTTGACAAAGGGCTACACCAGAAATGTGCATTTTGATAAAGGGCTGCACCAGAAATGTGTATTTTGATTAAGGGCTCCACCATAAATGTGTATTTTGAAAAAGCGCCACACCAGAAACGTGCATTTTGATAAAGGACTTCACCAGAAATGTGCATTTTGAAAAAGGGCTACACCAGAAACATGTTTTTTGATGAAGGGCGGCACCACAAATGTGCAGTTTAATAAAGGGCTACACCAGAAAAGTGCATTTTGAGAAAGTGCTATACCAGAAACGTGTTTTATGATGAAGGGCGACACCAGCAATATGCATTTTAATAAAGGGCTGCACCAGAAATGTGCATTTTGATAAATGGCAACACCAGAAATGTGCATTTTGATAACGGGCTCCACCAGAAAAATGTGCATTTTTATGAAGGGCGACACCAGAAATGTGCATTTTGATAAAGAGCTACACCAGAAATGTGCATTTTCATAAAGGGCTACACCAGAAATGTGCATTTTGATAAAGGGCGACACCAGAAACTTGCATTTTGATGAAGGACTACACCAGAAATGTGCATTTAGATAAAGGGCTTCACCAGAAATGTGCCTTTTGACAAAGGGCTACACCAGAAATGTGCATTTTGATAAAGGACGACACCAGAAATGTGCCTTTTGACAAAGGGTTACACCAGAAATGTGTCTTTTGATAAAAGGCTACAACAGAAATGTGCATTTTGACAAAGGGCTTCACCATAAATGTGCATTTTGATAAAGGGCAACACCAGAAATGTGCCTTTTGACAAAGGGTTACACCAGAAATGTGCATTTTGACAAGGGGCTACATCAGAAATGTGCCTTTTGACAAAGGGCTACACCAGAAATGTGCATTTTGACAAAGGGCTACACCAGAAATGTGCATTTTGACAAAAGGCTTCACCAGAAATGTGCATTTTGTGAAAGGGCTACACCAGAAACGTGCTTTTTAATGAAGGGATACACCAGAAACCTGCCTTTCGTTTAAGTGCTACACCAGAAACGTGCTTTTTGAGAAAGGTTTATAACAGAAACGTGCCTTTCGACAATGGGTTACACCAGAAATGTGCATTTTGACAAAGGGCTTCACCAGAAATGTGCATTTTGACAAAGGGCTGCACCAGAAATGTGTATTTTGATGAAGGGCTCCACCAGAAATGTGCATATTGATAAAGGGCTACTCCAGAAATGTGCATTTTGATAAATGGCAACACCAGAAATGTGCATTTTGATAAAGGGCTACACCAGAAACATGTTTTTTGATGAATGGCGGCACCAGAAATGTGCAGTTTAATAAAGGTATACACCAGAAATGTGCATTTTGAGAAAGTGCTACACCAGAAACGTGTTTTATGATGAGGGGCAACACCAGCAATATGCATTTTAATAAAGGGCTGCACCAGAAATGTGCATTGTGATAAATGGCAACACCAGAAATGTGCATTTTGATGACGGGCTCCACCAGAAATGTGCATTTTTATGAAGGGCGACACCAGAAATGTGCATTTTGATAAGGGGCTACACCAGAAATGTGCATTTTGATAAAGGGCTACACCAGAAATGTGCATTTTGAAAAAGTCCCACACCAGACACGTGCATTTTGAAAAAGGACTACACCAGAAATGTGCATTTTGATAAAGGGCGACACCAGAAATGAGCATTTTGATAAAGGGCTACACCAGAAACATGTTTTTTGATGAAGGGCGGCACCAGAAATGTGCATTTTGAGAAAGTGCGACACCAGAAACGTGTTTTATGATGAAGGGTGACACCAGAAATATGCATTTTAATAAAGGGCTGCACCAGAAATGTGCATTTTGATAAATGGCAACACCAGAAATGTGCATTTTGATAACGGGCTACATCAGAAATGTGCAATTTTAAAAAGGGCTACACCAGAAATGTGCATTTTAATAAAGGGCTGCACCAGAAATGTGCATTTTGATGAAGGGCGACACCAGACATGTGCATTTGGATAAAGGGCTACACCATAAATGTGCATTTTGATGAAGGGCTACACCAGAAATGTGCATTTTGATAAAGGGCTACACCAGAAACTTGCATTTTAATGAAGGACTACACCAGAAATGTGCATTTTGATAAAGGGCTACACCAGAAATGTGCCTTTTGACAAAGGGTTACACCAGAAATGTGCCTTTTGATAAAAGGCTACAACAGAAATGTGCATTTTGACAAAGGGCTTCACCAGAAATGTGCATTTTAACAAGGGGCTACACCAGAAATGTGCATTTTGACAAAGGGCGACACCAGAAATGTGCATTTTGACAAAGGGCTACACCAGAAATGTGCATTTTGATAAAGGGCTGCACCAGAAATGTGTATTTTGATTAAGGGCTCCACCATAAATGTGTATTTTGAAAAAGCGCCACACCAGAAACGTGCATTTTGATAAAGGACTTCACCAGAAATGTGCATTTTGAAAAAGGGCTACACCAGAAACATGTTTTTTGATGAAGGGCGGCACCACAAATGTGCAGTTTAATAAAGGGCTACACCAGAAAAGTGCATTTTGAGAAAGTGCTATACCAGAAACGTGTTTTATGATGAAGGGCGACACCAGCAATATGCATTTTAATAAAGGGCTGCACCAGAAATGTGCATTTTGATAAATGGCAACACCAGAAATGTGCATTTTGATAACGGGCTCCACCAGAAAAATGTGCATTTTTATGAAGGGCGACACCAGAAATGTGCATTTTGATAAAGAGCTACACCAGAAATGTGCATTTTCATAAAGGGCTACACCAGAAATGTGCATTTTGATAAAGGGCGACACCAGAAACTTGCATTTTGATGAAGGACTACACCAGAAATGTGCATTTAGATAAAGGGCTTCACCAGAAATGTGCGTTTTGACAAAGGGCTACACCAGAAATGTGCATTTTGATAAAGGACGACACCAGAAATGTGCCTTTTGACAAAGGGTTACACCAGAAATGTGTCTTTTGATAAAAGGCTACAACAGAAATGTGCATTTTGACAAAGGGCTTCACCATAAATGTGCATTTTGATAAAGGGCAACACCAGAAATGTGCCTTTTGACAAAGGGTTACACCAGAAATGTGCATTTTGACAAGGGGCTACATCAGAAATGTGCCTTTTGACAAAGGGCTACACCAGAAATGTGCATTTTGACAAAGGGCTACACCAGAAATGTGCATTTTGACAAAAGGCTTCACCAGAAATGTGCATTTTGTGAAAGGGCTACACCAGAAACGTGCTTTTTAATGAAGGGATACACCAGAAACCTGCCTTTCGTTTAAGTGCTACACCAGAAACGTGCTTTTTGAGAAAGGTTTATAACAGAAACGTGCCTTTCGACAATGGGTTACACCAGAAATGTGCATTTTGACAAAGGGCTTCACCAGAAATGTGCATTTTGACAAAGGGCTGCACCAGAAATGTGTATTTTGATGAAGGGCTCCACCAGAAATGTGCATATTGATAAAGGGCTACTCCAGAAATGTGCATTTTGATAAATGGCAACACCAGAAATGTGCATTTTGATAAAGGGCTACACCAGAAACATGTTTTTTGATGAATGGCGGCACCAGAAATGTGCAGTTTAATAAAGGTATACACCAGAAATGTGCATTTTGAGAAAGTGCTACACCAGAAACGTGTTTTATGATGAGGGGCAACACCAGCAATATGCATTTTAATAAAGGGCTGCACCAGAAATGTGCATTGTGATAAATGGCAACACCAGAAATGTGCATTTTGATGACGGGCTCCACCAGAAATGTGCATTTTTATGAAGGGCGATACCAGAAATGTGCATTTTGATAAGGGGCTACACCAGAAATGTGCATTTTGATAAAGGGCTACACCAGAAATGTGCATTTTGAAAAAGTCCCACACCAGACACGTGCATTTTGAAAAAGGACTACACCAGAAATGTGCATTTTGATAAAGGGCGACACCAGAAATGAGCATTTTGATAAAGGGCTACACCAGAAACATGTTTTTTGATGAAGGGCGGCACCAGAAATGTGCATTTTGAGAAAGTGCGACACCAGAAACGTGTTTTATGATGAAGGGTGACACCAGAAATATGAATTTTAATAAAGGGCTACACCAGAAACGTTCATTTTGACAAATGGTTACACCAGAAATGTGCATTTTGATAAAGGTCGACAACAGAAATGTGCATTTTGATAAAGGGCTACACCAGAAACATGTTTTTGGATGAAGGGCGGCACCAGAAATGTGCAATTTAATAAAGGGCTACACCAGAAATGTGCATTTTAATGAAGGGCTACACCAGAAATGTGCATTTTAATAAAAGGCTACACCAGAAATGTGCATTTTGACAAAGGGCTTCACCAGAAATGTGCATTTTGATAAAGGGCTGCACCAGAAATGTGTATTTTGACAAAGGGCTCCACCAGAAATGTGCATTTTGAAAAAGCGCCACACCAGAAACGTGCATTTTGATAAAGGACTACACCAGAAATGTGCATTTTGATAAAGGGCTACACCAGAAACATGTTTTTTGATGAATGGCGGCACCAGAAATGTGCAGTTTAATAAAGGTATACACCAGAAATGTGCATTTTGAGAAAGTGCTACACCAGAAACGTGTTTTATGATGAGGGGAAACACCAGCAATATGCATTTTAATAAAGGGCTGCACCAGAAATGTGCATTGTGATAAATGGCAACACCAGAAATGTGCATTTTGATGACGGGCTCCACCAGAAATGTGCATTTTTATGAAGGGCGACACCAGAAATGTGCATTTTGATAAGGGGCTACACCAGAAATGTGCATTTTGATAAAGGGCTACACCAGAAATGTGCATTTTGAAAAAGTCCCACACCAGACACGTGCATTTTGAAAAAGGACTACACCAGAAACATGTTTTTTGATGAAGGGCGGCACCAGAAATGTGCATTTTGAGAAAGTGCGACACCAGAAACGTGTTTTATGATGAAGGGTGACACCAGAAATATGCATTTTAATAAAGGGCTGCACCAGAAATGTGCATTTTGATAAATGGCAACACCAGAAATGTGCATTTTGATAACGGGCTACACCAGAAATGTGCAATTTTAAAAAGGGCTACACCAGAAATGTGCATTTTAATAAAGGGCTGCACCAGAAATGTGCATTTTGATGAAGGGCTCCACCAGAAATGTGCATATTGATAAAGGGCTACTCCAGAAATGTGCATTTTGATAAATGGCAACACCAGAAATGTGCATTTTGATAACGGGCTTCACCAGAAATGTGCATTTTGATGAAGGGCGACACCAGAAACGTGCCTTTTGAAAAAGGATGACACCAGAAATGTGCATTTTGAAAAAGGGCGCCACCAGAAATGTGCATTTTGATAAAGGGCTCCACCAGAACTGTGCCTTTTGACAAAGGGCTACACCAGAAATGTGCGTTTTGAAAAAGTGCTCCACCATAAACTTGCGTTTTGATGAAGGACTACACCAGAAATGTGCATTTTGATTAAGGGCTTCACCAGAAATGTGCATTTTGACAAGGGGCTACATCAGAAATGTGCCTTTTGACAAAGGGCTACACCAGAAATGTGCATTTTGACAAAGGGCTACACCAGAAATGTGCATTTTGATAAAGGGCTGCACCAGAAATGTGTATTTTGATAAAGGGCTCCACCAGAAATGTGCATTTTGAAAAAGGGCCACATCAGAAACTTGCATTTTGAAAAATGGTTACACCAGAAATGTGCATTTTGATAAAGGGCGACAACAGAAATGTGCATTTTGATAAAGGGCTACACCAGAAACGTTCATTTTGACAAATGGTTACACCAGAAATGTGCATTTTGATAAAGGGCGACAACAGAAATGTGCATTTTGATAAAGGGCTACACCAGAAACATGTTTTTGGATGAAGGGCGGCACCAGAAATGTGCAATTTAATAAAGGGCTACACCAGAAATGTGCATTTTAATGAAGGGCTACACCAGAAATGTGCATTTTAATAAAAGGCTACACCAGAAATGTGCATTTTGACAAAGGGCTTCACCAGAAATGTGCATTTTGATAAAGGGCTGCACCAGAAATGTGTATTTTGACAAAGGGCTCCACCAGAAATGTGCATTTTGAAAAAGCGCCACACCAGAAACGTGCATTTTGATAAAGGACTACACCAGAAATGTGCATTTTGATAAAGGGCTACACCAGAAACATGTTTTTTGATGAATGGCGGCACCAGAAATGTGCAGTTTAATAAAGGTATACACCAGAAATGTGCATTTTGAGAAAGTGCTACACCAGAAACGTGTTTTATGATGAGGGGCAACACCAGCAATATGCATTTTAATAAAGGGCTGCACCAGAAATGTGCATTGTGATAAATGGCAACACCAGAAATGTGCATTTTGATGACGGGCTCCACCAGAAATGTGCATTTTTATGAAGGGCGACACCAGAAATGTGCATTTTGATAAGGGGCTACACCAGAAATGTGCATTTTGATAACGGGCTTCACCAGAAATGTGCATTTTGATGAAGGGCGACACCAGAAACGTGCCTTTTGAAAAAGGATGACACCAGAAATGTGCATTTTGAAAAAGGGCGCCACCAGAAATGTGCATTTTGATAAAGGGCTCCACCAGAACTGTGCCTTTTGACAAAGGGCTACACCAGAAATATGCATTTTGAAAAAGTGCTCCACCATAAACTTGCGTTTTGATGAAGGACTACACCAGAAATGTGCATTTTGATTAAGGGCTTCACCAGAAATGTGCATTTTGACAAGGGGCTACATCAGAAATGTGCCTTTTGACAAAGGGCTACACCAGAAATGTGCATTTTGACAAAGGGCTACACCAGAAATGTGCATTTTGATAAAGGGCTGCACCAGAAATGTGTATTTTGATAAAGGGCTCCACCAGAAATGTGCATTTTGAAAAAGGGCCACATCAGAAACGTGCATTTTGAAAAATGGTTACACCAGAAATGTGCATTTTGATAAAGGGCGACAACAGAAATGTGCATTTTGATAAAGGGCTACACCAGAAACGTTCATTTTGACAAATGGTTACACCAGAAATGTGCATTTTGATAAAGGGCGACAACAGAAATGTGCATTTTGATAAAGGGCTACACCAGAAACATGTTTTTGGATGAAGGGCGGCACCAGAAATGTGCAATTTAATAAAGGGCTACACCAGAAATGTGCATTTTAATGAAGGGCTACACCAGAAATGCGCATTTTAATAAAAGGCTACACCAGAAATGTGCATTTTGACAAAGGGCTTCACCAGAAATGTGCATTTTGATAAAGGGCTGCACCAGAAATGTGTATTTTGACAAAGGGCTCCACCAGAAATGTGCATTTTGAAAAAGCGCCACACCAGAAACGTGCATTTTGATAAAGGACTACACCAGAAATGTGCATTTTGATAAAGGGCTACACCAGAAACATGTTTTTTGATGAATGGCGGCACCAGAAATGTGCAGTTTAATAAAGGTATACACCAGAAATGTGCATTTTGAGAAAGTGCTACACCAGAAACGTGTTTTATGATGAGGGGCAACACCAGCAATATGCATTTTAATAAAGGGCTGCACCAGAAATGTGCATTGTGATAAATGGCAACACCAGAAATGTGCATTTTGATGACGGGCTCCACCAGAAATGTGCATTTTTATGAAGGGCGACACCAGAAATGTGCATTTTGATAAGGGGCTACACCAGAAATGTGCATTTTGATAAAGGGCTACACCAGAAATGTGCATTTTGAAAAAGTCCCACACCAGACACGTGCATTTTGAAAAAGGACTACACCAGAAATGTGCATTTTGATAAAGGGCGACACCAGAAATGAGCATTTTGATAAAGGGCTACACCAGAAACATGTTTTTTGATGAAGGGCGGCACCAGAAATGTGCATTTTGAGAAAGTGCGACACCAGAAACGTGTTTTATGATGAAGGGTGACACCAGAAATATGCATTTTAATAAAGGGCTACACCAGAAACGTTCATTTTGACAAATGGTTACACCAGAAATGTGCATTTTGATAAAGGTCGACAACAGAAATGTGCATTTTGATAAAGGGCTACACCAGAAACATGTTTTTGGATGAAGGGCGGCACCAGAAATGTGCAATTTAATAAAGGGCTACACCAGAAATGTGCATTTTAATGAAGGGCTACACCAGAAATGTGCATTTTAATAAAAGGCTACACCAGAAATGTGCATTTTGACAAAGGGCTTCACCAGAAATGTGCATTTTGATAAAGGGCTGCACCAGAAATGTGTATTTTGACAAAGGGCTCCACCAGAAATGTGCATTTTGAAAAAGCGCCACACCAGAAACGTGCATTTTGATAAAGGACTACACCAGAAATGTGCATTTTGATAAAGGGCTACACCAGAAACATGTTTTTTGATGAATGGCGGCACCAGAAATGTGCAGTTTAATAAAGGTATACACCAGAAATGTGCATTTTGAGAAAGTGCTACACCAGAAACGTGTTTTATGATGAGGGGCAACACCAGCAATATGCATTTTAATAAAGGGCTGCACGAGAAATGTGCATTGTGATAAATGGCAACACCAGAAATGTGCATTTTGATGACGGGCTCCACCAGAAATGTGCATTTTTATGAAGGGCTACACCAGAAATGTGCATTTTGATAAGGGGCTACACCAGAAATGTGCATTTTGATAAAGGGCTACACCAGAAATGTGCATTTTGAAAAAGTCCCACACCAGACACGTGCATTTTGAAAAAGGACTACACCAGAAATGTGCATTTTGATAAAGGGCGACACCAGAAATGAGCATTTTGATAAAGGGCTACACCAGAAACATGTTTTTTGATGAAGGGCGGCACCAGAAATGTGCATTTTGAGAAAGTGCGACACCAGAAACGTGTTTTATGATGAAGGGTGACACCAGAAATATGCATTTTAATAAAGGGCTGCACCAGAAATGTGCATTTTGATAAATGGCAACACCAGAAATGTGCATTTTGATAACGGGCTACACCAGAAATGTGCAATTTTAAAAAGGGCTACACCAGAAATGTGCATTTTAATAAAGGGCTGCACCAGAAATGTGCATTTTGATGAAGGGCGACACCAGACATGTGCATTTTGATAAAGGGCTACACCATAAATGTGCATTTTGATGAAGGGCTACACCAGAAATGTGCATTTTGATAAAGGGCTACACCAGAAACTTGCATTTTAATGAAGGACTACACCAGAAATGTGCATTTTGATAAAGGGCTACACCAGAAATGTGCCTTTTGACAAAGGGTTACACCAGAAATGTGCCTTTTGATAAAAGGCTACAACAGAAATGTGCATTTTGACAAAGGGCTTCACCAGAAATGTGCATTTTAACAAGGGGCTACACCAGAAATGTGCATTTTGACAAAGGGCGACACCAGAAATGTGCATTTTGACAAAGGGCTACACCAGAAATGTGCATTTTGATAAAGGGCTGCACCAGAAATGTGTATTTTGATTAAGGGCTCCACCATAAATGTGTATTTTGAAAAAGCGCCACACCAGAAACGTGCATTTTGATAAAGGACTTCACCAGAAATGTGCATTTTGAAAAAGGGCTACACCAGAAACATGTTTTTTGATGAAGGGCGGCACAACAAATGTGCAGTTTAATAAAGGGCTACACCAGAAAAGTGCATTTTGAGAAAGTGCTATACCAGAAACGTGTTTTATGATGAAGGGCGACACCAGCAATATGCATTTTAATAAAGGGCTGCACCAGAAATGTGCATTTTGATAAATGGCAACACCAGAAATGTGCATTTTGATAACGGGCTCCACCAGAAAAATGTGCATTTTTATGAAGGGCGACACCAGAAATGTGCATTTTGATAAAGAGCTACACCAGAAATGTGCATTTTCATAAAGGGCTACACCAGAAATGTGCATTTTGATAAAGGGCGACACCAGAAACTTGCATTTTGATGAAGGACTACACCAGAAATGTGCATTTAGATAAAGGGCTTCACCAGAAATGTGCCTTTTGACAAAGGGCTACACCAGAAATGTGCATTTTGATAAAGGACTACACCAGAAATGTGCCTTTTGACAAAGGGTTACACCAGAAATGTGTCTTTTGATAAAAGGCTACAACAGAAATGTGCATTTTGACAAAGGGCTTCACCATAAATGTGCATTTTGATAAAGGGCAACACCAGAAATGTGCCTTTTGACAAAGGGTTACACCAGAAATGTGCATTTTGACAAGGGGCTACATCAGAAATGTGCCTTTTGACAAAGGGCTACACCAGAAATGTGCATTTTGACAAAGGGCTACACCAGAAATGTGCATTTTGACAAAAGGCTTCACCAGAAATGTGCATTTTGTGAAAGGGCTACACCAGAAACGTGCTTTTTAATGAAGGGATACACCAGAAACCTGCCTTTCGTTTAAGTGCTACACCAGAAACGTGCTTTTTGAGAAAGGTTTATAACAGAAACGTGCCTTTCGACAATGGGTTACACCAGAAACGTGCTTTTTGATAAAGGGCTACACCAGAAATGTGCATTTTGACAAAGGGCTACAACAGAAATGTGCATTTTGATGAAGGGCTCCACCAGAAATGTGCATATTGATAAAGGGCTACACCAGAAATGTGCATTTTGATAAATGGCAACACCAGAAATGTGCATTTTGATAACGGGCTTCACCAGAAATGTGCATTTTGATGAAGGGCGACACCAGAAACGTGCCTTTTGAAAAAGGATGACACCAGAAATGTGCATTTTGAAAAAGGGCGCCACCAGAAATGTGCATTTTGATAAAGGGCTCCACCAGAACTGTGCCTTTTGACAAAGGGCTACACCAGAAATGTGCATTTTGAAAAAGTGCTCCACCATAAACTTGCGTTTTGATGAAGGACTACACCAGAAATGTGCATTTTGATTAAGGGCTTCACCAGAAATGTGCATTTTGACAAGGGGCTACATCAGAAATGTGCCTTTTGACAAAGGGCTACACCAGAAATGTGCATTTTGACAAAGGGCTACACCAGAAATGTGCATTTTGATAAAGGGCTGCACCAGAAATGTGTATTTTGATAAAGGTCTCCACCAGAAATGTGCATTTTGAAAAAGGGCCACATCAGAAACGTGCATTTTGAAAAATGGTTACACCAGAAATGTGCATTTTGATAAAGGGCGACAACAGAAATGTGCATTTTGATAAAGGGCTACACCAGAAACGTTCATTTTGACAAATGGTTACACCAGAAATGTGCATTTTGATAAAGGGCGACAACAGAAATGTGCATTTTGATAAAGGGCTACACCAGAAACATGTTTTTGGATGAAGGGCGGCACCAGAAATGTGCAATTTAATAAAGGGCTACACCAGAAATGTGCATTTTAATGAAGGGCTACACCAGAAATGTGCATTTTAATAAAAGGCTACACCAGAAATGTGCATTTTGACAAAGGGCTTCACCAGAAATGTGCATTTTGATAAAGGGCTGCACCAGAAATGTGTATTTTGACAAAGGGCTCCACCAGAAATGTGCATTTTGAAAAAGCGCCACACCAGAAACGTGCATTTTGATAAAGGACTACACCAGAAATGTGCATTTTGATAAAGGGCTATACCAGAAACATGTTTTTTGATGAATGGCGGCACCAGAAATGTGCAGTTTAATAAAGGTATACACCAGAAATGTGCATTTTGAGAAAGTGCTACACCAGAAACGTGTTTTATGATGAGGGGCAACACCAGCAATATGCATTTTAATAAAGGGCTGCACCAGAAATGTGCATTGTGATAAATGGCAACACCAGAAATGTGCATTTTGATGACGGGCTCCACCAGAAATGTGCATTTTTATGAAGGGCGACACCAGAAATGTGCATTTTGATAAGGGGCTACACCAGAAATGTGCATTTTGATAACGGGCTTCACCAGAAATGTGCATTTTGATGAAGGGCGACACCAGAAACGTGCCTTTTGAAAAAGGATGACACCAGAAATGTGCATTTTGAAAAAGGGCGCCACCAGAAATGTGCATTTTGATAAAGGGCTCCACCAGAACTGTGCCTTTTGACAAAGGGCTACACCAGAAATATGCATTTTGAAAAAGTGCTCCACCATAAACTTGCGTTTTGATGAAGGACTACACCAGAAATGTGCATTTTGATTAAGGGCTTCACCAGAAATGTGCATTTTGACAAGGGGCTACATCAGAAATGTGCCTTTTGACAAAGGGCTACACCAGAAATGTGCATTTTGACAAAGGGCTACACCAGAAATGTGCATTTTGATAAAGGGCTGCACCAGAAATGTGTATTTTGATAAAGGGCTCCACCAGAAATGTGCATTTTGAAAAAGGGCCACATCAGAAACGTGCATTTTGAAAAATGGTTTCACCAGAAATGTGCATTTTGATAAAGGGCGACAACAGAAATGTGCATTTTGATAAAGGGCTACACCAGAAACGTTCATTTTGACAAATGGTTACACCAGAAATGTGCATTTTGATAAAGGGCGACAACAGAAATGTGCATTTTGATAAAGGGCTACACCAGAAACATGTTTTTGGATGAAGGGCGGCACCAGAAATGTGCAATTTAATAAAGGGCTACACCAGAAATGTGCATTTTAATGAAGGGCTACACCAGAAATGCGCATTTTAATAAAAGGCTACACCAGAAATGTGCATTTTGACAAAGGGCTTCACCAGAAATGTGCATTTTGATAAAGGGCTGCACCAGAAATGTGTATTTTGACAAAGGGCTCCACCAGAAATGTGCATTTTGAAAAAGCGCCACACCAGAAACGTGCATTTTGATAAAGGACTACACCAGAAATGTGCATTTTGATAAAGGGCTACACCAGAAACATGTTTTTTGATGAATGGCGGCACCAGAAATGTGCAGTTTAATAAAGGTATACACCAGAAATGTGCATTTTGAGAAAGTGCTACACCAGAAACGTGTTTTATGATGAGGGGCAACACCAGCAATATGCATTTTAATAAAGGGCTGCACCAGAAATGTGCATTGTGATAAATGGCAACACCAGAAATGTGCATTTTGATGACGGGCTCCACCAGAAATGTGCATTTTTATGAAGGGCGACACCAGAAATGTGCATTTTGATAAGGGGCTACACCAGAAATGTGCATTTTGATAAAGGGCTACACCAGAAATGTGCATTTTGAAAAAGTCCCACACCAGACACGTGCATTTTGAAAAAGGACTACACCAGAAATGTGCATTTTGATAAAGGGCGACACCAGAAATGAGCATTTTGATAAAGGGCTACACCAGAAACATGTTTTTTGATGAAGGGCGGCACCAGAAATGTGCATTTTGAGAAAGTGCGACACCAGAAACGTGTTTTATGATGAAGGGTGACACCAGAAATATGCATTTTAATAAAGGGCTACACCAGAAACGTTCATTTTGACAAATGGTTACACCAGAAATGTGCATTTTGATAAAGGTCGACAACAGAAATGTGCATTTTGATAAAGGGCTACACCAGAAACATGTTTTTGGATGAAGGGCGGCACCAGAAATGTGCAATTTAATAAAGGGCTACACCAGAAATGTGCATTTTAATGAAGGGCTACACCAGAAATGTGCATTTTAATAAAAGGCTACACCAGAAATGTGCATTTTGACAAAGGGCTTCACCAGAAATGTGCATTTTGATAAAGGGCTGCACCAGAAATGTGTATTTTGACAAAGGGCTCCACCAGAAATGTGCATTTTGAAAAAGCGCCACACCAGAAACGTGCATTTTGATAAAGGACTACACCAGAAATGTGCATTTTGATAAAGGGCTACACCAGAAACATGTTTTTTGATGAATGGCGGCACCAGAAATGTGCAGTTTAATAAAGGTATACACCAGAAATGTGCATTTTGAGAAAGTGCTACACCAGAAACGTGTTTTATGATGAGGGGCAACACCAGCAATATGCATTTTAATAAAGGGCTGCACGAGAAATGTGCATTGTGATAAATGGCAACACCAGAAATGTGCATTTTGATGACGGGCTCCACCAGAAATGTGCATTTTTATGAAGGGCGACACCAGAAATGTGCATTTTGATAAGGGGCTACACCAGAAATGTGCATTTTGATAAAGGGCTACACCAGAAATGTGCATTTTGAAAAAGTCCCACACCAGACACGTGCATTTTGAAAAAGGACTACACCAGAAATGTGCATTTTGATAAAGGGCGACACCAGAAATGAGCATTTTGATAAAGGGCTACACCAGAAACATGTTTTTTGATGAAGGGCGGCACCAGAAATGTGCATTTTGAGAAAGTGCGACACCAGAAACGTGTTTTATGATGAAGGGTGACACCAGAAATATGCATTTTAATAAAGGGCTGCACCAGAAATGTGCATTTTGATAAATGGCAACACCAGAAATGTGCATTTTGATAACGGGCTACACCAGAAATGTGCAATTTTAAAAAGGGCTACACCAGAAATGTGCATTTTAATAAAGGGCTGCACCAGAAATGTGCATTTTGATGAAGGGCGACTCCAGACATGTGCATTTTGATAAAGGGCTACACCATAAATGTGCATTTTGATGAAGGGCTACACCAGAAATGTGCATTTTGATAAAGGGCTACACCAGAAACTTGCATTTTAATGAAGGACTACACCAGAAATGTGCATTTTGATAAAGGGCTACACCAGAAATGTGCCTTTTGACAAAGGGTTACACCAGAAATGTGCCTTTTGATAAAAGGCTACAACAGAAATGTGCATTTTGACAAAGGGCTTCACCAGAAATGTGCATTTTAACAAGGGGCTACACCAGAAATGTGCATTTTGACAAAGGGCGACACCAGAAATGTGCATTTTGACAAAGGGCTACACCAGAAATGTGCATTTTGATAAAGGGCTGCACCAGAAATGTGTATTTTGATTAAGGGCTCCACCATAAATGTGTATTTTGAAAAAGCGCCACACCAGAAACATGCACTTTGATAAAGGACTTCACCAGAAATGTGCATTTTGAAAAAGGGCGACACCAGAAACATGTTTTTTGATGAAGGGCGGCACAACAAATGTGCAGTTTAATAAAGGGCTGCACCAGAAATGTGCATTTTGATAAATGGCAACACCAGAAATGTGCATTTTGATAACGGGCTCCACCAGAAAAATGTGCATTTTTATGAAGGGCGACACCAGAAATGTGCATTTTGATAAAGAGCTACACCAGAAATGTGCATTTTCATAAAGGGCTACACCAGAAATGTGCATTTTGATAAAGAGCTACACCAGAAATGTGCATTTTCATAAAGGGCTACACCAGAAATGTGCATTTTGATAAAGGACTTCACCAGAAAAGTGCATTTTGAGAAAGTGCTATACCAGAAACGTGTTTTATGATGAAGGGCGACACCAGCAATATGCATTTTAATAAAGGGCTGCACCAGAAATGTGCATTTTGATAAATGGCAACACCAGAAATGTGCATTTTGATAACGGGCTCCACCAGAAAAATGTGCATTTTTATGAAGGGCGACACCAGAAATGTGCATTTTGATAAAGAGCTACACCAGAAATGTGCATTTTCATAAAGGGCTACACCAGAAATGTGCATTTTGATAAAGGGCGACACCAGAAACTTGCATTTTGATGAAGGACTACACCAGAAATGTGCATTTAGATAAAGGGCTTCACCAGAAATGTGCCTTTTGACAAAGGGCTACACCAGAAATGTGCATTTTGATAAAGGACGACACCAGAAATGTGCCTTTTGACAAAGGGTTACACCAGAAATGTGTCTTTTGATAAAAGGCTACAACAGAAATATGCATTTTGACAAAGGGCTTCACCATAAATGTGCATTTTGATAAAGGGCAACACCAGAAATGTGCCTTTTGACAAAGGGTTACACCAGAAATGTGCATTTTGACAAGGGGCTACATCAGAAATGTGCCTTTTGACAAAGGGCTACACCAGAAATGTGCATTTTGACAAAGGGCTACACCAGAAATGTGCATTTTGACAAAAGGCCTCACCAGAAATGTGCATTTTGTGAAAGGGCTACACCAGAAACGTGCTTTTTAATGAAGGGATACACCAGAAACCTGCCTTTCGTTTAAGTGCTACACCAGAAACGTGCTTTTTGAGAAAGGTTTATAACAGAAACGTGCCTTTCGACAATGGGTTACACCAGAAACGTGCTTTTTGATAAAGGGCGACACCAGAAATGTGCATTTTGACAAAGGGCTACAACAGAAATGTGCATTTTGATGAAGGGCTCCACCAGAAATGTGCATATTGATAAAGGGCTACACCAGAAATGTGCATTTTGATAAATGGCAACACCAGAAATGTGCATTTTGATAACGGGCTTCACCAGAAATGTGCATTTTGATGAAGGGCGACACCAGAAACGTGCCTTTTGAAAAAGGATGACACCAGAAATGTGCATTTTGAAAAAGGGCGCCACCAGAAATGTGCATTTTGATAAAGGGCTCCACCAGAACTGTGCCTTTTGACAAAGGGCTACACCAGAAATGTGCATTTTGAAAAAGTGCTCCACCATAAACTTGCGTTTTGATGAAGGACTACACCAGAAATGTGCATTTTGATTAAGGGCTTCACCAGAAATGTGCATTTTGACAAGGGGCTACATCAGAAATGTGCCTTTTGACAAAGGGCTACACCAGAAATGTGCATTTTGACAAAGGGCTACACCAGAAATGTGCATTTTGATAAAGGGCTGCACCAGAAATGTGTATTTTGATAAAGGTCTCCACCAGAAATGTGCATTTTGAAAAAGGGCCACATCAGAAACGTGCATTTTGAAAAATGGTTACACCAGAAATGTGCATTTTGATAAAGGGCGACAACAGAAATGTGCATTTTGATAAAGGGCTACACCAGAAACGTTCATTTTGACAAATGGTTACACCAGAAATGTGCATTTTGATAAAGGGCGACAACAGAAATGTGCATTTTGATAAAGGGCTACACCAGAAACATGTTTTTGGATGAAGGGCGGCACCAGAAATGTGCAATTTAATAAAGGGCTACACCAGAAATGTGCATTTTAATGAAGGGCTACACCAGAAATGTGCATTTTAATAAAAGGCTACACCAGAAATGTGCATTTTGACAAAGGGCTTCACCAGAAATGTGCATTTTGATAAAGGGCTGCACCAGAAATGTGTATTTTGACAAAGGGCTCCACCAGAAATGTGCATTTTGAAAAAGCGCCACACCAGAAACGTGCATTTTGATAAAGGACTACACCAGAAATGTGCATTTTGATAAAGGGCTACACCAGAAACATGTTTTTTGATGAATGGCGGCACCAGAAATGTGCAGTTTAATAAAGGTATACACCAGAAATGTGCATTTTGAGAAAGTGCTACACCAGAAACGTGTTTTATGATGAGGGGCAACACCAGCAATATGCATTTTAATAAAGGGCTGCACCAGAAATGTGCATTGTGATAAATGGCAACACCAGAAATGTGCATTTTGATGACGGGCTCCACCAGAAATGTGCATTTTTATGAAGGGCGACACCAGAAATGTGCATTTTGATAAGGGGCTACACCAGAAATGTGCATTTTGATAAAGGGCTACACCAGAAATGTGCATTTTGAAAAAGTCCCACACCAGACACGTGCATTTTGAAAAAGGACTACACCAGAAATGTGCATTTTGATAAAGGGCGACACCAGAAATGAGCATTTTGATAAAGGGCTACACCAGAAACATGTTTTTTGATGAAGGGCGGCACCAGAAATGTGCATTTTGAGAAAGTGCGACACCAGAAACGTGTTTTATGATGAAGGGTGACACCAGAAATGTGCATTTTGATAAAGAGCTACACCAGAAATGTGCATTTTCATAAAGGGCTACACCAGAAATGTGCATTTTGATAAAGGGCGACACCAGAAACTTGCATTTTGATGAAGGACTACACCAGAAATGTGCATTTAGATAAAGGGCTTCACCAGAAATGTGCCTTTTGACAAAGGGCTACACCAGAAATGTGCATTTTGATAAAGGACGACACCAGAAATGTGCCTTTTGACAAAGGGTTACACCAGAAATGTGTCTTTTGATAAAAGGCTACAACAGAAATGTGCATTTTGACAAAGGGCTTCACCATAAATGTGCATTTTGATAAAGGGCAACACCAGAAATGTGCCTTTTGACAAAGGGTTACACCAGAAATGTGCATTTTGACAAGGGGCTACATCAGAAATGTGCCTTTTGACAAAGGGCTACACCAGAAATGTGTATTTTGATAAAGGGCTCCACCAGAAATGTGCATTTTGAAAAAGGGCCACATCAGAAACGTGCATTTTGAAAAATGGTTACACCAGAAATGTGCATTTTGATAAAGGGCGACAACAGAAATGTGCATTTTGATAAAGGGCTACACCAGAAACGTTCATTTTGACAAATGGTTACACCAGAAATGTGCATTTTGATAAAGGGCGACAACAGAAATGTGCATTTTGATAAAGGGCTACACCAGAAACATGTTTTTGGATGAAGGGCGGCACCAGAAATGTGCAATTTAATAAAGGGCTACACCAGAAATGTGCATTTTAATGAAGGGCTACACCAGAAATGCGCATTTTAATAAAAGGCTACACCAGAAATGTGCATTTTGACAAAGGGCTTCACCAGAAATGTGCATTTTGATAAAGGGCTGCACCAGAAATGTGTATTTTGACAAAGGGCTCCACCAGAAATGTGCATTTTGAAAAAGCGCCACACCAGAAACGTGCATTTTGATAAAGGACTACACCAGAAATGTGCATTTTGATAAAGGGCTACACCAGAAACATGTTTTTTGATGAATGGCGGCACCAGAAATGTGCAGTTTAATAAAGGTATACACCAGAAATGTGCATTTTGAGAAAGTGCTACACCAGAAACGTGTTTTATGATGAGGGGCAACACCAGCAATATGCATTTTAATAAAGGGCTGCACCAGAAATGTGCATTGTGATAAATGGCAACACCAGAAATGTGCATTTTGATGACGGGCTCCACCAGAAATGTGCATTTTTATGAAGGGCGACACCAGAAATGTGCATTTTGATAAGGGGCTACACCAGAAATGTGCATTTTGATAAAGGGCTACACCAGAAATGTGCATTTTGAAAAAGTCCCACACCAGACACGTGCATTTTGAAAAAGGACTACACCAGAAATGTGCATTTTGATAAAGGGCGACACCAGAAATGAGCATTTTGATAAAGGGCTACACCAGAAACATGTTTTTTGATGAAGGGCGGCACCAGAAATGTGCATTTTGAGAAAGTGCGACACCAGAAACGTGTTTTATGATGAAGGGTGACACCAGAAATATGCATTTTAATAAAGGGCTACACCAGAAACGTTCATTTTGACAAATGGTTACACCAGAAATGTGCATTTTGATAAAGGTCGACAACAGAAATGTGCATTTTGATAAAGGGCTACACCAGAAACATGTTTTTGGATGAAGGGCGGCACCAGAAATGTGCAATTTAATAAAGGGCTACACCAGAAATGTGCATTTTAATGAAGGGCTACACCAGAAATGTGCATTTTAATAAAAGGCTACACCAGAAATGTGCATTTTGACAAAGGGCTTCACCAGAAATGTGCATTTTGATAAAGGGCTGCACCAGAAATGTGTATTTTGACAAAGGGCTCCACCAGAAATGTGCATTTTGAAAAAGCGCCACACCAGAAACGTGCATTTTGATAAAGGACTACACCAGAAATGTGCATTTTGATAAAGGGCTACACCAGAAACATGTTTTTTGATGAATGGCGGCACCAGAAATGTGCAGTTTAATAAAGGTATACACCAGAAATGTGCATTTTGAGAAAGTGCTACACCAGAAACGTGTTTTATGATGAGGGGCAACACCAGCAATATGCATTTTAATAAAGGGCTGCACGAGAAATGTGCATTGTGATAAATGGCAACACCAGAAATGTGCATTTTGATGACGGGCTCCACCAGAAATGTGCATTTTTATGAAGGGCGACACCAGAAATGTGCATTTTGATAAGGGGCTACACCAGAAATGTGCATTTTGATAAAGGGCTACACCAGAAACGTGCATTTTGAAAAAGTCCCACACCAGACACGTGCATTTTGAAAAAGGACTACACCAGAAATGTGCATTTTGATAAAGGGCGACACCAGAAATGAGCATTTTGATAAAGGGCTACACCAGAAACATGTTTTTTGATGAAGGGCGGCACCAGAAATGTGCATTTTGAGAAAGTGCGACACCAGAAACGTGTTTTATGATGAAGGGTGACACCAGAAATATGCATTTTAATAAAGGGCTGCACCAGAAATGTGCATTTTGATAAATGGCAACACCAGAAATGTGCATTTTGATAACGGGCTACACCAGAAATGTGCAATTTTAAAAAGGGCTACACCAGAAATGTGCATTTTAATAAAGGGCTGCACCAGAAATGTGCATTTTGATGAAGGGCGACTCCAGACATGTGCATTTTGATAAAGGGCTACACCATAAATGTGCATTTTGATGAAGGGCTACACCAGAAATGTGCATTTTGATAAAGGGCTACACCAGAAACTTGCATTTTAATGAAGGACTACACCAGAAATGTGCATTTTGATAAAGGGCTACACCAGAAATGTGCCTTTTGACAAAGGGTTACACCAGAAATGTGCCTTTTGATAAAAGGCTACAACAGAAATGTGCATTTTGACAAAGGGCTTCACCAGAAATGTGCATTTTAACAAGGGGCTACACCAGAAATGTGCATTTTGACAAAGGGCGACACCAGAAATGTGCATTTTGACAAAGGGCTACACCAGAAATGTGCATTTTGATAAAGGGCTGCACCAGAAATGTGTATTTTGATTAAGGGCTCCACCATAAATGTGTATTTTGAAAAAGCGCCACACCAGAAACGTGCATTTTGATAAAGGACTTCACCAGAAATGTGCATTTTGAAAAAGGGCGACACCAGAAACATGTTTTTTGATGAAGGGCGGCACAACAAATGTGCAGTTTAATAAAGGGCTACACCAGAAAAGTGCATTTTGAGAAAGTGCTATACCAGAAACGTGTTTTATGATGAAGGGCGACACCAGCAATATGCATTTTAATAAAGGGCTGCACCAGAAATGTGCATTTTGATAAATGGCAACACCAGAAATGTGCATTTTGATAACGGGCTCCACCAGAAAAATGTGCATTTTTATGAAGGGCGACACCAGAAATGTGCATTTTGATAAAGAGCTACACCAGAAATGTGCATTTTCATAAAGGGCTACACCAGAAATGTGCATTTTGATAAAGGGCGACACCAGAAACTTGCATTTTGATGAAGGACTACACCAGAAATGTGCATTTAGATAAAGGGCTTCACCAGAAATGTGCCTTTTGACAAAGGGCTACACCAGAAATGTGCATTTTGATAAAGGACGACACCAGAAATGTGCCTTTTGACAAAGGGTTACACCAGAAATGTGTCTTTTGATAAAAGGCTACAACAGAAATGTGCATTTTGACAAAGGGCTTCACCATAAATGTGCATTTTGATAAAGGGTAACACCAGAAATGTGCCTTTTGACAAAGGGTTACACCAGAAATGTGCATTTTGACAAGGGGCTACATCAGAAATGTGCCTTTTGACAAAGGGCTACACCAGAAATGTGCATTTTGACAAAGGGCTACACCAGAAATGTGCATTTTGACAAAAGGCCTCACCAGAAATGTGCATTTTGTGAAAGGGCTACACCAGAAACGTGCTTTTTAATGAAGGGATACACCAGAAACCTGCCTTTCGTTTAAGTGCTACACCAGAAACGTGCTTTTTGAGAAAGGTTTATAACAGAAACGTGCCTTTCGACAATGGGTTACACCAGAAACGTGCTTTTTGATAAAGGGCTACACCAGAAATGTGCATTTTGACAAAGGGCTACAACAGAAATGTGCATTTTGATGAAGGGCTCCACCAGAAATGTGCATATTGATAAAGGGCTACACCAGAAATGTGCATTTTGATAAATGGCAACACCAGAAATGTGCATTTTGATAACGGGCTTCACCAGAAATGTGCATTTTGATGAAGGGCGACACCAGAAACGTGCCTTTTGAAAAAGGATGACACCAGAAATGTGCATTTTGAAAAAGGGCGCCACCAGAAATGTGCATTTTGATAAAGGGCTCCACCAGAACTGTGCCTTTTGACAAAGGGCTACACCAGAAATGTGCATTTTGAAAAAGTGCTCCACCATAAACTTGCGTTTTGATGAAGGACTACACCAGAAATGTGCATTTTGATTAAGGGCTTCACCAGAAATGTGCATTTTGACAAGGGGCTACATCAGAAATGTGCCTTTTGACAAAGGGCTACACCAGAAATGTGCATTTTGACAAAGGGCTACACCAGAAATGTGCATTTTGATAAAGGGCTGCACCAGAAATGTGTATTTTGATAAAGGTCTCCACCAGAAATGTGCATTTTGAAAAAGGGCCACATCAGAAACGTGCATTTTGAAAAATGGTTACACCAGAAATGTGCATTTTGATAAAGGGCGACAACAGAAATGTGCATTTTGATAAAGGGCTACACCAGAAACGTTCATTTTGACAAATGGTTACACCAGAAATGTGCATTTTGATAAAGGGCGACAACAGAAATGTGCATTTTGATAAAGGGCTACACCAGAAACATGTTTTTGGATGAAGGGCGGCACCAGAAATGTGCAATTTAATAAAGGGCTACACCAGAAATGTGCATTTTAATGAAGGGCTACACCAGAAATGTGCATTTTAATAAAAGGCTACACCAGAAATGTGCATTTTGACAAAGGGCTTCACCAGAAATGTGCATTTTGATAAAGGGCTGCACCAGAAATGTGTATTTTGACAAAGGGCTCCACCAGAAATGTGCATTTTGAAAAAGCGCCACACCAGAAACGTGCATTTTGATAAAGGACTACACCAGAAATGTGCATTTTGATAAAGGGCTACACCAGAAACATGTTTTTTGATGAATGGCGGCACCAGAAATGTGCAGTTTAATAAAGGTATACACCAGAAATGTGCATTTTGAGAAAGTGCTACACCAGAACGTGTTTTATGATGAGGGGCAACACCAGCAATATGCATTTTAATAAAGGGCTGCACGAGAAATGTGCATTGTGATAAATGGCAACACCAGAAATGTGCATTTTGATGACGGGCTCCACCAGAAATGTGCATTTTTATGAAGGGCGACACCAGAAATGTGCATTTTGATAAGGGGCTACACCAGAAATGTGCATTTTGATAAAGGGCTACACCAGAAACGTGCATTTTGAAAAAGTCCCACACCAGACACGTGCATTTTGAAAAAGGACTACACCAGAAATGTGCATTTTGATAAAGGGCGACACCAGAAATGAGCATTTTGATAAAGGGCTACACCAGAAACATGTTTTTTGATGAAGGGCGGCACCAGAAATGTGCATTTTGAGAAAGTGCGACACCAGAAACGTGTTTTATGATGAAGGGTGACACCAGAAATATGCATTTTAATAAAGGGCTGCACCAGAAATGTGCATTTTGATAAATGGCAACACCAGAAATGTGCATTTTGATAACGGGCTACACCAGAAATGTGCAATTTTAAAAAGGGCTACACCAGAAATGTGCATTTTAATAAAGGGCTGCACCAGAAATGTGCATTTTGATGAAGGGCGACTCCAGACATGTGCATTTTGATAAAGGGCTACACCATAAATGTGCATTTTGATGAAGGGCTACACCAGAAATGTGCATTTTGATAAAGGGCTACACCAGAAACTTGCATTTTAATGAAGGACTACACCAGAAATGTGCATTTTGATAAAGGGCTACACCAGAAATGTGCCTTTTGACAAAGGGTTACACCAGAAATGTGCCTTTTGATAAAAGGCTACAACAGAAATGTGCATTTTGACAAAGGGCTTCACCAGAAATGTGCATTTTAACAAGGGGCTACACCAGAAATGTGCATTTTGACAAAGGGCGACACCAGAAATGTGCATTTTGACAAAGGGCTACACCAGAAATGTGCATTTTGATAAAGGGCTGCACCAGAAATGTGTATTTTGATTAAGGGCTCCACCATAAATGTGTATTTTGAAAAAGCGCCACACCAGAAACGTGCATTTTGATAAAGGACTTCACCAGAAATGTGCATTTTGAAAAAGGGCGACACCAGAAACATGTTTTTTGATGAAGGGCGGCACAACAAATGTGCAGTTTAATAAAGGGCTACACCAGAAAAGTGCATTTTGAGAAAGTGCTATACCAGAAACGTGTTTTATGATGAAGGGCGACACCAGCAATATGCATTTTAATAAAGGGCTGCACCAGAAATGTGCATTTTGATAAATGGCAACACCAGAAATGTGCATTTTGATAACGGGCTCCACCAGAAAAATGTGCATTTTTATGAAGGGCGACACCAGAAATGTGCATTTTGATAAAGAGCTACACCAGAAATGTGCATTTTCATAAAGGGCTACACCAGAAATGTGCATTTTGATAAAGGGCGACACCAGAAACTTGCATTTTGATGAAGGACTACACCAGAAATGTGCATTTAGATAAAGGGCTTCACCAGAAATGTGCCTTTTGACAAAGGGCTACACCAGAAATGTGCATTTTGATAAAGGACGACACCAGAAATGTGCCTTTTGACAAAGGGTTACACCAGAAATGTGTCTTTTGATAAAAGGCTACAACAGAAATGTGCATTTTGACAAAGGGCTTCACCATAAATGTGCATTTTGATAAAGGGCAACACCAGAAATGTGCCTTTTGACAAAGGGTTACACCAGAAATGTGCATTTTGACAAGGGGCTACATCAGAAATGTGCCTTTTGACAAAGGGCTACACCAGAAATGTGCATTTTGACAAAGGGCTACACCAGAAATGTGCATTTTGACAAAAGGCCTCACCAGAAATGTGCATTTTGTGAAAGGGCTACACCAGAAACGTGCTTTTTAATGAAGGGATACACCAGAAACCTGCCTTTCGTTTAAGTGCTACACCAGAAACGTGCTTTTTGAGAAAGGTTTATAACAGAAACGTGCCTTTCGACAATGGGTTACACCAGAAACGTGCTTTTTGATAAAGGGCTACACCAGAAATGTGCATTTTGACAAAGGGCTACAACAGAAATGTGCATTTTGATGAAGGGCTCCACCAGAAATGTGCATATTGATAAAGGGCTACACCAGAAATGTGCATTTTGATAAATGGCAACACCAGAAATGTGCATTTTGATAACGGGCTTCACCAGAAATGTGCATTTTGATGAAGGGCGACACCAGAAACGTGCCTTTTGAAAAAGGATGACACCAGAAATGTGCATTTTGAAAAAGGGCGCCACCAGAAATGTGCATTTTGATAAAGGGCTCCACCAGAACTGTGCCTTTTGACAAAGGGCTACACCAGAAATGTGCATTTTGAAAAAGTGCTCCACCATAAACTTGCGTTTTGATGAAGGACTACACCAGAAATGTGCATTTTGATTAAGGGCTTCACCAGAAATGTGCATTTTGACAAGTGGCTACATCAGAAATGTGCCTTTTGACAAAGGGCTACACCAGAAATGTGCATTTTGACAAAGGGCTACACCAGAAATGTGCATTTTGATAAAGGGCTGCACCAGAAATGTGTATTTTGATAAAGGTCTCCACCAGAAATGTGCATTTTGAAAAAGGGCCACATCAGAAACGTGCATTTTGAAAAATGGTTACACCAGAAATGTGCATTTTGATAAAGGGCGACAACAGAAATGTGCATTTTGATAAAGGGCTACACCAGAAACGTTCATTTTGACAAATGGTTACACCAGAAATGTGCATTTTGATAAAGGGCGACAACAGAAATGTGCATTTTGATAAAGGGCTACACCAGAAACATGTTTTTGGATGAAGGGCGGCACCAGAAATGTGCAATTTAATAAAGGGCTACACCAGAAATGTGCATTTTAATGAAGGGCTACACCAGAAATGTGCATTTTAATAAAAGGCTACACCAGAAATGTGCATTTTGACAAAGGGCTTCACCAGAAATGTGCATTTTGATAAAGGGCTGCACCAGAAATGTGTATTTTGACAAAGGGCTCCACCAGAAATGTGCATTTTGAAAAAGCGCCACACCAGAAACGTGCATTTTGATAAAGGACTACACCAGAAATGTGCATTTTGATAAAGGGCTACACCAGAAACATGTTTTTTGATGAATGGCGGCACCAGAAATGTGCAGTTTTATAAAGGTATACACCAGAAATGTGCATTTTGAGAAAGTGCTACACCAGAAACGTGTTTTATGATGAGGGGCAACACCAGCAATATGCATTTTAATAAAGGGCTGCACCAGAAATGTGCATTGTGATAAATGGCAACACCAGAAATGTGCATTTTGATGACGGGCTCCACCAGAAATGTGCATTTTTATGAAGGGCGACACCAGAAATGTGCATTTTGATAAGGGGCTACACCAGAAATGTGCATTTTGATAAAGGGCTACACCAGAAATGTGCATTTTGAAAAAGTCCCACACCAGACACGTGCATTTTGAAAAAGGACTACACCAGAAATGTGCATTTTGATAAAGGGCGACACCAGAAATGAGCATTTTGATAAAGGGCTACACCAGAAACATGTTTTTTGATGAAGGGCGGCACCAGAAATGTGCATTTTGAGAAAGTGCGACACCAGAAACGTGTTTTATGATGAAGGGTGACACCAGAAATATGCATTTTAATAAAGGGCTGCACCAGAAATGTGCATTTTGATAAATGGCAACACCAGAAATGTGCATTTTGATAACGGGCTACACCAGAAATGTGCAATTTTAAAAAGGGCTACACCAGAAATGTGCATTTTAATAAAGGGCTGCAACAGAAATGTGCATTTTGATGAAGGGCGACACCAGACATGTGCATTTTGATAAAGGGCTACACCATAAATGTGCATTTTGATGAAGGGCTACACCAGAAATGTGCATTTTAATAAAGGGCTACACCAGAAACTTGCATTTTAATGAAGGACTACACCAGAAATGTGCATTTTGATAAAGGGCTACACCAGAAATGTGCCTTTTGACAAAGGGTTACACCAGAAATGTGCCTTTTGATAAAAGGCTACAACAGAAATGTGCATTTTGACAAAGGGCTTCACCAGAAATGTGCATTTTAACAAGGGGCTACACCAGAAATGTGCATTTTGACAAAGGGCGACACCAGAAATGTGCATTTTGACAAAGGGCTACACCAGAAATGTGCATTTTGATAAAGGGCTGCACCAGAAATGTGTATTTTGATTAAGGGCTCCACCATAAATGTGTATTTTGAAAAAGCGCCACACCAGAAACGTGCATTTTGATAAAGGACTTCACCAGAAATGTGCATTTTGAAAAAGGGCTACACCAGAAACATGTTTTTTTATGAAGGGCGGCACCACAAATGTGCAGTTTAATATAGGGCTACACCAGAAAAGTGCATTTTGAGAAAGTGCTATACCAGAAACGTGTTTTATGATGAAGGGCGACACCAGCAATATGCATTTTAATAAAGGGCTGCACCAGAAATGTGCATTTTGATAAATGGCAACACCAGAAATGTGCATTTTGATAACGGGCTCCACCAGAAAAATGTGCATTTTTATGAAGGGCGACACCAGAAATGTGAATTTTGATAAAGAGCTACACCAGAAATGTGCATTTTCATAAAGGGCTACACCAGAAATGTGCATTTTGATAAAGGGCGACACCAGAAACTTGCATTTTGATGAAGGACTACACCAGAAATGTGCATTTAGATAAAGGGCTTCACCAGAAATGTGCCTTTTGACAAAGGGCTACACCAGAAATGTGCATTTTGATAAAGGACGACACCAGAAATGTGCCTTTTGACAAAGGGTTACACCAGAAATGTGTCTTTTGATAAAAGGCTACAACAGAAATGTGCATTTTGACAAAGGGCTTCACCATAAATGTGCATTTTGATAAAGGGCAACACCAGAAATGTGCCTTTTGACAAAGGGTTACACCAGAAATGTGCATTTTGACAAGGGGCTACATCAGAAATGTGCCTTTTGACAAAGGGCTACACCAGAAATGTGCATTTTGACAAAGGGCTACACCAGAAATGTGCATTTTGACAAAGGGCTTCACCAGAAATGTGCATTTTGTAAAAGGGCTACACCAGAAACGTGCTTTTTAATGAAGGGATACACCAGAAACCTGCCTTTCGTTTAAGTGCTAAACCAGAAACGTGCTTTTTGAGAAGGGTTTATAACAGAAACGTGCCTTTCGACAATGGGTTACACCAGAAACATGCTTTTTGATACAGGGCTACACCAGAAATGTGCATTTTGACAAAGGGCTACAACAGAAATGTGCATTTTGATGAAGGGCTCCACCAGAAATGTGCATTTTGATAAATGGCAACACCAGAAATGTGCATTTTGATAACGGGCTTCACCAGAAATGTGCATTTTGATAAAGGGCGACAACAGAAATGTGCATTTTGATAAAGGGCTACACCAGAAACATGTTTTTGGATGAAGGGCGGCACCAGAAATGTGCAATTTAATAAAGGGCTACACCAGAAATGTGCATTTTAATGAAGGGCTACACCAGAAATGCGCATTTTAATAAAAGGCTACACCAGAAATGTGCATTTTGACAAAGGGCTTCACCAGAAATGTGCATTTTGATAAAGGGCTGCACCAGAAATGTGTATTTTGACAAAGGGCTCCACCAGAAATGTGCATTTTGAAAAAGCGCCACACCAGAAACGTGCATTTTGATAAAGGACTACACCAGAAATGTGCATTTTGATAAAGGGCTACACCAGAAACATGTTTTTTGATGAATGGCGGCACCAGAAATGTGCAGTTTAATAAAGGTATACACCAGAAATGTGCATTTTGAGAAAGTGCTACACCAGAAACGTGTTTTATGATGAGGGGCAACACCAGCAATATGCATTTTAATAAAGGGCTGCACCAGAAATGTGCATTGTGATAAATGGCAACACCAGAAATGTGCATTTTGATGACGGGCTCCACCAGAAATGTGCATTTTTATGAAGGGCGACACCAGAAATGTGCATTTTGATAAGGGGCTACACCAGAAATGTGCATTTTGATAAAGGGCTACACCAGAAATGTGCATTTTGAAAAAGTCCCACACCAGACACGTGCATTTTGAAAAAGGACTACACCAGAAATGTGCATTTTGATAAAGGGCGACACCAGAAATGAGCATTTTGATAAAGGGCTACACCAGAAACATGTTTTTTGATGAAGGGCGGCACCAGAAATGTGCATTTTGAGAAAGTGCGACACCAGAAACGTGTTTTATGATGAAGGGTGACACCAGAAATATGCATTTTAATAAAGGGCTACACCAGAAACGTTCATTTTGACAAATGGTTACACCAGAAATGTGCATTTTGATAAAGGTCGACAACAGAAATGTGCATTTTGATAAAGGGCTACACCAGAAACATGTTTTTGGATGAAGGGCGGCACCAGAAATGTGCAATTTAATAAAGGGCTACACCAGAAATGTGCATTTTAATGAAGGGCTACACCAGAAATGTGCATTTTAATAAAAGGCTACACCAGAAATGTGCATTTTGACAAAGGGCTTCACCAGAAATGTGCATTTTGATAAAGGGCTGCACCAGAAATGTGTATTTTGACAAAGGGCTCCACCAGAAATGTGCATTTTGAAAAAGCGCCACACCAGAAACGTGCATTTTGATAAAGGACTACACCAGAAATGTGCATTTTGATAAAGGGCTACACCAGAAACATGTTTTTTGATGAATGGCGGCACCAGAAATGTGCAGTTTAATAAAGGTATACACCAGAAATGTGCATTTTGAGAAAGTGCTACACCAGAAACGTGTTTTATGATGAGGGGCAACACCAGCAATATGCATTTTAATAAAGGGCTGCACGAGAAATGTGCATTGTGATAAATGGCAACACCAGAAATGTGCATTTTGATGACGGGCTCCACCAGAAATGTGCATTTTTATGAAGGGCGACACCAGAAATGTGCATTTTGATAAGGGGCTACACCAGAAATGTGCATTTTGATAAAGGGCTACACCAGAAATGTGCATTTTGAAAAAGTCCCACACCAGACACGTGCATTTTGAAAAAGGACTACACCAGAAATGTGCATTTTGATAAAGGGCGACACCAGAAATGAGCATTTTGATAAAGGGCTACACCAGAAACATGTTTTTTGATGAAGGGCGGCACCAGAAATGTGCATTTTGAGAAAGTGCGACACCAGAAACGTGTTTTATGATGAAGGGTGACACCAGAAATATGCATTTTAATAAAGGGCTGCACCAGAAATGTGCATTTTGATAAATGGCAACACCAGAAATGTGCATTTTGATAACGGGCTACACCAGAAATGTGCAATTTTAAAAAGGGCTACACCAGAAATGTGCATTTTAATAAAGGGCTGCACCAGAAATGTGCATTTTGATGAAGGGCGACACCAGACATGTGCATTTTGATAAAGGGCTACACCATAAATGTGCATTTTGATGAAGGGCTACACCAGAAATGTGCATTTTGATAAAGGGCTACACCAGAAACTTGCATTTTAATGAAGGACTACACCAGAAATGTGCATTTTGATAAAGGGCTACACCAGAAATGTGCCTTTTGACAAAGGGTTACACCAGAAATGTGCCTTTTGATAAAAGGCTACAACAGAAATGTGCATTTTGACAAAGGGCTTCACCAGAAATGTGCATTTTAACAAGGGGCTACACCAGAAATGTGCATTTTGACAAAGGGCGACACCAGAAATGTGCATTTTGACAAAGGGCTACACCAGAAATGTGCATTTTGATAAAGGGCTGCACCAGAAATGTGTATTTTGATTAAGGGCTCCACCATAAATGTGTATTTTGAAAAAGCGCCACACCAGAAACGTGCATTTTGATAAAGGACTTCACCAGAAATGTGCATTTTGAAAAAGGGCTACACCAGAAACATGTTTTTTGATGAAGGGCGGCACAACAAATGTGCAGTTTAATAAAGGGCTACACCAGAAAAGTGCATTTTGAGAAAGTGCTATACCAGAAACGTGTTTTATGATGAAGGGCGACACCAGCAATATGCATTTTAATAAAGGGCTGCACCAGAAATGTGCATTTTGATAAATGGCAACACCAGAAATGTGCATTTTGATAACGGGCTCCACCAGAAAAATGTGCATTTTTATGAAGGGCGACACCAGAAATGTGCATTTTGATAAAGAGCTACACCAGAAATGTGCATTTTCATAAAGGGCTACACCAGAAATGTGCATTTTGATAAAGGGCGACACCAGAAACTTGCATTTTGATGAAGGACTACACCAGAAATGTGCATTTAGATAAAGGGCTTCACCAGAAATGTGCCTTTTGACAAAGGGCTACACCAGAAATGTGCATTTTGATAAAGGACTACACCAGAAATGTGCCTTTTGACAAAGGGTTACACCAGAAATGTGTCTTTTGATAAAAGGCTACAACAGAAATGTGCATTTTGACAAAGGGCTTCACCATAAATGTGCATTTTGATAAAGGGCAACACCAGAAATGTGCCTTTTGACAAAGGGTTACACCAGAGATGTGCATTTTGACAAGGGGCTACATCAGAAATGTGCCTTTTGACAAAGGGCTACACCAGAAATGTGCATTTTGACAAAGGGCTACACCAGAAATGTGCATTTTGACAAAAGGCTTCACCAGAAATGTGCATTTTGTGAAAGGGCTACACCAGAAACGTGCTTTTTAATGAAGGGATACACCAGAAACCTGCCTTTCGTTTAAGTGCTACACCAGAAACGTGCTTTTTGAGAAAGGTTTATAACAGAAACGTGCCTTTCGACAATGGGTTACACCAGAAACGTGCTTTTTGATAAAGGGCTACACCAGAAATGTGCATTTTGACAAAGGGCTACAACAGAAATGTGCATTTTGATGAAGGGCTCCACCAGAAATGTGCATATTGATAAAGGGCTACACCAGAAATGTGCATTTTGATAAATGGCAACACCAGAAATGTGCATTTTGATAACGGGCTTCACCAGAAATGTGCATTTTGATGAAGGGCGACACCAGAAACGTGCCTTTTGAAAAAGGATGACACCAGAAATGTGCATTTTGAAAAAGGGCGCCACCAGAAATGTGCATTTTGATAAAGGGCTCCACCAGAACTGTGCCTTTTGACAAAGGGCTACACCAGAAATGTGCATTTTGAAAAAGTGCTCCACCATAAACTTGCGTTTTGATGAAGGACTACACCAGAAATGTGCATTTTGATTAAGGGCTTCACCAGAAATGTGCATTTTGACAAGGGGCTACATCAGAAATGTGCCTTTTGACAAAGGGCTACACCAGAAATGTGCATTTTGACAAAGGGCTACACCAGAAATGTGCATTTTGATAAAGGGCTGCACCAGAAATGTGTATTTTGATAAAGGTCTCCACCAGAAATGTGCATTTTGAAAAAGGGCCACATCAGAAACGTGCATTTTGAAAAATGGTTACACCAGAAATGTGCATTTTGATAAAGGGCGACAACAGAAATGTGCATTTTGATAAAGGGCTACACCAGAAACGTTCATTTTGACAAATGGTTACACCAGAAATGTGCATTTTGATAAAGGGCGACAACAGAAATGTGCATTTTGATAAAGGGCTACACCAGAAACATGTTTTTGGATGAAGGGCGGCACCAGAAATGTGCAATTTAATAAAGGGCTACACCAGAAATGTGCATTTTAATGAAGGGCTACACCAGAAATGTGCATTTTAATAAAAGGCTACACCAGAAATGTGCATTTTGACAAAGGGCTTCACCAGAAATGTGCATTTTGATAAAGGGCTGCACCAGAAATGTGTATTTTGACAAAGGGCTCCACCAGAAATGTGCATTTTGAAAAAGCGCCACACCAGAAACGTGCATTTTGATAAAGGACTACACCAGAAATGTGCCTTTTGATAAAGGGCTACACCAGAAACATGTTTTTTGATGAATGGCGGCACCAGAAATGTGCAGTTTAATAAAGGTATACACCAGAAATGTGCATTTTGAGAAAGTGCTACACCAGAAACGTGTTTTATGATGAGGGGCAACACCAGCAATATGCATTTTAATAAAGGGCTGCACCAGAAATGTGCATTGTGATAAATGGCAACACCAGAAATGTGCATTTTGATGACGGGCTCCACCAGAAATGTGCATTTTTATGAAGGGCGACACCAGAAATGTGCATTTTGATAAGGGGCTACACCAGAAATATGCATTTTGATAACGGGCTTCACCAGAAATGTGCATTTTGATGAAGGGCGACACCAGAAACGTGCCTTTTGAAAAAGGATGACACCAGAAATGTGCATTTTGAAAAAGGGCGCCACCAGAAATGTGCATTTTGATAAAGGGCTCCACCAGAACTGTGCCTTTTGACAAAGGGCTACACCAGAAATATGCATTTTGAAAAAGTGCTCCACCATAAACTTGCGTTTTGATGAAGGACTACACCAGAAATGTGCATTTTGATTAAGGGCTTCACCAGAAATGTGCATTTTGACAAGGGGCTACATCAGAAATGTGCCTTTTGACAAAGGGCTACACCAGAAATGTGCATTTTGACAAAGGGCTACACCAGAAATGTGCATTTTGATAAAGGGCTGCACCAGAAATGTGTATTTTGATAAAGGGCTCCACCAGAAATGTGCATTTTGAAAAAGGGCCACATCAGAAACGTGCATTTTGAAAAATGGTTACACCAGAAATGTGCATTTTGATAAAGGGCGACAACAGAAATGTGCATTTTGATAAAGGGCTACACCAGAAACATGTTTTTGGATGAAGGGCGGCACCAGAAATGTGCAATTTAATAAAGGGCTACACCAGAAATGTGCATTTTAATGAAGGGCTACACCAGAAATGCGCATTTTAATAAAAGGCTACACCAGAAATGTGCATTTTGACAAAGGGCTTCACCAGAAATGTGCATTTTGATAAAGGGCTGCACCAGAAATGTGTATTTTGACAAAGGGCTCCACCAGAAATGTGCATTTTGAAAAAGCGCCACACCAGAAACGTGCATTTTGATAAAGGACTACACCAGAAATGTGCATTTTGATAAAGGGCTACACCAGAAACATGTTTTTTGATGAATGGCGGCACCAGAAATGTGCAGTTTAATAAAGGTATACACCAGAAATGTGCATTTTGAGAAAGTGCTACACCAGAAACGTGTTTTATGATGAGGGGCAACACCAGCAATATGCATTTTAATAAAGGGCTGCACCAGAAATGTGCATTGTGATAAATGGCAACACCAGAAATGTGCATTTTGATGACGGGCTCCACCAGAAATGTGCATTTTTATGAAGGGCGACACCAGAAATGTGCATTTTGATAAGGGGCTACACCAGAAATGTGCATTTTGATAAAGGGCTACACCAGAAATGTGCATTTTGAAAAAGTCCCACACCAGACACGTGCATTTTGAAAAAGGACTACACCAGAAATGTGCATTTTGATAAAGGGCGACACCAGAAATGAGCATTTTGATAAAGGGCTACACCAGAAACATGTTTTTTGATGAAGGGCGGCACCAGAAATGTGCATTTTGAGAAAGTGTGACACCAGAAACGTGTTTTATGATGAAGGGTGACACCAGAAATATGCATTTTAATAAAGGGCTACACCAGAAACGTTCATTTTGACAAATGGTTACACCAGAAATGTGCATTTTGATAAAGGTCGACAACAGAAATGTGCATTTTGATAAAGGGCTACACCAGAAACATGTTTTTGGATGAAGGGCGGCACCAGAAATGTGCAATTTAATAAAGGGCTACACCAGAAATGTGCATTTTAATGAAGGGCTACACCAGAAATGTGCATTTTAATAAAAGGCTACACCAGAAATGTGCATTTTGACAAAGGGCTTCACCAGAAATGTGCATTTTGATAAAGGGCTGCACCAGAAATGTGTATTTTGACAAAGGGCTCCACCAGAAATGTGCATTTTGAAAAAGCGCCACACCAGAAACGTGCATTTTGATAAAGGACTACACCAGAAATGTGCATTTTGATAAAGGGCTACACCAGAAACATGTTTTTTGATGAATGGCGGCACCAGAAATGTGCAGTTTAATAAAGGTATACACCAGAAATGTGCATTTTGAGAAAGTGCTACACCAGAAACGTGTTTTATGATGAGGGGCAACACCAGCAATATGCATTTTAATAAAGGGCTGCACGAGAAATGTGCATTGTGATAAATGGCAACACCAGAAATGTGCATTTTGATGACGGGCTCCACCAGAAATGTGCATTTTTATGAAGGGCGACACCAGAAATGTGCATTTTGATAAGGGGCTACACCAGAAATGTGCATTTTGATAAAGGGCTACACCAGAAATGTGCATTTTGAAAAAGTCCCACACCAGACACGTGCATTTTGAAAAAGGACTACACCAGAAATGTGCATTTTGATAAAGGGCGACACCAGAAATGAGCATTTTGATAAAGGGCTACACCAGAAACATGTTTTTTGATGAAGGGCGGCACCAGAAATGTGCATTTTGAGAAAGTGCGACACCAGAAACGTGTTTTATGATGAAGGGTGACACCAGAAATATGCATTTTAATAAAGGGCTGCACCAGAAATGTGCATTTTGATAAATGGCAACACCAGAAATGTGCATTTTGATAACGGGCTACACCAGAAATGTGCAATTTTAAAAAGGGCTACACCAGAAATGTGCATTTTAATAAAGGGCTGCACCAGAAATGTGCATTTTGATGAAGGGCGACTCCAGACATGTGCATTTTGATAAAGGGCTACACCATAAATGTGCATTTTGATGAAGGGCTACACCAGAAATGTGCATTTTGATAAAGGGCTACACCAGAAACTTGCATTTTAATGAAGGACTACACCAGAAATGTGCATTTTGATAAAGGGCTACACCAGAAATGTGCCTTTTGACAAAGGGTTACACCAGAAATGTGCCTTTTGATAAAAGGCTACAACAGAAATGTGCATTTTGACAAAGGGCTTCACCAGAAATGTGCATTTTAACAAGGGGCTACACCAGAAATGTGCATTTTGACAAAGGGCGACACCAGAAATGTGCATTTTGACAAAGGGCTACACCAGAAATGTGCATTTTGATAAAGGGCTGCACCAGAAATGTGTATTTTGATTAAGGGCTCCACCATAAATGTGTATTTTGAAAAAGCGCCACACCAGAAACGTGCATTTTGATAAAGGACTTCACCAGAAATGTGCATTTTGAAAAAGGGCTACACCAGAAACATGTTTTTTGATGAAGGGCGGCACAACAAATGTGCAGTTTAATAAAGGGCTACACCAGAAAAGTGCATTTTGAGAAAGTGCTATACCAGAAACGTGTTTTATGATGAAGGGCGACACCAGCAATATGCATTTTAATAAAGGGCTGCACCAGAAATGTGCATTTTGATAAATGGCAACACCAGAAATGTGCATTTTGATAACGGGCTCCACCAGAAAAATGTGCATTTTTATGAAGGGCGACACCAGAAATGTGCATTTTGATAAAGAGCTACACCAGAAATGTGCATTTTCATAAAGGGCTACACCAGAAATGTGCATTTTGATAAAGGGCGACACCAGAAACTTGCATTTTGATGAAGGACTACACCAGAAATGTGCATTTAGATAAAGGGCTTCACCAGAAATGTGCCTTTTGACAAAGGGCTACACCAGAAATGTGCATTTTGATAAAGGACGACACCAGAAATGTGCCTTTTGACAAAGGGTTACACCAGAAATGTGTCTTTTGATAAAAGGCTACAACAGAAATGTGCATTTTGACAAAGGGCTTCACCATAAATGTGCATTTTGATAAAGGGCAACACCAGAAATGTGCCTTTTGACAAAGGGTTACACCAGAAATGTGCATTTTGACAAGGGGCTACATCAGAAATGTGCCTTTTGACAAAGGGCTACACCAGAAATGTGCATTTTGACAAAGGGCTACACCAGAAATGTGCATTTTGACAAAAGGCCTCACCAGAAATGTGCATTTTGTGAAAGGGCTACACCAGAAACGTGCTTTTTAATGAAGGGATACACCAGAAACCTGCCTTTCGTTTAAGTGCTACACCAGAAACGTGCTTTTTGAGAAAGGTTTATAACAGAAACGTGCCTTTCGACAATGGGTTACACCAGAAACGTGCTTTTTGATAAAGGGCTACACCAGAAATGTGCATTTTGACAAAGGGCTACAACAGAAATGTGCATTTTGATGAAGGGCTCCACCAGAAATGTGCATATTGATAAAGGGCTACACCAGAAATGTGCATTTTGATAAATGGCAACACCAGAAATGTGCATTTTGATAACGGGCTTCACCAGAAATGTGCATTTTGATGAAGGGCGACACCAGAAACGTGCCTTTTGAAAAAGGATGACACCAGAAATGTGCATTTTGATAAAGGGCTCCACCAGAACTGTGCCTTTTGACAAAGGGCTACACCAGAAATGTGCATTTTGAAAAAGTGCTCCACCATAAACTTGCGTTTTGATGAAGGACTACACCAGAAATGTGCATTTTGATTAAGGGCTTCACCAGAAATGTGCATTTTGACAAGGGGCTACATCAGAAATGTGCCTTTTGACAAAGGGCTACACCAGAAATGTGCATTTTGACAAAGGGCTACACCAGAAATGTGCATTTTGATAAAGGGCTGCACCAGAAATGTGTATTTTGATAAAGGTCTCCACCAGAAATGTGCATTTTGAAAAAGGGCCACATCAGAAACGTGCATTTTGAAAAATGGTTACACCAGAAATGTGCATTTTGATAAAGGGCGACAACAGAAATGTGCATTTTGATAAAGGGCTACACCAGAAACGTTCATTTTGACAAATGGTTACACCAGAAATGTGCATTTTGATAAAGGGCGACAACAGAAATGTGCATTTTGATAAAGGGCTACACCAGAAACATGTTTTTGGATGAAGGGCGGCACCAGAAATGTGCAATTTAATAAAGGGCTACACCAGAAATGTGCATTTTAATGAAGGGCTACACCAGAAATGTGCATTTTAATAAAAGGCTACACCAGAAATGTGCATTTTGACAAAGGGCTTCACCAGAAATGTGCATTTTGATAAAGGGCTGCACCAGAAATGTGTATTTTGACAAAGGGCTCCACCAGAAATGTGCATTTTGAAAAAGCGCCACACCAGAAACGTGCATTTTGATAAAGGGCGACACCAGAAATGAGCATTTTGATAAAGGGCTACACCAGAAACATGTTTTTTGATGAAGGGCGGCACCAGAAATGTGCATTTTGAGAAAGTGCGACACCAGAAACGTGTTTTATGATGAAGGGTGACACCAGAAATATGCATTTTAATAAAGGGCTGCACCAGAAATGTGCATTTTGATAAATGGCAACACCAGAAATGTGCATTTTGATAACGGGCTACACCAGAAATGTGCAATTTTAAAAAGGGCTACACCAGAAATGTGCATTTTAATAAAGGGCTGCAACAGAAATGTGCATTTTGATGAAGGGCGACACCAGACATGTGCATTTTGATAAAGGGCTACACCATAAATGTGCATTTTGATGAAGGGCTACACCAGAAATGTGCATTTTAATAAAGGGCTACACCAGAAACTTGCATTTTAATGAAGGACTACACCAGAAATGTGCATTTTGATAAAGGGCTACACCAGAAATGTGCCTTTTGACAAAGGGTTACACCAGAAATGTGCCTTTTGATAAAAGGCTACAACAGAAATGTGCATTTTGACAAAGGGCTTCACCAGAAATGTGCATTTTAACAAGGGGCTACACCAGAAATGTGCATTTTGACAAAGGGCGACACCAGAAATGTGCATTTTGACAAAGGGCTACACCAGAAATGTGCATTTTGATAAAGGGCTGCACCAGAAATGTGTATTTTGATTAAGGGCTCCACCATAAATGTGTATTTTGAAAAAGCGCCACACCAGAAACGTGCATTTTGATAAAGGACTTCACCAGAAATGTGCATTTTGAAAAAGGGCTACACCAGAAACATGTTTTTTGATGAAGGGCGGCACCACAAATGTGCAGTTTAATATAGGGCTACACCAGAAAAGTGCATTTTGAGAAAGTGCTATACCAGAAACGTGTTTTATGATGAAGGGCGACACCAGCAATATGCATTTTAATAAAGGGCTGCACCAGAAATGTGCATTTTGATAAATGGCAACACCAGAAATGTGCATTTTGATAACGGGCTCCACCAGAAAAATGTGCATTTTTATGAAGGGCGACACCAGAAATGTGCATTTTGATAAAGAGCTACACCAGAAATGTGCATTTTCATAAAGGGCTACACCAGAAATGTGCATTTTGATAAAGGGCGACACCAGAAACTTGCATTTTGATGAAGGACTACACCAGAAATGTGCATTTAGATAAAGGGCTTCACCAGAAATGTGCCTTTTGACAAAGGGCTACACCAGAAATGTGCATTTTGATAAAGGACGACACCAGAAATGTGCCTTTTGACAAAGGGTTACACCAGAAATGTGTCTTTTGATAAAAGGCTACAACAGAAATGTGCATTTTGACAAAGGGCTTCACCATAAATGTGCATTTTGATAAAGGGCAACACCAGAAATGTGCCTTTTGACAAAGGGTTACACCAGAAATGTGCATTTTGACAAGGGGCTACATCAGAAATGTGCCTTTTGACAAAGGGCTACACCAGAAATGTGCATTTTGACAAAGGGCTACACCAGAAATGTGCATTTTGACAAAGGGCTTCACCAGAAATGTGCATTTTGTAAAAGGGCTACACCAGAAACGTGCTTTTTAATGAAGGGATACACCAGAAACCTGCCTTTCGTTTAAGTGCTAAACCAGAAACGTGCTTTTTGAGAAGGGTTTATAACAGAAATGTGCCTTTCGACAATGGGTTACACCAGAAACATGCTTTTTGATACAGGGCTACACCAGAAATGTGCATTTTGACAAAGGGCTACAACAGAAATGTGCATTTTGATGAAGGGCTCCACCAGAAATGTGCATATTGATAAAGGGCTACACCAGAAATGTGCATTTTGATAAATGGCAACACCAGAAATGTGCATTTTGATAACGGGCTTCACCAGAAATGTGCATTTTGATAAAGGGCGACAACAGAAATGTGCATTTTGATAAAGGGCTACACCAGAAACGTTCATTTTGACAAATGGTTACACCAGAAATGTGCATTTTGATAAAGGGCGACAACAGAAATGTGCATTTTGATAAAGGGCTACACCAGAAACATGTTTTTGGATGAAGGGCGGCACCAGAAATGTGCAATTTAATAAAGGGCTACACCAGAAATGTGCATTTTAATGAAGGGCTACACCAGAAATGTGCATTTTAATAAAAGGCTACACCAGAAATGTGCATTTTGACAAAGGGCTTCACCAGAAATGTGAATTTTGATAAAGGGCTGCACCAGAAATGTGTTTTTGACAAAGGGCTCCACCAGAAATGTGCATTTTGAAAAAGCGCCACACCAGAAACGTGCATTTTGATAAAGGACTACACCAGAAATGTGCATTTTGATAAAGGGCTACACCAGAAACATGTTTTTTGATGAATGGCGGCACCAGAAATGTGCAGTTTAATAAAGGTATACACCAGAAATGTGCATTTTGAGAAAGTGCTACACCAGAAACGTGTTTTATGATGAGGGGCAACACCAGCAATATGCATTTTAAGAAAGGGCTGCACCAGAAATGTGCATTGTGATAAATGGCAACACCAGAAATGTGCATTTTGATGACGGGCTCCACCAGAAATGTGCATTTTTATGAAGGGCGACACCAGAAATGTGCATTTTGATAAGGGGCTACACCAGAAATGTGCATTTTGATAAAGGGCTACACCAGAAATGTGCATTTTGAAAAAGTCCCACACCAGACACGTGCATTTTGAAAAAGGACTACACCAGAAATGTGCATTTTGATAAAGGGCGACACCAGAAATGAGCATTTTGATAAAGGGCTACACCAGAAACATGTTTTTTGATGAAGGGCGGCACCAGAAATGTGCATTTTGAGAAAGTGCGACACCAGAAACGTGTTTTAAGATGAAGGGTGACACCAGAAATATGCATTTTAATAAAGGGCTGCACCAGAAATGTGCATTTTGATAAATGGCAACACCAGAAATGTGCATTTTGATAACGGGCTACACCAGAAATGTGCAATTTTAAAAAGGGCTACACCAGAAATGTGCATTTTAATAAAGGGCTGCAACAGAAATGTGCATTTTGATGAAGGGCGACACCAGACATGTGCATTTTGATAAAGGGCGACACCATAAATGTGCATTTTGATGAAGGGCTACACCAGAAATGTGCATTTTAATAAAGGGCTACACCAGAAACTTGCATTTTAATGAAGGACTACACCAGAAATGTGCATTTTGATAAAGGGCTACACCAGAAATGTGCCTTTTGACAAAGGGTTACACCAGAAATGTGCCTTTTGATAAAAGGCTACAACAGAAATGTGCATTTTGACAAAGGGCTTCACCAGAAATGTGCATTTTAACAAGGGGCTACACCAGAAATGTGCATTTTGACAAAGGGCGACACCAGAAATGTGCATTTTGACAAAGGGCTACACCAGAAATGTGCATTTTGATAAAGGGCTGCACCAGAAATGTGTATTTTGAAAAAGGGCTACACCAGAAACATGTTTTATGATGAAGGGCGACACCAGCAATATGCATTTTAATAAAGGGCTGCACCAGAAATGTGCATTTTGATAAATGGCAACACCAGAAATGTGCATTTTGATAACGGGCTCCACCAGAAAAATGTGCATTTTTATGAAGGGCGACACCAGAAATGTGCATTTTGATAAAGAGCTACACCAGAAATGTGCATTTTCATAAAGGGCTACACCAGAAATGTGCATTTTGATAAAGGGCGACACCAGAAACTTGCATTTTGATGAAGGACTACACCAGAAATGTGCATTTAGATAAAGGGCTTCACCAGAAATGTGCCTTTTGACAAAGGGCTACACCAGAAATGTGCATTTTGATAAAGGACGACACCAGAAATGTGCCTTTTGACAAAGGGTTACACCAGAAATGTGTCTTTTGATAAAAGGCTACAACAGAAATGTGCATTTTGACAAAGGGCTTCACCATAAATGTGCATTTTGATAAAGGGCAACACCAGAAATGTGCCTTTTGACAAAGGGTTACACCAGAAATGTGCATTTTGACAAGGGGCTACATCAGAAATGTGCCTTTTGACAAAGGGCTACACCAGAAATGTGCATTTTGACAAAGGGCTACACCAGAAATGTGCATTTTGACAAAGGGCTTCACCAGAAATGTGCATTTTGTAAAAGGGCTACACCAGAAACGTGCTTTTTAATGAAGGGATACACCAGAAACCTGCCTTTCGTTTAAGTGCTACACCAGAAACGTGCTTTTTGAGAAGGGTTTATAACAGAAACGTGCCTTTCGACAATGGGTTACACCAGAAACGTGCTTTTTGATACAGGGCTACACCAGAAATATGCATTTTGACAAAGGGCTACAACAGAAATGTGCATTTTGATGAAGGGCTCCACCAGAAATGTGCATATTGATAAAGGGCTACACCAGAAATGTGCATTTTGATAAATGGCAACACCAGAAATGTGCATTTTGATAATGGGCTTCACCAGAAATGTGCATTTTGATGAAGGGCGACACCAGAAACGTGCCTTTTGAAAAAGGATTGCACCAGAAATGTGCATTTTGAAAAAGGGCGCCACCAGAAATGTGCATTTTGATAAAGGGCTACACCAGAAATGTGCCTTTTGACAAAGGGTTACACCAGAAATGTGCCTTTTGATAAAAGGCTACAACAGAAATGTGCATTTTGACAAAGGGCTTCACCAGAAATGTGCATTTTAACAAGGGGCTACACCAGAAATGTGCATTTTGACAAAGGGCGACACCAGAAATGTGCATTTTGACAAAGGGCTACACCAGAAATGTGCATTTTGATAAAGGGCTGCACCAGAAATGTGTATTTTGAAAAAGGGCTACACCAGAAACATGTTTTATGATGAAGGGCGACACCAGCAATATGCATTTTAATAAAGGGCTGCACCAGAAATGTGCATTTTGATAAATGGCAACACCAGAAATGTGCATTTTGATAACGGGCTCCACCAGAAAAATGTGCATTTTTATGAAGGGCGACACCAGAAATGTGCATTTTGATAAAGAGCTACACCAGAAATGTGCATTTTCATAAAGGGCTACACCAGAAATGTGCATTTTGATAAAGGGCGACACCAGAAACTTGCATTTTGATGAAGGACTACACCAGAAATGTGCATTTAGATAAAGGGCTTCACCAGAAATGTGCCTTTTGACAAAGGGCTACACCAGAAATGTGCATTTTGATAAAGGACGACACCAGAAATGTGCCTTTTGACAAAGGGTTACACCAGAAATGTGTCTTTTGATAAAAGGCTACAACAGAAATGTGCATTTTGACAAAGGGCTTCACCATAAATGTGCATTTTGATAAAGGGCAACACCAGAAATGTGCCTTTTGACAAAGGGTTACACCAGAAATGTGCATTTTGACAAGGGGCTACATCAGAAATGTGCCTTTTGACAAAGGGCTACACCAGAAATGTGCATTTTGACAAAGGGCTACACCAGAAATGTGCATTTTGACAAAGGGCTTCACCAGAAATGTGCATTTTGTAAAAGGGCTACACCAGAAACGTGCTTTTTAATGAAGGGATACACCAGAAACCTGCCTTTCGTTTAAGTGCTACACCAGAAACGTGCTTTTTGAGAAGGGTTTATAACAGAAACGTGCCTTTCGACAATGGGTTACACCAGAAACGTGCTTTTTGATACAGGGCTACACCAGAAATATGCATTTTGACAAAGGGCTACAACAGAAATGTGCATTTTGATGAAGGGCTCCACCAGAAATGTGCATATTGATAAAGGGCTACACCAGAAATGTGCATTTTGATAAATGGCAACACCAGAAATGTGCATTTTGATAATGGGCTTCACCAGAAATGTGCATTTTGATGAAGGGCGACACCAGAAACGTGCCTTTTGAAAAAGGATTGCACCAGAAATGTGCATTTTGAAAAAGGGCGCCACCAGAAATGTGCATTTTGATAAAGGGCTCCACCAGAACTGTGCCTTTTGACAAAGGTCTACACCAGAAATGTGCATTTTGAAAAAGTGCTCCACCATAAACTTGCGTTTTGATGAAGGACTACACCAGAAATGTGCATTTTGATTAAGGGCTTCACCAGAAATGTGCATTTAGACAAGGGGCTACATCAGAAATGTGCCTTTTGACAAAGGGCTACACCAGAAATGTGCATTTTGACAAAGGGCTACACCAGAAATGTGCATTTTGATAAAGGGCTGCACCAGAAATGTGTATTTTGATAAAGGGCTCCACCAGAAATGTGCATTTTGAAAAAGGGCAACATCAGAAACGTGCATTTTGAAAAATGGTTACACCAGAAATGTGCATTTTGACAAAGTGCTCCACCAGAAATGTGCATTTTGAAAAAGCGCCACACCAGAAACGTGCATTTTGATAAAGGACTACACCAGAAATGTGCATTTTGATAAAGGGCTACACCAGAAACATGTTTTTTGATGAATGGCGGCACCAGAAATGTGCAGTTTAATAAAGGTATACACCAGAAATGTGCATTTTGAGAAAGTGCTACACCAGAAACGTGTTTTATGATGAGGGGCAACACCAGCAATATGCATTTTAATAAAGGGCTGCACCAGAAATGTGCATTGTGATAAATGGCAACACCAGAAATGTGCATTTTGATGACGGGCTCCACCAGAAATGTGCATTTTTATGAAGGGCGACACCAGAAATGTGCATTTTGATAAGGGGCTACACCAGAAATGTGCATTTTGATAAAGGGCTACACCAGAAATGTGCATTTTGAAAAAGTCCCACACCAGACACGTGCATTTTGAAAAAGGACTACACCAGAAATGTGCATTTTGATAAAGGGCGACACCAGAAATGAGCATTTTGATAAAGGGCTACACCAGAAACATGTTTTTTTATGATGGGCGGCACCAGAAATGTGCATTTTGAGAAAGTGCGACACCAGAAACGTGTTTTATGATGAAGGGTGACACCAGAAATATGCATTTTAATAAAGGGCTGCACCAGAAATGTGCATTTTGAGAAATGGCAACACCAGAAATGTGCATTTTGATAACGGGCTACACCAGAAATGTGCAATTTTAAAAAGGGCTACACCAGAAATGTGCATTTTAATAAAGGGCTGCACCAGAAATGTGCATTTTGATGAAGGGCGACACCAGACATGTGCATTTTGATAAAGGGCTACACCATAAATGTGCATTTTGATGAAGGGCTACACCAGAAATGTGCATTTTGATAAAGGGCTACACCAGAAACTTGCATTTTAATGAAGGACTACACCAGAAATGTGCATGTTCATAAAGCGCTACACCAGAAATGTGCCTTTTGACAAAGGGTTACACCAGAAATGTGCCTTTTGATAAAAGGCTACAACAGAAATGTGCATTTTGACAAAGGGCTACACCAGAAATGTGCATTTTGACATTGGGCTACACCAGAAATGTGCATTTTGACAAAGGGCTTCACCAGAAATGTGCATTTTGACAAGGGACAACATCAGAAATGTGCCTTTTGACAAAGGGCTACACCAGAAATGTGCATTTTGATGAAGGGCGACACCAGAAACATGCCTTTTGATAAAGGATGACACCAGAAATGTGCATTTTGAAAAAGGGCGCCACCAGAAATGTGCATTTTGATAAAGGGCTCCACCAGAACTGTGCCTTTTGACAAAGGGCTACACCAGAAATGTGCATTTTGAAAAAGTGCTCCACCAGAAACTTGCGTTTTGATGAAGGACTACACCAGAAATGTGCATTTTGATAAAGGGCTTCACCAGAAATGTGCATTTTGACAAGGGGCTACATCAGAAATGTGCCTTTTGACAAAGGGCTACACCAGAAATGTGCATTTTGACAAAGGGCTACACCAGAAATGTGCATTTTGATAAAGGGCTGCACCAGAAATGTGCATTTTGAAAAAGGGCCACATCAGAAACGTGCTTTTTAATGAAGGGATACACCAGAAACCTGCCTTCCGTTTAAGTGCTACACCAGAAACGTGCTTTTTGAGAAGGGTTTATAACAGAAACGTGCCTTTCGACAATGGGTTACACCAGAAACGTGCTTTTTGATACAGGGCTACACCAGAAATGTGCATTTTGACAAAGGGCTACAACAGAAATGTGCATTTTGATGAAGGGCTCCACCAGAAATGTGCATATTGATAAAGGGCTACACCAGAAATGTGCATTTTGATAAATGGCAACACCAGAAATGTGCATTTTGATAACGGGCTTCACCAGAAATGTGCATTTTGATGAAGGGCGACACCAGAAACGTGCCTTTTGAAAAAGGATTGCACCAGAAATGTGCATTTTGAAAAAGGGCGCCACCAGAAATGTGCATTTTGATAAAGGGCTCCACCAGAACTGTGCCTTTTGACAAAGGTCTACACCAGAAATGTGCATTTTGAAAAAGTGCTCCACCATAAACTTGCGTTTTGATGAAGGACTACACCAGAAATGTGCATTTTGATTAAGGGCTTCACCAGAAATGTGCATTTAGACAAGGGGCTACATCAGAAATGTGCCTTTTGACAAAGGGCTACACCAGAAATGTGCATTTTGACAAAGGGCTACACCAGAAATGTGCATTTTGATAAAGGGCTGCACCAGAAATGTGTATTTTGATAAAGGGCTCCACCAGAAATGTGCATTTTGAAAAAGGGCAACATCAGAAACGTGCATTTTGAAAAATGGTTACACCAGAAATGTGCATTTTGACAAAGTGCTCCACCAGAAATGTGCATTTTGAAAAAGCCCCACACCAGAAACGTGCATTTTGATAAAGGACTACACCAGAAATGTGCATTTTGATAAAGGGCTACACCAGAAACATGTTTTTGGTGAATGGCGGCACCAGAAATGTGCAGTTTAATAAAGGTATACACCAGAAACGTGCCTTTCGACAATGGGTTACACCAGAAACGTGCTTTTTGATACAGGGCTACACCAGAAATGTGCATTTTGACAAAGGGCTACAACAGAAATGTGCATTTTGATGAAGGGCTCCACCAGAAATGTGCATATTGATAAAGGGCTACACCAGAAATGTGCATTTTGATAAATGGCAACACCAGAAATGTGCATTTTGATAACGGGGTTCACCAGAAATGTGCATTTTGATGAAGGGCGACACCAGAAACGTGCCTTTTGAAAAAGGATTGCACCAGAAATGTGCATTTTGAAAAAGGGCGCCACCAGAAACATGTTTTTTGATGAAGGGCGGCACCAGAAATGTGCATTTTGAGAAAGTGCGACACCAGAAATGTGCATTTTGATAACGGGCTACACCAGAAATGTGCAATTTTAAAAAGGGCTACACCAGAAATGTGCATTTTAATAAAGGGCTGCAACAGAAATGTGCATTTTGATGAAGGGCGACACCAGACATGTGCATTTTGATAAAGGGCTACACCATAAATGTGCATTTTGATGAAGGGCTACACCAGAAATGTGCATTTTAATAAAGGGCTACACCAGAAACTTGCATTTTAATGAAGGACTACACCAGAAATGTGCATTTTGATAAAGGGCTACACCAGAAATGTGCCTTTTGACAAAGGGTTACACCAGAAATGTGCCTTTTGATGAAGGACTACACCAGAAATGTGCATTTTGATTAAGGGCTTCACCAGAAATGTGCATTTAGACAAGGGGCTACATCAGAAATGTGCCTTTTGACAAAGGGCTACACCAGAAATGTGCATTTTGACAAAGGGCTACACCAGAAATGTGCATTTTGATAAAGGGCTGCACCAGAAATGTGTATTTTGATAAAGGGCTCCACCAGAAATGTGCATTTTGAAAAAGGGCAACATCAGAAACGTGCATTTTGAAAAATGGTTACACCAGAAATGTGCATTTTGACAAAGTGCTCCACCAGAAATGTGCATTTTGAAAAAGCCCCACACCAGAACCGTGCATTTTGATAAAGGACTACACCAGAAATGTGCATTTTGATAAAGGGCTACACCAGAAACATGTTTTTTGATGAATGGCGGCACCAGAAATGTGCAGTTTAATAAAGGTATACACCAGAAATGTGCATTTTGAGAAAGTGCTACACCAGAAACGTGTTTTATGATGAGGGGCAACACCAGCAATATGCATTTTAAGAAAGGGCTGCACCAGAAATGTGCATTGTGATAAATGGCAACACCAGAAATGTGCATTTTGATGACGGGCTCCACCAGAAATGTGCATTTTTATGAAGGGCGACACCAGAAATGTGCATTTTGATAAGGGGCTACACCAGAAATGTGCATTTTGATAAAGGGCTACACCAGAAATGTGCATTTTGAAAAAGTCCCACACCAGACACGTGCATTTTGAAAAAGGACTACACCAGAAATGTGCATTTTGATAAAGGGCGACACCAGAAATGAGCATTTTGATAAAGGGCTACACCAGAAACATGTTTTTTTATGATGGGCGGCACCAGAAATGTGCATTTTGAGAAAGTGCGACACCAGAAACGTGTTTTATGATGAAGGGTGACACCAGAAATATGCATTTTAATAAAGGGCTGCACCAGAAATGTGCATTTTGATAAATGGCAACACCAGAAATGTGCATTTTGATAACGGGCTACACCAGAAATGTGCAATTTTAAAAAGGGCTACACCAGAAATGTGCATTTTAATAAAGGGCTGCACCAGAAATGTGCATTTTGATGAAGGGCGACACCAGACATGTGCATTTTGATAAAGGGCTACACCATAAATGTGCATTTTGATGAAGGGCTACACCAGAAATGTGCATTTTGATAAAGGGCTACACCAGAAACTTGCATTTTAATGAAGGACTACACCAGAAATGTGCATTTTCATAAAGCGCTACACCAGAAATGTGCCTTTTGACAAAGGGTTACACCAGAAATGTGCCTTTTGATAAAAGGCTACAACAGAAATGTGCATTTTGACAAAGGGCTACACCAGAAATGTGCATTTTGACACTGGGCTACACCAGAAATGTGCATTTTGACAAAGGGCTTCACCAGAAATGTGCATTTTGACAAGGGGCAACATCAGAAATGTGCCTTTTGACAAAGGGCTACACCAGAAATGTGCATTTTGATGAAGGGCGACACCAGAAACGTGCCTTTTGATAAAGGATGACACCAGAAATGTGCATTTTGAATAAGGGCGCCACCAGAAATGTGCATTTTGATAAAGGGCTCCACCAGAACTGTGCCTTTTGACAAAGGGCTACACCAGAAATGTGCATTTTGAAAAAGTGCTCCACCAGAAACTTGCGTTTTGATGAAGGACTACACCAGAAATGTGCATTTTGATAAAGGGCTTCACCAGAAATGTGCATTTTGACAAGGGGCTACATCAGAAATGTGCCTTTTGACAAAGGGCTACACCAGAAATGTGCATTTTGACAAAGGGCTACACCAGAAATGTGCATTTTGATAAAGGGCTGCACCAGAAATGTGCATTTTGAAAAAGGGCCACATCAGAAACGTGCATTTTGATAAATGGTTACACCAGAAATGTGCATTTTGATAAAGGGCGACAACAGAAATGTGCATTTTGATAAAGGGCTACACCAGAAACGTTCATTTTGATAAATGGTTACACCAGAAATGTGCATTTTGATAAAGGGCGACAACATAAATGTGCATTTTGATAAAGGGCTAGACCAGAAACATGTTTTTTGATGAAGGGCGGCACCAGAAATGTGCAATTTAATAAAGGGCTACACCAGAAATGTGCATTTTAATGAAGGGCTACACCAGAAATGTGCATTATAATAAAGGGCTACACCAGAAATGTGCATTTTGATGAAGGGCGACACCAGAAATGTGTATTTTGATAAAGGGCTACACCATAAATGTGCATTTTGATGAAGGGCGACACCAGAAATGTGTATTTTGATAAAGGGCTACACCATAAATGTGCATTTTGATGAAGGGCGACACCAGAAATGTGTATTTTGATAAAGGGCGACACCATAAATGTGCATTTTGATGAAGGACTTCACCAGAAATGTGCATTTTGATAAAGTGCTACACCAGAAATGTGCCTTTTGACAAAGGGCTACACCAGAAATGTGCATTTTGATAAAGGGCAACACCAGAAATGTGCCTTTTGACAAAGGGTTACACCAGACATGTGTCTTTTGATAAAAGGCTTCAACAGAAATGTGCATTTTGACAAAGGGCTACACCAGAAATGTCCATTTTGACAAAGGGCTTCACCAGAAATGTGCATTTTGACAAGGGGCTACATCAGAAATGTGCCTTTTGACAAAGGGCTACACCAGAAATGTGCATTTTGACAAAGGGCTACACCAGAAATGTGCATTTTGAAAAAGGGCTTCACCAGAAATGTGCATTTTGAAAAAGCGCCACACCAGAAACGTGCATTTTGATAAAGGACTACACCAGAAATGTGCATTATGATAAAGGGCTACACCAGAAACATGTTTTTTGATGAATGACGGCACCAGAAATGTGCATTTTGAAAAAGGGCTCCACCAGAAACTTGCGTTTTGATGAAGGACTACACCAGAAATGTGCATTTTGATAAAGGGCTTCACCAGAAATGTGCATTTTGACAAGGGGCTACATCAGAAATGTGCCTTTTACAAAGGGCTACACCAGAAATGTGCATTTTGACAAAGGGTTTCACCAGAAATGTGCATTTTGACAAGGGGCTACATCAGAAATGTGCCTTTTGACAAAGGGCTACACCAGAAATGTGCATTTTGATAAAGGACTACACCAGAAACATGTTTTTGGATGAAGGGCGGCACCAGAAATGTGCAATTTAATAAAGGGCTACACCAGAAATGTGCATTTTAATGAAGGGCTACACCAGAAATGCGCATTTAAATATAAGGCTACACCAGAAATGTGCATTTTGACAAAGGGCTTCACCAGAAATGTGCATTTTGATAAAGGGCTGCACCAGAAATGTGTATTTTGACAAAGGGCTCCACCAGAAATGTGCATTTTGAAAAAGCGCCACACCAGAAACGTGCATTTTGATAAAGGACTACACCAGAAATGTGCATTTTGATAAAGGGCTACACCAGAAACATGTTTTTGGATGAAGGGCGGCACCAGAAATGTGCAATTTAATAAAGGGCTACACCAGAAATGTGCATTTTAATGAAGGGCTACACCAGAAATGCGCATTTTAATAAAAGGCTACACCAGAAATGTGCATTTTGACAAAGGGCTTCACCAGAAATGTGCATTTTGATAAAGGGCTGCACCAGAAATGTGTATTTTGACAAAGGGCTCCACCAGAAATGTGCATTTTGAAAAAGCGCCACACCAGAAACGTGCATTTTGATAAAGGACTACACCAGAAATGTGCATTTTGATAAAGGGCTACACCAGAAACATGTTTTTTGATGAATGGCGGCACCAGAAATGTGCAGTTTAATAAAGGTATACACCAGAAATGTGCATTTTGAGAAAGTGCTACACCAGAAACGTGTTTTATGATGAGGGGCAACACCAGCAATATGCATTTTAATAAAGGGCTGCACCAGAAATGTGCATTGTGATAAATGGCAACACCAGAAATGTGCATTTTGATGACGGGCTCCACCAGAAATGTGCATTTTTATGAAGGGCGACACCAGAAATGTGCATTTTGATAAGGGGCTACACCAGAAATGTGCATTTTGATAAAGGGCTACACCAGAAATGTGCATTTTGAAAAAGTCCCACACCAGACACGTGCATTTTGAAAAAGGACTACACCAGAAATGTGCATTTTGATAAAGGGCGACACCAGAAATGAGCATTTTGATAAAGGGCTACACCAGAAACATGTTTTTTGATGAAGGGCGGCACCAGAAATGTGCATTTTGAGAAAGTGCGACACCAGAAACGTGTTTTATGATGAAGGGTGACACCAGAAATATGCATTTTAAAAAAGGGCTACACCAGAAACGTTCATTTTGACAAATGGTTACACCAGAAATGTGCATTTTGATAAAGGTCGACAACAGAAATGTGCATTTTGATAAAGGGCTACACCAGAAACATGTTTTTGGATGAAGGGCGGCACCAGAAATGTGCAATTTAATAAAGGGCTACACCAGAAATGTGCATTTTAATGAAGGGCTACACCAGAAATGTGCATTTTAATAAAAGGCTACACCAGAAATGTGCATTTTGACAAAGGGCTTCACCAGAAATGTGCATTTTGATAAAGGGCTGCACCAGAAATGTGTATTTTGACAAAGGGCTCCACCAGAAATGTGCATTTTGAAAAAGCGCCACACCAGAAACGTGCATTTTGATAAAGGACTACACCAGAAATGTGCATTTTGATAAAGGGCTACACCAGAAACATGTTTTTTGATGAATGGCGGCACCAGAAATGTGCAGTTTAATAAAGGTATACACCAGAAATGTGCATTTTGAGAAAGTGCTACACCAGAAACGTGTTTTATGATGAGGGGCAACACCAGCAATATGCATTTTAATAAAGGGCTGCACCAGAAATGTGCATTGTGATAAATGGCAACACCAGAAATGTGCATTTTGATGACGGGCTCCACCAGAAATGTGCATTTTTATGAAGGGCGACACCAGAAATGTGCATTTTGATAAGGGGCTACACCAGAAATGTGCATTTTGATAAAGGGCTACACCAGAAATGTGCATTTTGAAAAAGTCCCACACCAGACACGTGCATTTTGAAAAAGGACTACACCAGAAATGTGCATTTTGATAAAGGGCGACACCAGAAATGAGCATTTTGATAAAGGGCTACACCAGAAACATGTTTTTTGATGAAGGGCGGCACCAGAAATGTGCATTTTGAGAAAGTGCGACACCAGAAACGTGTTTTATGATGAAGGGTGACACCAGAAATATGCATTTTAATAAAGGGCTGCACCAGAAATGTGCATTTTGATAAATGGCAACACCAGAAATGTGCATTTTGATAACGGGCTACACCAGAAATGTGCAATTTTAAAAAGGGCTACACCAGAAATGTGCATTTTAATAAAGGGCTGCAACAGAAATGTGCATTTTGATGAAGGGCGACACCAGACATGTGCATTTTGATAAAGGGCTACACCATAAATGTGCATTTTGATGAAGGGCTACACCAGAAATGTGCATTTTAATAAAGGGCTACACCAGAAACTTGCATTTTAATGAAGGACTACACCAGAAATGTGCATTTTGATAAAGGGCTACACCAGAAATGTGCCTTTTGACAAAGGGTTACACCAGAAATGTGCCTTTTGATAAAAGGCTACAACAGAAATGTGCATTTTGACAAAGGGCTTCACCAGAAATGTGCATTTTAACAAGGGGCTACACCAGAAATGTGCATTTTGACAAAGGGCGACACCAGAAATGTGCATTTTGACAAAGGGCTACACCAGAAATGTGCATTTTGATAAAGGGCTGCACCAGAAATGTGTATTTTGATTAAGGGCTCCACCATAAATGTGTATTTTGAAAAAGCGCCACACCAGAAACGTGCATTTTGATAAAGGACTTCACCAGAAATGTGCATTTTGAAAAAGGGCTACACCAGAAACATGTTTTTTGATGAAGGGCGGCACCACAAATGTGCAGTTTAATATAGGGCTACACCAGAAAAGTGCATTTTGAGAAAGTGCTATACCAGAAACGTGTTTTATGATGAAGGGCGACACCAGCAATATGCATTTTAATAAAGGGCTGCACCAGAAATGTGCATTTTGATAAATGGCAACACCAGAAATGTGCATTTTGATAACGGGCTCCACCAGAAAAATGTGCATTTTTATGAAGGGCGACACCAGAAATGTGCATTTTGATAAAGAGCTACACCAGAAATGTGCATTTTCATAAAGGGCTACACCAGAAATGTGCATTTTGATAAAGGGCGACACCAGAAACTTGCATTTTGATGAAGGACTACACCAGAAATGTGCATTTAGATAAAGGGCTTCACCAGAAATGTGCCTTTTGACAAAGGGCTACACCAGAAATGTGCATTTTGATAAAGGACGACACCAGAAATGTGCCTTTTGACAAAGGGTTACACCAGAAATGTGTCTTTTGATAAAAGGCTACAACAGAAATGTGCATTTTGACAAAGGGCTTCACCATAAATGTGCATTTTGATAAAGGGCAACACCAGAAATGTGCCTTTTGACAAAGGGTTACACCAGAAATGTGCATTTTGACAAGGGGCTACATCAGAAATGTGCCTTTTGACAAAGGGCTACACCAGAAATGTGCATTTTGACAAAGGGCTACACCAGAAATGTGCATTTTGACAAAGGGCTTCACCAGAAATGTGCATTTTGTAAAAGGGCTACACCAGAAACGTGCTTTTTAATGAAGGGATACACCAGAAACCTGCCTTTCGTTTAAGTGCTAAACCAGAAACGTGCTTTTTGAGAAGGGTTTATAACAGAAACGTGCCTTTCGACAATGGGTTACACCAGAAACATGCTTTTTGATACAGGGCTACACCAGAAATGTGCATTTTGACAAAGGGCTACAACAGAAATGTGCATTTTGATGAAGGGCTCCACCAGAAATGTGCATATTGATAAAGGGCTACACCAGAAATGTGCATTTTGATAAATGGCAACACCAGAAATGTGCATTTTGATAACGGGCTTCACCAGAAATGTGCATTTTGATAAAGGGCGACAACAGAAATGTGCATTTTGATAAAGGGCTACACCAGAAACGTTCATTTTGACAAATGGTTACACCAGAAATGTGCATTTTGATAAAGGGCGACAACAGAAATGTGCATTTTGATAAAGGGCTACACCAGAAACATGTTTTTGGATGAAGGGCGGCACCAGAAATGTGCAATTTAATAAAGGGCTACACCAGAAATGTGCATTTTAATGAAGGGCTACACCAGAAATGTGCATTTTAATAAAAGGCTACACCAGAAATGTGCATTTTGACAAAGGGCTTCACCAGAAATGTGCATTTTGATAAAGGGCTGCACCAGAAATGTGTATTTTGACAAAGGGCTCCACCAGAAATGTGCATTTTGAAAAAGCGCCACACCAGAAACGTGCATTTTGATAAAGGACTACACCAGAAATGTGCATTTTGATAAAGGGCTACACCAGAAACATGTTTTTTGATGAATGGCGGCACCAGAAATGTGCAGTTTAATAAAGGTATACACCAGAAATGTGCATTTTGAGAAAGTGCTACACCAGAAACGTGTTTTATGATGAGGGGCAACACCAGCAATATGCATTTTAATAAAGGGCTGCACCAGAAATGTGCATTGTGATAAATGGCAACACCAGAAATGTGCATTTTGATGACGGGCTCCACCAGAAATGTGCATTTTGATAAAGGGCTACACCAGAAATGTGCATTTTGAAAAAGTCCCACACCAGACACGTGCATTTTGAAAAAGGACTACACCAGAAATGTGCATTTTGATAAAGGGCGACACCAGAAATGAGCATTTTGATAAAGGGCTACACCAGAAACATGTTTTTTGATGAAGGGCGGCACCAGAAATGTGCATTTTGAGAAAGTGCGACACCAGAAACGTGTTTTAAGATGAAGGGTGACACCAGAAATATGCATTTTAATAAAGGGCTGCACCAGAAATGTGCATTTTGATAAATGGCAACACCAGAAATGTGCATTTTGATAACGGGCTACACCAGAAATGTGCAATTTTAAAAAGGGCTACACCAGAAATGTGCATTTTAATAAAGGGCTGCAACAGAAATGTGCATTTTGATGAAGGGCGACACCAGACATGTGCATTTTGATAAAGGGCGACACCATAAATGTGCATTTTGATGAAGGGCTACACCAGAAATGTGCATTTTAATAAAGGGCTACACCAGAAACTTGCATTTTAATGAAGGACTACACCAGAAATGTGCATTTTGATAAAGGGCTACACCAGAAATGTGCCTTTTGACAAAGGGTTACACCAGAAATGTGCCTTTTGATAAAAGGCTACAACAGAAATGTGCATTTTGACAAAGGGCTTCACCAGAAATGTGCATTTTAACAAGGGGCTACACCAGAAATGTGCATTTTGACAAAGGGCGACACCAGAAATGTGCATTTTGACAAAGGGCTACACCAGAAATGTGCATTTTGATAAAGGGCTGCACCAGAAATGTGTATTTTGAAAAAGGGCTACACCAGAAACATGTTTTATGATGAAGGGCGACACCAGCAATATGCATTTTAATAAAGGGCTGCACCAGAAATGTGCATTTTGATAAATGGCAACACCAGAAATGTGCATTTTGATAACGGGCTCCACCAGAAAAATGTGCATTTTTATGAAGGGCGACACCAGAAATGTGCATTTTGATAAAGAGCTACACCAGAAATGTGCATTTTCATAAAGGGCTACACCAGAAATGTGCATTTTGATAAAGGGCGACACCAGAAACTTGCATTTTGATGAAGGACTACACCAGAAATGTGCATTTAGATAAAGGGCTTCACCAGAAATGTGCCTTTTGACAAAGGGCTACACCAGAAATGTGCATTTTGATAAAGGACGACACCAGAAATGTGCCTTTTGACAAAGGGTTACACCAGAAATGTGTCTTTTGATAAAAGGCTACAACAGAAATGTGCATTTTGACAAAGGGCTTCACCATAAATGTGCATTTTTATAAAGGGCAACACCAGAAATGTGCCTTTTGACAAAGGGTTACACCAGAAATGTGCATTTTGACAAGGGGCTACATCAGAAATGTGCCTTTTGACAAAGGGCTACACCAGAAATGTGCATTTTGACAAAGGGCTACACCAGAAATGTGCATTTTGACAAAGGGCTTCACCAGAAATGTGCATTTTGTAAAAGGGCTACACCAGAAACGTGCTTTTTAATGAAGGGATACACCAGAAACCTGCCTTTCGTTTAAGTGCTACACCAGAAACGTGCTTTTTGAGAAGGGTTTATAACAGAAACGTGCCTTTCGACAATGGGTTACACCAGAAACGTGCTTTTTGATACAGGGCTACACCAGAAATGTGCATTTTGACAAAGGGCTACAACAGAAATGTGCATTTTGATGAAGGGCTCCACCAGAAATGTGCATATTGATAAAGGGCTACACCAGAAATGTGCATTTTGATAAATGGCAACACCAGAAATGTGCATTTTGATAATGGGCTTCACCAGAAATGTGCATTTTGATGAAGGGCGACACCAGAAACGTGCCTTTTGAAAAAGGATTGCACCAGAAATGTGCATTTTGAAAAAGGGCGCCACCAGAAATGTGCATTTTGATAAAGGGCTCCACCAGAACTGTGCCTTTTGACAAAGGTCTACACCAGAAATGTGCATTTTGAAAAAGTGCTCCACCATAAACTTGCGTTTTGATGAAGGACTACACCAGAAATGTGCATTTTGATAAAGGGCTTCACCAGAAATGTGCATTTAGACAAGGGGCTACATCAGAAATGTGCCTTTTGACAAAGGGCTACACCAGAAATGTGCATTTTGACAAAGGGCTACACCAGAAATGTGCATTTTGATAAAAGGCTACACCAGAAATGTGCATTTTGACAAAGGGCTTCACCAGAAATGTGCATTTTGATAAAGGGCTGCACCAGAAATGTGTATTTTGACAAAGGGCTCCACCAGAAATGTGCATTTTGAAAAAGCGCCACACCAGAAACGTGCATTTTGATAAAGGACTACACCAGAAATGTGCATTTTGATAAAGGGCTACACCAGAAACATGTTTTTTGATGAATGGCGGCAGCAGAAATGTGCAGTTTAATAAAGGTATACACCAGAAATGTGCATTTTGAGAAAGTGCTACACCAGAAACGTGTTTTATGATGAGGGGCAACACCAGCAATATGCATTTTAATAAAGGGCTGCACCAGAAATGTGCATTGTGATAAATGGCAACACCAGAAATGTGCATTTTGATGACGGGCTCCACCAGAAATGTGCATTTTGATAAAGGGCTACACCAGAAATGTGCATTTTGAAAAAGTCCCACACCAGACACGTGCATTTTGAAAAAGGACTACACCAGAAATGTGCATTTTGATAAAGGGCGACACCAGAAATGAGCATTTTGATAAAGGGCTACACCAGAAACATGTTTTTTGATGAAGGGCGGCACCAGAAATGTGCATTTTGAGAAAGTGCGACACCAGAAACGTGTTTTAAGATGAAGGGTGACACCAGAAATATGCATTTTAATAAAGGGCTGCACCAGAAATGTGCATTTTGATAAATGGCAACACCAGAAATGTGCATTTTGATAACGGGCTACACCAGAAATGTGCAATTTTAAAAAGGGCTACACCAGAAATGTGCATTTTAATAAAGGGCTGCAACAGAAATGTGCATTTTGATGAAGGGCGACACCAGACATGTGCATTTTGATAAAGGGCGACACCATAAATGTGCATTTTGATGAAGGGCTACACCAGAAATGTGCATTTTAATAAAGGGCTACACCAGAAACTTGCATTTTAATGAAGGACTACACCAGAAATGTGCATTTTGATAAAGGGCTACACCAGAAATGTGCCTTTTGACAAAGGGTTACACCAGAAATGTGCCTTTTGATAAAAGGCTACAACAGAAATGTGCATTTTGACAAAGGGCTTCACCAGAAATGTGCATTTTAACAAGGGGCTACACCAGAAATGTGCATTTTGACAAAGGGCGACACCAGAAATGTGCATTTTGACAAAGGGCTACACCAGAAATGTGCATTTTGATAAAGGGCTGCACCAGAAATGTGTATTTTGAAAAAGGGCTACACCAGAAACATGTTTTATGATGAAGGGCGACACCAGCAATATGCATTTTAATAAAGGGCTGCACCAGAAATGTGCATTTTGATAAATGGCAACACCAGAAATGTGCATTTTGATAACGGGCTCCACCAGAAAAATGTGCATTTTTATGAAGGGCGACACCAGAAATGTGCATTTTGATAAAGAGCTACACCAGAAATGTGCATTTTCATAAAGGGCTACACCAGAAATGTGCATTTTGATAAAGGGCGACACCAGAAACTTGCATTTTGATGAAGGACTACACCAGAAATGTGCATTTAGATAAAGGGCTTCACCAGAAATGTGCCTTTTGACAAAGGGCTACACCAGAAATGTGCATTTTGATAAAGGACGACACCAGAAATGTGCCTTTTGACAAAGGGTTACACCAGAAATGTGTCTTTTGATAAAAGGCTACAACAGAAATGTGCATTTTGACAAAGGGCTTCACCATAAATGTGCATTTTGATAAAGGGCAACACCAGAAATGTGCCTTTTGACAAAGGGTTACACCAGAAATGTGCATTTTGACAAGGGGCTACATCAGAAATGTGCCTTTTGACAAAGGGCTACACCAGAAATGTGCATTTTGACAAAGGGCTACACCAGAAATGTGCATTTTGACAAAGGGCTTCACCAGAAATGTGCATTTTGTAAAAGGGCTACACCAGAAACGTGCTTTTTAATGAAGGGATACACCAGAAACCTGCCTTTCGTTTAAGTGCTACACCAGAAACGTGCTTTTTGAGAAGGGTTTATAACAGAAACGTGCCTTTCGACAATGGGTTACACCAGAAACGTGCTTTTTGATACAGGGCTACACCAGAAATGTGCATTTTGACAAAGGGCTACAACAGAAATGTGCATTTTGATGAAGGGCTCCACCAGAAATGTGCATATTGATAAAGGGCTACACCAGAAATGTGCATTTTGATAAATGGCAACATCAGAAATGTGCATTTTGATAATGGGCTTCACCAGAAATGTGCATTTTGATGAAGGGCGACACCAGAAACGTGCCTTTTGAAAAAGGATTGCACCAGAAATGTGCATTTTGAAAAAGGGCGCCACCAGAAATGTGCATTTTGATAAAGGGCTCCACCAGAACTGTGCCTTTTGACAAAGGTCTACACCAGAAATGTGCATTTTGAAAAAGTGCTCCACCATAAACTTGCGTTTTGATGAAGGACTACACCAGAAATGTGCATTTTGATAAAGGGCTTCACCAGAAATGTGCATTTAGACAAGGGGCTACATCAGAAATGTGCCTTTTGACAAAGGGCTACACCAGAAATGTGCATTTTGACAAAGGGCTACACCAGAAATGTGCATTTTGATAAAGGGCTGCACCAGAAATGTGTATTTTGATAAAGGGCTCCACCAGAAATGTGCATTTTGAAAAAGGGCAACATCAGAAACGTGCATTTTGAAAAATGGTTACACCAGAAATGTGCATTTTGACAAAGTGCTCCACCAGAAATGTGCATTTTGAAAAAGCGCCACACCAGAAACGTGCATTTTGATAAAGGACTACACCAGAAATGTGCATTTTGATAAAGGGCTACACCAGAAACATGTTTTTTGATGAATGGCGGCACCAGAAATGTGCAGTTTAATAAAGGTATACACCAGAAATGTGCATTTTGAGAAAGTGCTACACCAGAAACGTGTTTTATGATGAGGGGCAACACCAGCAATATGCATTTTAATAAAGGGCTGCACCAGAAATGTGCATTGTGATAAATGGCAACACCAGAAATGTGCATTTTGATGACGGGCTCCACCAGAAATGTGCATTTTTATGAAGGGCGACACCAGAAATGTGCATTTTGATAAGGGGCTACACCAGAAATGTGCATTTTGATAAAGGGCTACACCAGAAATGTGCATTTTGAAAAAGTCCCACACCAGACACGTGCATTTTGAAAAAGGACTACACCAGAAATGTGCATTTTGATAAAGGGCGACACCAGAAATGAGCATTTTGATAAAGGGCTACACCAGAAACATGTTTTTTTATGATGGGCGGCACCAGAAATGTGCATTTTGAGAAAGTGCGACACCAGAAACGTGTTTTATGATGAAGGGTGACACCAGAAATATGCATTTTAATAAAGGGCTGCACCAGAAATGTGCATTTTGAGAAATGGCAACACCAGAAATGTGCATTTTGATAACGGGCTACACCAGAAATGTGCAATTTTAAAAAGGGCTACACCAGAAATGTGCATTTTAATAAAGGGCTGCACCAGAAATGTGCATTTTGATGAAGGGCGACACCAGACATGTGCATTTTGATAAAGGGCTACACCATAAATGTGCATTTTGATGAAGGGCTACACCAGAAATGTGCATTTTGATAAAGGGCTACACCAGAAACTTGCATTTTAATGAAGGACTACACCAGAAATGTGCATGTTCATAAAGCGCTACACCAGAAATGTGCCTTTTGACAAAGGGTTACACCAGAAATGTGCCTTTTGATAAAAGGCTACAACAGAAATGTGCATTTTGACAAAGGGCTACACCAGAAATGTGCATTTTGACACTGGGCTACACCAGAAATGTGCATTTTGACAAAGGGCTTCACCAGAAATGTGCATTTTGACAAGGGACAACATCAGAAATGTGCCTTTTGACAAAGGGCTACACCAGAAATGTGCATTTTGATGAAGGGCGACACCAGAAACATGCCTTTTGATAAAGGATGACACCAGAAATGTGCATTTTGAAAAAGGGCGCCACCAGAAATGTGCATTTTGATAAAGGGCTCCACCAGAACTGTGCCTTTTGACAAAGGGCTACACCAGAAATGTGCATTTTGAAAAAGTGCTCCACCAGAAACTTGCGTTTTGATGAAGGACTACACCAGAAATGTGCATTTTGATAAAGGGCTTCACCAGAAATGTGCATTTTGACAAGGGGCTACATCAGAAATGTGCCTTTTGACAAAGGGCTACACCAGAAATGTGCATTTTGACAAAGGGCTACACCAGAAATGTGCATTTTGATAAAGGGCTGCACCAGAAATGTGCATTTTGAAAAAGGGCCACATCAGAAACGTGCTTTTTAATGAAGGGATACACCAGAAACCTGCCTTCCGTTTAAGTGCTACACCAGAAACGTGCTTTTTGAGAAGGGTTTATAACAGAAACGTGCCTTTCGACAATGGGTTACACCAGAAACGTGCTTTTTGATACAGGGCTACACCAGAAATGTGCATTTTGACAAAGGGCTACAACAGAAATGTGCATTTTGATGAAGGGCTCCACCAGAAATGTGCATATTGATAAAGGGCTACACCAGAAATGTGCATTTTGATAAATGGCAACACCAGAAATGTGCATTTTGATAACGGGCTTCACCAGAAATGTGCATTTTGATGAAGGGCGACACCAGAAACGTGCCTTTTGAAAAAGGATTGCACCAGAAATGTGCATTTTGAAAAAGGGCGCCACCAGAAATGTGCATTTTGATAAAGGGCTCCACCAGAACTGTGCCTTTTGACAAAGGTCTACACCAGAAATGTGCATTTTGAAAAAGTGCTCCACCATAAACTTGCGTTTTGATGAAGGACTACACCAGAAATGTGCATTTTGATTAAGGGCTTCACCAGAAATGTGCATTTAGACAAGGGGCTACATCAGAAATGTGCCTTTTGACAAAGGGCTACACCAGAAATGTGCATTTTGACAAAGGGCTACACCAGAAATGTGCATTTTGATAAAGGGCTGCACCAGAAATGTGTATTTTGATAAAGGGCTCCACCAGAAATGTGCATTTTGAAAAAGGGCAACATCAGAAACGTGCATTTTGAAAAATGGTTACACCAGAAATGTGCATTTTGACAAAGTGCTCCACCAGAAATGTGCATTTTGAAAAAGCCCCACACCAGAAACGTGCATTTTGATAAAGGACTACACCAGAAATGTGCATTTTGATAAAGGGCTACACCAGAAACATGTTTTTGGTGAATGGCGGCACCAGAAATGTGCAGTTTAATAAAGGTATACACCAGAAATGTGCATTTTGAGAAAGTGCTACACCAGAAACGTGTTTTATGATGAGGGGCAACACCAGCAATATGCATTTTAATAAAGGGCTGCACCAGAAATGTGCATTGTGATAAATGGCAACACCAGAAATGTGCATTTTGATGACGGGCTCCACCAGAAATGTGCATTTTTATGAAGGGCGACACCAGAAATGTGCATTTTGATAAGGGGCTACACCAGAAATGTGCATTTTGATAAAGGGCTACACCAGAAATGTGCATTTTGAAAAAGTCCCACACCAGACACGTGCATTTTGAAAAAGGACTACACCAGAAATGTGCATTTTGATAAAGGGCGACACCAGAAACATGTTTTTTGATGAAGGGCGGCACCAGAAATGTGCATTTTGAGAAAGTGCGACACCAGAAACGTGTTTTATGATGAAGGGTGACACCAGAAATATGCATTTTAATAAAGGGCTGCACCAGAAATGTGCATTTTGATAAATGGCAACACCAGAAATGTGCATTTTGATAACGGGCTACACCAGAAATGTGCAATTTTAAAAAGGGCTACACCAGAAATGTGCATTTTAATAAAGGGCTGCAACAGAAATGTGCATTTTGATGAAGGGCGACACCAGACATGTGCATTTTGATAAAGGGCTACACCATAAATGTGCATTTTGATGAAGGGCTACACCAGAAATGTGCATTTTAATAAAGGGCTACACCAGAAACTTGCATTTTAATGAAGGACTACACCAGAAATGTGCATTTTGATAAAGGGCTACACCAGAAATGTGCCTTTTGACAAAGGGTTACACCAGAAATGTGCCTTTTGATAAAAGGCTACAACAGAAATGTGCATTTTGACAAAGGGCTTCACCAGAAATGTGCATTTTAACAAGGGGCTACACCAGAAATGTGCATTTTGACAAAGGGCGACACCAGAAATGTGCATTTTGACAAAGGGCTACACCAGAAATGTGCATTTTGATAAAGGGCTGCACCAGAAATGTGTATTTTGATTAAGGGCTCCACCATAAATGTGTATTTTGAAAAAGCGCCACACCAGAAACGTGCATTTTGATAAAGGACTTCACCAGAAATGTGCATTTTGAAAAAGGGCTACACCAGAAACATGTTTTTTGATGAAGGGCGGCACCACAAATGTGCAGTTTAATATAGGGCTACACCAGAAAAGTGCATTTTGAGAAAGTGCTATACCAGAAACGTGTTTTATGATGAAGGGCAACACCAGCAATATGCATTTTAATAAAGGGCTGCACCAGAAATGTGCATTTTGATAAATGGCAACACCAGAAATGTGCATTTTGATAACGGGCTCCACCAGAAAAATGTGCATTTTTATGAAGGGCGACACCAGAAATGTGCATTTTGATAAAGAGCTACACCAGAAATGTGCATTTTCATAAAGGGCTACACCAGAAATGTGCATTTTGATAAAGGGCGACACCAGAAACTTGCATTTTGATGAAGGACTACACCAGAAATGTGCATTTAGATAAAGGGCTTCACCAGAAATGTGCCTTTTGACAAAGGGCTACACCAGAAATGTGCATTTTGATAAAGGACGACACCAGAAATGTGCCTTTTGACAAAGGGTTAGACCAGAAATGTGTCTTTTGATAAAAGGCTACAACAGAAATGTGCATTTTGACAAAGGGCTTCACCATAAATGTGCATTTTGATAAAGGGCAACACCAGAAATGTGCCTTTTGACAAAGGGTTACACCAGAAATGTGCATTTTGACAAGGGGCTACATCAGAAATGTGCCTTTTGACAAAGGGCTACACCAGAAATGTGCATTTTGACAAAGGGCTACACCAGAAATGTGCATTTTGACAAAGGGCTTCACCAGAAATGTGCATTTTGTAAAAGGGCTACACCAGAAACGTGCTTTTTAATGAAGGGATACACCAGAAACCTGCCTTTCGTTTAAGTGCAACACCAGAAACGTGCTTTTTGAGAAGGGTTTATAACAGAAACGTGCCTTTCGACAATGGGTTACACCAGAAACGTGCTTTTTGATACAGGGCTACACCAGAAATGTGCATTTTGACAAAGGGCTACAACAGAAATGTGCATTTTGATGAAGGGCTCCACCAGAAATGTGCATATTGATAAAGGGCTACACCAGAAATGTGCATTTTGATAAATGGCAACACCAGAAATGTGCATTTTGATAACGGGCTTCACCAGAAATGTGCATTTTGATGAAGGGCGACACCAGAAACGTGCCTTTTGAAAAAGGATTGCACCAGAAATGTGCATTTTGAAAAAGGGCGCCACCAGAAATGTGCATTTTGATAAAGGGCTCCACCAGAACTGTGCCTTTTGACAAAGGTCTACACCAGAAATGTGCATTTTGAAAAAGTGCTCCACCATAAACTTGCGTTTTGATGAAGGACTACACCAGAAATGTGCATTTTGATTAAGGGCTTCACCAGAAATGTGCATTTAGACAAGGGGCTACATCAGAAATGTGCCTTTTGACAAAGGGCTACACCAGAAATGTGCATTTTGACAAAGGGCTACACCAGAAATGTGCATTTTGATAAAGGGCTGCACCAGAAATGTGTATTTTGATAAAGGGCTCCACCAGAAATGTGCATTTTGAAAAAGGGCAACATCAGAAACGTGCATTTTGAAAAATGGTTACACCAGAAATGTGCATTTTGACAAAGTGCTCCACCAGAAATGTGCATTTTGAAAAAGCGCCACACCAGAAACGTGCATTTTGATAAAGGACTACACCAGAAATGTGCATTTTGATAAAGGGCTACACCAGAAACATGTTTTTTGATGAATGGCGGCACCAGAAATGTGCAGTTTAATAAAGGTATACACCAGAAATGTGCATTTTGAGAAAGTGCTACACCAGAAACGTGTTTTATGATGAGGGGCAACACCAGCAATATGCATTTTAATAAAGGGCTGCACCAGAAATGTGCATTGTGATAAATGGCAACACCAGAAATGTGCATTTTGATGACGGGCTCCACCAGAAATGTGCATTTTTATGAAGGGCGACACCAGAAATGTGCATTTTGATAAGGGGCTACACCAGAAATGTGCATTTTGATAAAGGGCTACACCAGAAATGTGCATTTTGAAAAAGTCCCACACCAGACACGTGCATTTTGAAAAAGGACTACACCAGAAATGTGCATTTTGATAAAGGGCGACACCAGAAATGAGCATTTTGATAAAGGGCTACACCAGAAACATGTTTTTTTATGATGGGCGGCACCAGAAATGTGCATTTTGAGAAAGTGCGACACCAGAAACGTGTTTTATGATGAAGGGTGACACCAGAAATATGCATTTTAATAAAGGGCTGCACCAGAAATGTGCATTTTGAGAAATGGCAACACCAGAAATGTGCATTTTGATAACGGGCTACACCAGAAATGTGCAATTTTAAAAAGGGCTACACCAGAAATGTGCATTTTAATAAAGGGCTGCACCAGAAATGTGCATTTTGATGAAGGGCGACACCAGACATGTGCATTTTGATAAAGGGCTTCACCATAAATGTGCATTTTGATGAAGGGCTACACCAGAAATGTGCATTTTGATAAAGGGCTACACCAGAAACTTGCATTTTAATGAAGGACTACACCAGAAATGTGCATGTTCATAAAGCGCTACACCAGAAATGTGCCTTTTGACAAAGGGTTACACCAGAAATGTGCCTTTTGATAAAAGGCTACAACAGAAATGTGCAGTTTGACAAAGGGCTACACCAGAAATGTGCATTTTGACACTGGGCTACACCAGAAATGTGCATTTTGACAAAGGGCTTCACCAGAAATGTGCATTTTGACAAGGGACAACATCAGAAATGTGCCTTTTGACAAAGGGCTACACCAGAAATGTGCATTTTGATGAAGGGCGACACCAGAAACGTGCCTTTTGATAAAGGATGACACCAGAAATGTGCATTTTGAAAAAGGGCGCCACCAGAAATGTGCATTTTGATAAAGGGCTCCACCAGAACTGTGCCTTTTGACAAAGGGCTACACCAGAAATGTGCATTTTGAAAAAGTGCTCCACCAGAAACTTGCGTTTTGATGAAGGACTACACCAGAAATGTGCATTTTGATAAAGGGCTTCACCAGAAATGTGCATTTTGACAAGGGGCTACATCAGAAATGTGCCTTTTGACAAAGGGCTACACCAGAAATGTGCATTTTGACAAAGGGCTACACCAGAAATGTGCATTTTGATAAAGGGCTGCACCAGAAATGTGCATTTTGAAAAAGGGCCACATCAGAAACGTGCTTTTTAATGAAGGGATACACCAGAAACCTGCCTTTCGTTTAAGTGCTACACCAGAAACGTGCTTTTTGAGAAGGGTTTATAACAGAAACGTGCCTTTCGACAATGGGTTACACCAGAAACGTGCTTTTTGATACAGGGCTACACCAGAAATGTGCATTTTGACAAAGGGCTACAACAGAAATGTGCATTTTGATGAAGGGCTCCACCAGAAATGTGCATATTGATAAAGGGCTACACCAGAAATGTGCATTTTGATAAATGGCAACACCAGAAATGTGCATTTTGATAACGGGCTTCACCAGAAATGTGCATTTTGATGAAGGGCGACACCAGAAACGTGCCTTTTGAAAAAGGATTGCACCAGAAATGTGCATTTTGAAAAAGGGCGCCACCAGAAATGTGCATTTTGATAAAGGGCTCCACCAGAACTGTGCCTTTTGACAAAGGTCTACACCAGAAATGTGCATTTTGAAAAAGTGCTCCACCATAAACTTGCGTTTTGATGAAGGACTACACCAGAAATGTGCATTTTGATTAAGGGCTTCACCAGAAATGTGCATTTAGACAAGGGGCTACATCAGAAATGTGCCTTTTGACAAAGGGCTACACCAGAAATGTGCATTTTGACAAAGGGCTACACCAGAAATGTGCATTTTGATAAAGGGCTGCACCAGAAATGTGTATTTTGATAAAGGGCTCCACCAGAAATGTGCATTTTGAAAAAGGGCAACATCAGAAACGTGCATTTTGAAAAATGGTTACACCAGAAATGTGCATTTTGACAAAGTGCTCCACCAGAAATGTGCATTTTGAAAAAGCCCCACACCAGAACCGTGCATTTTGATAAAGGACTACACCAGAAATGTGCATTTTGATAAAGGGCTACACCAGAAACATGTTTTTTGATGAATGGCGGCACCAGAAATGTGCAGTTTAATAAAGGTATACACCAGAAATGTGCATTTTGAGAAAGTGCTACACCAGAAACGTGTTTTATGATGAGGGGCAACACCAGCAATATGCATTTTAATAAAGGGCTGCACCAGAAATGTGCATTGTGATAAATGGCAACACCAGAAATGTGCATTTTGATGACGGGCTCCACCAGAAATGTGCATTTTTATGAAGGGCGACACCAGAAATGTGCATTTTGATAAGGGGCTACACCAGAAATGTGCATTTTGATAAAGGGCTACACCAGAAATGTGCATTTTGAAAAAGTCCCACACCAGACACGTGCATTTTGAAAAAGGACTACACCAGAAATGTGCATTTTGATAAAGGGCGACACCAGAAATGAGCATTTTGATAAAGGGCTACACCAGAAACATGTTTTTTTATGATGGGCGGCACCAGAAATGTGCATTTTGAGAAAGTGCGACACCAGAAACGTGTTTTATGATGAAGGGTGACACCAGAAATATGCATTTTAATAAAGGGCTGCACCAGAAATGTGCATTTTGATAAATGGCAACACCAGAAATGTGCATTTTGATTACGGGCTACACCAGAAATGTGCAATTTTAAAAAGGGCTACACCAGAAATGTGCATTTTAATAAAGGGCTGCACCAGAAATGTGCATTTTGATGAAGGGCGACACCAGACATGTGCATTTTGATAAAGGGCTACACCAGAAATGTGCAATTTTAAAAAGGGCTACACCAGAAATGTGCATTTTAATAAAGGGCTGCACCAGAAATGTGCATTTTGATGAAGGGCGACACCAGACATGTGCATTTTGATAAAGGGCTACACCAGAAACTTGCATTTTAATGAAGGACTACACCAGAAATGTGCATTTTCATAAAGCGCTACACCAGAAATGTGCCTTTTGACAAAGGGTTACACCAGAAATGTGCCTTTTGATAAAAGGCTACAACAGAAATGTGCATTTTGACAAAGGGCTACACCAGAAATGTGCATTTTGACACTGGGCTACACCAGAAATGTGCATTTTGACAAAGGGCTTCACCAGAAATGTGCATTATGACAAGGGGCAACATCAGAAATGTGCCTTTTGACAAAGGGCTACACCAGAAATGTGCATTTTGATGAAGGGCGACACCAGAAACGTGCCTTTTGATAAAGGATGACACCAGAAATGTGCATTTTGAATAAGGGCGCCACCAGAAATGTGCATTTTGATAAAGGGCTCCACCAGAACTGTGCCTTTTGACAAAGGGCTACACCAGAAATGTGCATTTTGAAAAAGTGCTCCACCAGAAACTTGCGTTTTGATGAAGGACTACACCAGAAATGTGCATTTTGATAAAGGGCTTCACCAGAAATGTGCATTTTGACAAGGGGCTACATCAGAAATGTGCCTTTTGACAAAGGGCTACACCAGAAATGTGCATTTTGACAAAGGGCTACACCAGAAATGTGCATTTTGATAAAGGGCTGCACCAGAAATGTGCATTTTGAAAAAGGGCCACATCAGAAACGTGCATTTTGATAAATGGTTACACCAGAAATGTGCATTTTGATAAAGGGCGACAACAGAAATGTGCATTTTGATAAAGGGCTACACCAGAAACGTTCATTTTGATAAATGGTTACACCAGAAATGTGCATTTTGATAAAGGGCGACAACATAAATGTGCATTTTGATAAAGGGCTAGACCAGAAACATGTTTTTTGATGAAGGGCGGCACCAGAAATGTGCAATTTAATAAAGGGCTACACCAGAAATGTGCATTTTAATGAAGGGCTACACCAGAAATGTGCATTATAATAAAGGGCTACACCAGAAATGTGCATTTTGATGAAGGGCGACACCAGAAATGTGTATTTTGATAAAGGGCTACACCATAAATGTGCATTTTGATGAAGGGCGACACCAGAAATGTGTATTTTGATAAAGGGCTACACCATAAATGTGCATTTTGATGAAGGGCGACACCAGAAATGTGTATTTTGATAAAGGGCGACACCATAAATGTGCATTTTGATGAAGGACTTCACCAGAAATGTGCATTTTGATAAAGTGCTACACCAGAAATGTGCCTTTTGACAAAGGGCTACACCAGAAATGTGCATTTTGATAAAGGGCAACACCAGAAATGTGCCTTTTGACAAAGGGTTACACCAGACATGTGTCTTTTGATAAAAGGCTTCAACAGAAATGTGCATTTTGACAAAGGGCTACACCAGAAATGTCCATTTTGACAAAGGGCTTCACCAGAAATGTGCATTTTGACAAGGGGCTACATCAGAAATGTGCCTTTTGACAAAGGGCTACACCAGAAATGTGCATTTTGACAAAGGGCTACACCAGAAATGTGCATTTTGAAAAAGGGCTTCACCAGAAATGTGCATTTTGAAAAAGCGCCACACCAGAAACGTGCATTTTGATAAAGGACTACACCAGAAATGTGCATTATGATAAAGGGCTACACCAGAAACATGTTTTTTGATGAATGACGGCACCAGAAATGTGCATTTTGAAAAAGGGCTCCACCAGAAACTTGCGTTTTGATGAAGGACTACACCAGAAATGTGCATTTTGATAAAGGGCTTCACCAGAAATGTGCATTTTGACAAGGGGCTACATCAGAAATGTGCCTTTTACAAAGGGCTACACCAGAAATGTGCATTTTGACAAAGGGTTTCACCAGAAATGTGCATTTTGACAAGGGGCTACATCAGAAATGTGCCTTTTGACAAAGGGCTACACCAGAAATGTGCATTTTGATAAAGGACTACACCAGAAACATGTTTTTGGATGAAGGGCGGCACCAGAAATGTGCAATTTAATAAAGGGCTACACCAGAAATGTGCATTTTAATGAAGGGCTACACCAGAAATGCGCATTTAAATATAAGGCTACACCAGAAATGTGCATTTTGACAAAGGGCTTCACCAGAAATGTGCATTTTGATAAAGGGCTGCACCAGAAATGTGTATTTTGACAAAGGGCTCCACCAGAAATGTGCATTTTGAAAAAGCGCCACACCAGAAACGTGCATTTTGATAAAGGACTACACCAGAAATGTGCATTTTGATAAAGGGCTACACCAGAAACATGTTTTTGGATGAAGGGCGGCACCAGAAATGTGCAATTTAATAAAGGGCTACACCAGAAATGTGCATTTTAATGAAGGGCTACACCAGAAATGCGCATTTTAATAAAAGGCTACACCAGAAATGTGCATTTTGACAAAGGGCTTCACCAGAAATGTGCATTTTGATAAAGGGCTGCACCAGAAATGTGTATTTTGACAAAGGGCTCCACCAGAAATGTGCATTTTGAAAAAGCGCCACACCAGAAACGTGCATTTTGATAAAGGACTACACCAGAAATGTGCATTTTGATAAAGGGCTACACCAGAAACATGTTTTTTGATGAATGGCGGCACCAGAAATGTGCAGTTTAATAAAGGTATACACCAGAAATGTGCATTTTGAGAAAGTGCTACACCAGAAACGTGTTTTATGATGAGGGGCAACACCAGCAATATGCATTTTAATAAAGGGCTGCACCAGAAATGTGCATTGTGATAAATGGCAACACCAGAAATGTGCATTTTGATGACGGGCTCCACCAGAAATGTGCATTTTTATGAAGGGCGACACCAGAAATGTGCATTTTGATAAGGGGCTACACCAGAAATGTGCATTTTGATAAAGGGCTACACCAGAAATGTGCATTTTGAAAAAGTCCCACACCAGACACGTGCATTTTGAAAAAGGACTACACCAGAAATGTGCATTTTGATAAAGGGCGACACCAGAAATGAGCATTTTGATAAAGGGCTACACCAGAAACATGTTTTTTGATGAAGGGCGGCACCAGAAATGTGCATTTTGAGAAAGTGCGACACCAGAAACGTGTTTTATGATGAAGGGTGACACCAGAAATATGCATTTTAAAAAAGGGCTACACCAGAAACGTTCATTTTGACAAATGGTTACACCAGAAATGTGCATTTTGATAAAGGTCGACAACAGAAATGTGCATTTTGATAAAGGGCTACACCAGAAACATGTTTTTGGATGAAGGGCGGCACCAGAAATGTGCAATTTAATAAAGGGCTACACCAGAAATGTGCATTTTAATGAAGGGCTACACCAGAAATGTACATTTTAATAAAAGGCTACACCAGAAATGTGCATTTTGACAAAGGGCTTCACCAGAAATGTGCATTTTGATAAAGGGCTGCACCAGAAATGTGTATTTTGACAAAGGGCTCCACCAGAAATGTGCATTTTGAAAAAGCGCCACACCAGAAACGTGCATTTTGATAAAGGACTACACCAGAAATGTGCATTATGATAAAGGGCTACACCAGAAACATGTTTTTTGATGAATGACGGCACCAGAAATGTGCATTTTGATAAAGGGCTCCACCAGAAACTTGCGTTTTGATGAAGGACTACACCAGAAATGTGCATTTTGAGAAAGGGCTTCACCAGAAATGTGCATTTTGACAAGGGGCTACATCAGAAATGTGCCTTTTACAAAGGGCTACACCAGAAATGTGCATTTTGACAAAGGGTTTCACCAGAAATGTGCATTTTGACAAGGGCTACACCAGAAACATGTTTTTTGATGAAGGGTGGCACCACAAATGTGCAGTTTAATAAAGGGCTACACCAGAAAAGTGCATTTTGAGAAAGTGCTATACCAGAAACGTGTTTTATGATGAAGGGCGACACCAGCAATATGCATTTTAATAAAGGGCTGCACCAGAAATGTGCATTTTGATAACGGGCTCCACCAGAAAAATGTGCATTTTTATGAAGGGCGACACCAGAAATGTGCATTTTGATAAAGGGCTACACCAGAAACATGTTTTTTGATGAATGGCGGCACCAGAAATGTGCAGTTTAATAAAGGTATACACCAGAAATGTGCATTTTGAGAAAGTGCTACACCAGAAACGTGTTTTATGATGAGGGGCAACACCAGCAATATGCATTTTAATAAAGGGCTGCACCAGAAATGTGCATTGTGATAAATGGCAACACCAGAAATGTGCATTTTGATGATGGGCTCCACCAGAAATGTGCATTTTTATGAAGGGCGACACCAGAAATGTGCATTTTGATAAGGGGCTACACCAGAAATGTGCATTTTGATAAAGGGCTACACCAGAAATGTGCATTTTGAAAAAGTCCCACACCAGACACGTGCATTTTGAAAAAGGACTACACCAGAAATGTGCATTTTGATAAAGGGCGACACCAGAAATGAGCATTTTGATAAAGGGCTACACCAGAAACATGTTTTTTGATGAAGGGCGGCACCAGAAATGTGCATTTTGAGAAAGTGCGACACCAGAAACGTGTTTTATGATGAAGGGTGACACCAGAAATATGCATTTTAATAAAGCGCTGCACCAGAAATGTGCATTTTGATAAATGGCAACACCAGAAATGTGCATTTTGATAACGGGCTACACCAGAAATGTGCAATTTTAAAAAGGGCTACACCAGAAATGTGCATTTTAATAAAGGGCTGCACCAGAAATGTGCATTTTGATGAAGGGCGACACCAGACATGTGCATTTTGATAAAGGGCTACACCATAAATGTGCATTTTGATGAAGGGCTACACCAGAAATGTGCATTTTGATAAAGGGCTACACCAGAAACTTGCATTTTAATGAAGGACTACACCAGAAATGTGCATTTTGATAAAGGGCTACACCAGAAATGTGCCTTTTGACAAAGGGTTACACCAGAAATGTGCCTTTTGATAAAAGGCTACAACAGAAATGTGCATTTTGACAAAGGGCTTCACCAGAAATGTGCTTTTTAACAAGGGGCTACACCAGAAATGTGCATTTTGACAAAGGGCGACACCAGAAATGTGCATTTTGACAAAGGGCTACACCAGAAATGTGCATTTTGATAAAGGGCTGCACCAGAAATGTGTATTTTGATTAAGGGCTCCACCATAAATGTGTATTTTGAAAAAGCGCCACACCAGAAACGTGCATTTTGATAAAGGACTTCACCAGAAATGTGCATTTTGAAAAAGGGCTACACCAGAAACATGTTTTTTGATGAAGGGCGGCACCACAAATGTGCAGTTTAATAAAGGGCTACACCAGAAAAGTGCATTTTGAGAAAGTGCTATACCAGAAACGTGTTTTATGATGAAGGGCGACACCAGCAATATGCATTTTAATAAAGGGCTGCACCAGAAATGTGCATTTTGATAAATGGCAACACCAGAAATGTGCATTTTGATAACGGGCTCCACCAGAAAAATGTGCATTTTTATGAAGGGCGACACCAGAAATGTGCATTTTGATAAAGAGCTACACCAGAAATGTGCATTTTCATAAAGGGCTACACCAGAAATGTGCATTTTGATAAAGGGCGACACCAGAAACTTGCATTTTGATGAAGGACTACACCAGAAATGTGCATTTAGATAAAGGGCTTCACCAGAAATGTGCCTTTTGACAAAGGGCTACACCAGAAATGTGCATTTTGATAAAGGACGACACCAGAAATGTGCCTTTTGACAAAGGGTTACACCAGAAATGTGTCTTTTGATAAAAGGCTACAACAGAAATGTGCATTTTGACAAAGGGCTTCACCATAAATGTGCATTTTGATAAAGGGCAACACCAGAAATGTGCCTTTTGACAAAGGGTTACACCAGAAATGTGCATTTTGACAAGGGGCTACATCAGAAATGTGCCTTTTGACAAAGGGCTACACCAGAATGTGCATTTTGACAAAGGGCTACACCAGAAATGTGCATTTTGACAAAAGGCTTCACCAGAAATGTGCATTTTGTGAAAGGGCTACACCAGAAACGTGCTTTTTAATGAAGGGATACACCAGAAACCTGCCTTTCGTTTAAGTGCTACACCAGAAACGTGCTTTTTGAGAAAGGTTTATAACAGAAACGTGCCTTTCGACAATGGGTTACACCAGAAACGTGCTTTTTGATAAAGGGCTACAACAGAAATGTGCATTTTGACAAAGGGCTACAACAGAAATGTGCATTTTGATGAAGGGCTCCACCAGAAATGTGCATATTGATAAAGGGCTACACCAGAAATGTGCATTTTGATAAATGGCAACACCAGAAATGTGCATTTTGATAACGGGCTTCACCAGAAATGTGCATTTTGATGAAGGGCGACACCAGAAACGTGCCTTTTGAAAAAGGATGACACCAGAAATGTGCATTTTGAAAAAGGGCGCCACCAGAAATGTGCATTTTGATAAAGGGCTCCACCAGAACTGTGCCTTTTGACAAAGGGCTACACCAGAAATGTGCATTTTGAAAAAGTGCTCCACCATAAACTTGCGTTTTGATGAAGGACTACACCAGAAATGTGCATTTTGATTAAGGGCTTCACCAGAAATGTGCATTTTGACAAGGGGCTACATCAGAAATGTGCCTTTTGACAAAGGGCTACACCAGAAATGTGCATTTTGACAAAGGGCTACACCAGAAATGTGCATTTTGATAAAGGGCTGCACCAGAAATGTGTATTTTGATAAAGGGCTCCACCAGAAATGTGCATTTTGAAAAAGGGCCACATCAGAAACGTGCATTTTGAAAAATGGTTACACCAGAAATGTGCATTTTGATAAAGGGCGACAACAGAAATGTGCATTTTGATAAAGGGCTACACCAGAAACGTTCATTTTGACAAATGGTTACACCAGAAATGTGCATTTTGATAAAGGGCGACAACAGAAATGTGCATTTTGATAAAGGGCTACACCAGAAACATGTTTTTGGATGAAGGGCGGCACCAGAAATGTGCAATTTAATAAAGGGCTACACCAGAAATGTGCATTTTAATAAAAGGCTACACCAGAAATGTGCATTTTGACAAAGGGCTTCACCAGAAATGTGCATTTTGATAAAGGGCTGCACCAGAAATGTGTATTTTGACAAAGGGCTCCACCAGAAATGTGCATTTTGAAAAAGCGCCACACCAGAAACGTGCATTTTGATAAAGGACTACACCAGAAATGTGCATTTTGATAAAAGGCTACACCAGAAACATGTTTTTTGATGAATGGCGGCACCAGAAATGTGCAGTTTAATAAAGGTATACACCAGAAATGTGCATTTTGAGAAAGTGCTACACCAGAAACGTGTTTTATGATGAGGGGCAACACCAGCAATATGCATTTTAATAAAGGGCTGCACCAGAAATGTGCATTGTGATAAATGGCAACACCAGAAATGTGCATTTTGATGACGGGCTCCACCAGAAATGTGCATTTTTATGAAGGGCGACACCAGAAATGTGCATTTTGATAAGGGGCTACACCAGAAATGTGCATTTTGATAAAGGGCTACACCAGAAATGTGCATTTTGAAAAAGTCCCACACCAGACACGTGCATTTTGAAAAAGGACTACACCAGAAATGTGCATTTTGATAAAGGGCGACACCAGAAATGAGCATTTTGATAAAGGGCTACACCAGAAACATGTTTTTTGATGAAGGGCGGCACCAGAAATGTGCATTTTGAGAAAGTGCGACACCAGAAACGTGTTTTATGATGAAGGGTGACACCAGAAATATGCATTTTAATAAAGGGCTGCACCAGAAATGTGCATTTTGATAAATGGCAACACCAGAAATGTGCATTTTGATAACGGGCTACACCAGAAATGTGCAATTTTAAAAAGGGCTACACCAGAAATGTGCATTTTAATAAAGGGCTGCAACAGAAATGTGCATTTTGATGAAGGGCGACACCAGACATGTGCATTTTGATAAAGGGCTACACCATAAATGTGCATTTTGATGAAGGGCTACACTAGAAATGTGCATTTTAATAAAGGGCTACACCAGAAACTTGCATTTTAATGAAGGACTACACCAGAAATGTGCATTTTGATAAAGGGCTACACCAGAAATGTGCCTTTTGACAAAGGGTTACACCAGAAATGTGCCTTTTGATAAAAGGCTACAACAGAAATGTGCATTTTGACAAAGGGCTTCACCAGAAATGTGCATTTTAACAAGGGGCTACACCAGAAATGTGCATTTTGACAAAGGGCGACACCAGAAATGTGCATTTTGACAAAGGGCTACACCAGAAATGTGCATTTTGATAAAGGGCTGCACCAGCAATGTGTATTTTGATTAAGGGCTCCACCATAAATGTGTATTTTGAAAAAGCGCCACACCAGAAACGTGCATTTTGATAAAGGACTTCACCAGAAATGTGCATTTTGAAAAAGGGCTACACCAGAAACATGTTTTTTGATGAAGGGCGGCACCACAAATGTGCAGTTTAATATAGGGCTACACCAGAAAAGTGCATTTTGAGAAAGTGCTATACCAGAAACGTGTTTTATGATGAAGGGCGACACCAGCAATATGCATTTTAATAAAGGGCTGCACCAGAAATGTGCATTTTGATAAATGGCAACACCAGAAATGTGCATTTTGATAACGGGCTCCACCAGAAAAATGTGCATTTTTATGAAGGGCGACACCAGAAATGTGCATTTTGATAAAGAGCTACACCAGAAATGTGCATTTTCATAAAGGGCTACACCAGAAATGTGCATTTTGATAAAGGGCGACACCAGAAACTTGCATTTTGATGAAGGACTACACCAGAAATGTGCATTTAGATAAAGGGCTTCACCAGAAATGTGCCTTTTGACAAAGGGCTACACCAGAAATGTGCATTTTGATAAAGGACGACACCAGAAATGTGCCTTTTGACAAAGGGTTACACCAGAAATGTGTCTTTTGATAAAAGGCTACAACAGAAATGTGCATTTTGACAAAGGGCTTCACCATAAATGTGCATTTTGATAAAGGGCAACACCAGAAATGTGCCTTTTGACAAATAGTCTAGTAGGAAGACTAGGTCCCCCTGCACCCCCCGGAGATATACTTCTAATCAGTGTTTCTAGATTGGAAAAAATGTGTAGAAAATGACTAGCTATGGCCCCAAGCTGAAAAAATGTCCCACATACCATTTTTATGCAAATTACTGCTGCCATTATCAAAAAAAGACTAGGTCCCCCTGCACCCCCCGGAGATATACTGAAACTGGCAGTGACTGGTGATTGAAATGCGGTGCCTTTTTGTGTTTCAGGTCGAGGTACGTGAACTCCCCACGATCTACAGCAACCAGGAAGAGACTGATACCAGGGTGGTTCTGTACCTCCATCATGCTGCTACCATCGGATACAAGAACGCTGTAGTCAGAACACCGGACACAGACATCCTCCTGATCCTGCTCCACCATGCCCACAACATCAAGCTGACGGTGTACCTGGATACAGGGTCAGGGAAGCATCGCCAACTTGTCAACGTCTCTGAGCTGGCAGAATCCCTGGGAGAGGACTACTGTGCCACTCTCCTGGGGTACTATGTGTTCAGCGGAGAAGACTGCACCAGTGCCTTCAAAGGGAAGGGAAAAGTCGGGCCCTTGAAAAAGCTGGAGAAGAATCCCAGGTTTCACAGGGCATTCGGTGAACTGGGTGACAACTGGGATGCCAACCCTGAGGTGGAGAGGCAGTTAGAAAAATTCACCTGTGTGATGTACGGCCAGAGTCGCGAGTCATCAGTGGACATTGTCCGTGCCAAGCTGCTACGAAAAATGGTGGGAGAGGACAAGACCCTCACATCCAAGTCCAAGGTTGATCTGGCTCGCCTTCCTCCATGCCAGTCTGCCCTGAAGCCGCACATCCAGCGTGTGAACCACCGCGTAGCATTGTACAAAAGAGCCGATCAACCTATCATCGAAAAGCCAAAACCTTATGAGGAGCAAGGATGGATAAGGACTGATGAAGGACTGTTGAAACCAATGTGGTCCAGTGGTCCCATCCTACCAACCTCACTGGTGGATCTTCTGAACACAGGAGAGCACGAAGAGGAGGAGGAAGAGGAAGGAGAAGAAGAGTTTGACTCTGACGATTTCGATGAAAATGATGATGACTGACTCAGTGTAGAATCACTAATGCTAATGATGTTTATCTAAAACAAGCAAGAGAAGAGTGGTCACATTGAGTGCTAGGACTATTTTGACAGTTGTAATATTTAGAAAAATAAAACTTTGTGTTAACGTCTGTGTAGACGGACCTTAATATGAGTCTATTATTTCGTAAAACTGTGATTATTTTGTAAATAAAGCACTAATTAGCATACTAGTATACCATAGACACATGTAATCATGTTATGAATAGTTCTATCATGATCTATGCCCTTCAAAACATGGGTCTAGACACCTTCATTTTTCAATTATCTGCAATATTGGCTGAGATATGTCAAAAATCGTTTTTTTGATAATGGCAGCAGTAATTTGCATAGAAATGGTATGTGGGACATTTTTTCAGCTTGGGGCCATAGCTAGTCATTTTCTACACATTTTTTCCAATCTAGAAACACTGATTAGAAGTATATCTCCGGGGGGTGCAGGGGGACCTAGTCTTTTTTTGATAATGGCAGCAGTAATTTGCATAAAAATGGTATGTGGGTCATTTTTTCAGCTTGGGGCCATAGCTAGTCATTTTCTACACATTTTTTCCAATCTAGAAACACTGATTAGAAGTATATCTCCGGGGGGTGCAGGGGGACCTAGTCTTCCTACTAGACTAAAAGGGTTACACCAGAAATGTGCATTTTGACAAGGGGCTAAATCAGAAATGTGCCTTTTGACAAAGAGCTACACCAGAAATGTGCATTTTGACAAAGGGCTACACCAGAAATGTGCATTTTGACAAAGGGCTTCACCAGAAATGTGCATTTTGTAAAAGGGCTACACCAGAAACGTGCTTTTTAATGAAGGGATACACCAGAAACCTGCCTTTCGTTTAAGTGCTACACCAGAAACGTGCTTTTTGAGAAGGGTTTATAACAGAAACGTGCCTTTCGACAATGGGTTACACCAGAAACGTGCTTTTTGATACAGGGCTACACCAGAAATGTGCATTTTGACAAAGGGCTACAACAGAAATGTGCATTTTGATGAAGGGCTCCACCAGAAATGTGCATATTGATAAAGGGCTACACCAGAAATGTGCATTTTGATAAATGGCAACACCAGAAATGTGCATTTTGATAACGGGCTTCACCAGAAATGTGCATTTTGATGAAGGGCGACACCAGAAACGTGCCTTTTGAAAAAGGATTGCACCAGAAATGTGCATTTTGAAAAAGGGCGCCACCAGAAATGTGCATTTTGATAAAGGGCTCCACCAGAACTGTGCCTTTTGACAAAGGTCTACACCAGAAATGTGCATTTTGAAAAAGTGCTCCACCATAAACTTGCGTTTTGATGAAGGACTACACCAGAAATGTGCATTTTGATTAAGGGCTTCACCAGAAATGTGCATTTAGACAAGGGGCTACATCAGAAATGTGCCTTTTGACAAAGGGCTACACCAGAAATGTGCATTTTGACAAAGGGCTACACCAGAAATGTGCATTTTGATAAAGGGCTGCACCAGAAATGTGTATTTTGATAAAGGGCTCCACCAGAAATGTGCATTTTGAAAAAGGGCAACATCAGAAACGTGCATTTTGAAAAATGGTTACACCAGAAATGTGCATTTTGACAAAGTGCTCCACCAGAAATGTGCATTTTGAAAAAGCGCCACACCAGAAACGTGCATTTTGATAAAGGACTACACCAGAAATGTGCATTTTGATAAAGGGCTACACCAGAAACATGTTTTTTGATGAATGGCGGCACCAGAAATGTGCAGTTTAATAAAGGTATACACCAGAAATGTGCATTTTGAGAAAGTGCTACACCAGAAACGTGTTTTATGATGAGGGGCAACACCAGCAATATGCATTTTAATAAAGGGCTGCACCAGAAATGTGCATTGTGATAAATGGCAACACCAGAAATGTGCATTTTGATGACGGGCTCCACCAGAAATGTGCATTTTTATGAAGGGCGACACCAGAAATGTGCATTTTGATAAGGGGCTACACCAGAAATGTGCATTTTGATAAAGGGCTACACCAGAAATGTGCATTTTGAAAAAGTCCCACACCAGACACGTGCATTTTGAAAAAGGACTACACCAGAAATGTGCATTTTGATAAAGGGCGACACCAGAAATGAGCATTTTGATAAAGGGCTACACCAGAAACATGTTTTTTTATGATGGGCGGCACCAGAAATGTGCATTTTGAGAAAGTGCGACACCAGAAACGTGTTTTATGATGAAGGGTGACACCAGAAATATGCATTTTAATAAAGGGCTGCACCAGAAATGTGCATTTTGATAAATGGCAACACCAGAAATGTGCATTTTGATAACGGGCTACACCAGAAATGTGCAATTTTAAAAAGGGCTACACCAGAAATGTGCATTTTAATAAAGGGCTGCACCAGAAATGTGCATTTTGATGAAGGGCGACACCAGACATGTGCATTTTGATAAAGGGCTACACCATAAATGTGCATTTTGATGAAGGGCTACACCAGAAATGTGCATTTTGATAAAGGGCTACACCAGAAACTTGCATTTTAATGAAGGACTACACCAGAAATGTGCATTTTCATAAAGCGCTACACCAGAAATGTGCCTTTTGACAAAGGGTTACACCAGAAATGTGCCTTTTGATAAAAGGCTACAACAGAAATGTGCATTTTGACAAAGGGCTACACCAGAAATGTGCATTTTGACACTGGGCTACACCAGAAATGTGCATTTTGACAAAGGGCTTCACCAGAAATGTGCATTTTGACAAGGGACAACATCAGAAATGTGCCTTTTGACAAAGGGCTACACCAGAAATGTGCATTTTGATGAAGGGCGACACCAGAAACGTGCCTTTTGATAAAGGATGACACCAGAAATGTGCATTTTGAAAAAGGGCGCCACCAGAAATGTGCATTTTGATAAAGGGCTCCACCAGAACTGTGCCTTTTGACAAAGGGCTACACCAGAAATGTGCATTTTGAAAAAGTGCTCCACCAGAAACTTGCGTTTTGATGAAGGACTACACCAGAAATGTGCATTTTGATAAAGGGCTTCACCAGAAATGTGCATTTTGACAAGGGGCTACATCAGAAATGTGCCTTTTGACAAAGGGCTACACCAGAAATGTGCATTTTGACAAAGGGCTACACCAGAAATGTGCATTTTGATAAAGGGCTGCACCAGAAATGTGCATTTTGAAAAAGGGCCACATCAGAAACGTGCTTTTTAATGAAGGGATACACCAGAAACCTGCCTTTCGTTTAAGTGCTACACCAGAAACGTGCTTTTTGAGAAGGGTTTATAACAGAAACGTGCCTTTCGACAATGGGTTACACCAGAAACGTGCTTTTTGATACAGGGCTACACCAGAAATGTGCATTTTGACAAAGGGCTACAACAGAAATGTGCATTTTGATGAAGGGCTCCACCAGAAATGTGCATATTGATAAAGGGCTACACCAGAAATGTGCATTTTGATAAATGGCAACACCAGAAATGTGCATTTTGATAACGGGCTTCACCAGAAATGTGCATTTTGATGAAGGGCGACACCAGAAACGTAACTTTTGAAAAAGGATTGCACCAGAAATGTGCATTTTGAAAAAGGGCGCCACCAGAAATGTGCATTTTGATAAAGGGCTCCACCAGAACTGTGCCTTTTGACAAAGGTCTACACCAGAAATGTGCATTTTGAAAACGTGCTCCACCATAAACTTGCGTTTTGATGAAGGACTACACCAGAAATGTGCATTTTGATTAAGGGCTTCACCAGAAATGTGCATTTAGACAAGGGGCTACATCAGAAATGTGCCTTTTGACAAAGGGCTACACCAGAAATGTGCATTTTGACAAAGGGCTACACCAGAAATGTGCATTTTGATAAAGGGCTGCACCAGAAATGTGTATTTTGATAAAGGGCTCCACCAGAAATGTGCATTTTGAAAAAGGGCAACATCAGAAACGTGCATTTTGAAAAATGGTTACACCAGAAATGTGCATTTTGACAAAGTGCTCCACCAGAAATGTGCATTTTGAAAAAGCGCCACACCAGAAACGTGCATTTTGATAAAGGACTACACCAGAAATGTGCATTTTGATAAAGGGCTACACCAGAAACATGTTTTTTGATGAATGGCGGCACCAGAAATGTGCAGTTTAATAAAGGTATACACCAGAAATGTGCATTTTGAGAAAGTGCTACACCAGAAACGTGTTTTATGATGAGGGGCAACACCAGCAATATGCATTTTAATAAAGGGCTGCACCAGAAATGTGCATTGTGATAAATGGCAACACCAGAAATGTGCATTTTGATGACGGGCTCCACCAGAAATGTGCATTTTTATGAAGGGCGACACCAGAAATGTGCATTTTGATAAGGGGCTACACCAGAAATGTGCATTTTGATAAAGGGCTACACCAGAAATGTGCATTTTGAAAAAGTCCCACACCAGACACGTGCATTTTGAAAAAGGACTACACCAGAAATGTGCATTTTGATAAAGGGCGACACCAGAAATGAGCATTTTGATAAAGGGCTACACCAGAAACATGTTTTTTTATGATGGGCGGCACCAGAAATGTGCATTTTGAGAAAGTGCGACACCAGAAACGTGTTTTATGATGAAGGGTGACACCAGAAATATGCATTTTAATAAAGGGCTGCACCAGAAATGTGCATTTTGATAAATGGCAACACCAGAAATGTGCATTTTGATAACGGGCTACACCAGAAATGTGCAATTTTAAAAAGGGCTACACCAGAAATGTGCATTTTAATAAAGGGCTGCACCAGAAATGTGCATTTTGATGAAGGGCGACACCAGACATGTGCATTTTGATAAAGGGCTACACCATAAATGTGCATTTTGATGAAGGGCTACACCAGAAATGTGCATTTTGATAAAGGGCTACACCAGAAACTTGCATTTTAATGAAGGACTACACCAGAAATGTGCATTTTCATAAAGCGCTACACCAGAAATGTGCCTTTTGACAAAGGGTTACACCAGAAATGTGCCTTTTGATAAAAGGCTACAACAGAAATGTGCATTTTGACAAAGGGCTACACCAGAAATGTGCATTTTGACACTGGGCTACACCAGAAATGTGCATTTTGACAAAGGGCTTCACCAGAAATGTGCATTTTGACAAGGGGCAACATCAGAAATGTGCCTTTTGACAAAGGGCTACACCAGAAATGTGCATTTTGATGAAGGGCGACACCAGAAACGTGCCTTTTGATAAAGGATGACACCAGAAATGTGCATTTTGAAAAAGGGCGCCACCAGAAATGTGCATTTTGATAAAGGGCTCCACCAGAACTGTGCCTTTTGACAAAGGGATACACCAGAAATGTGCATTTTGAAAAAGTGCTCCACCAGAAACTTGCGTTTTGATGAAGGACTACACCAGAAATGTGCATTTTGATAAAGGGCTTCACCAGAAATGTGCATTTTGACAAGGGGCTACATCAGAAATGTGCCTTTTGACAAAGGGCTACACCAGAAATGTGCATTTTGACAAAGGGCTACACCAGAAATGTGCATTTTGATAAAGGGCTGCACCAGAAATGTGCATTTTGAAAAAGGGCCACATCAGAAACGTGCATTTTGATAAATGGTTACACCAGAAATGTGCATTTTGATAAAGGGCGACAACAGAAATGTGCATTTTGATAAAGGGCTACACCAGAAACGTTCATTTTGATAAATGGTTACACCAGAAATGTGCATTTTGATAAAGGGCGACAACAGAAATGTGCATTTTGATAAAGGGCTAGACCAGAAACATGTTTTTTGAAGGGCGGCACCAGAAATGTGCAATTTAATAAAGGGCTACACCAGAAATGTGCATTTTAATGAAGGGCTACACCAGAAATGTGCATTATAATAAAGGGCTACACCAGAAATGTGCATTTTGATGAAGGGCGACACCAGAAATGTGTATTTTGATAAAGGGCTACACCATAAATGTGCATTTTGATGAAGGGCGACACCAGAAATGTGTATTTTGATAAAGGGCTACACCATAAATGTGCATTTTGATGAAGGGCGACACCAGAAATGTGTATTTTGAGAAAGGGCGACACCATAAATGTGCATTTTGATGAAGGACTTCACCAGAAATGTGCATTTTGATAAAGTGCTACACCAGAAATGTGCCTTTTGACAAAGGGCTACACCAGAAATGTGCATTTTGATAAAGGGCAACACCAGAAATGTGCCTTTTGACAAAGGGTTACACCAGACATGTGTCTTTTGATAAAAGGCTTCAACAGAAATGTGCATTTTGACAAAGGGCTACACCAGAAATGTCCATTTTGACAAAGGGCTTCACCAGAAATGTGCATTTTGACAAGGGGCTACATCAGAAATGTGCCTTTTGACAAAGGGCTACACCAGAAATGTGCATTTTGACAAAGGGCTACACCAGAAATGTGCATTTTGAAAAAGGGCTTCACCAGAAATGTGCATTTTGAAAAAGCGCCACACCAGAAACGTGCATTTTGATAAAGGACTACACCAGAAATGTGCATTATGATAAAGGGCTACACCAGAAACATGTTTTTTGATGAATGACGGCACCAGAAATGTGCATTTTGATAAAGGGCTCCACCAGAAACTTGCGTTTTGATGAAGGACTACACCAGAAATGTGCATTTTGATAAAGGGCTTCACCAGAAATGTGCATTTTGACAAGGGGCTACATCAGAAATGTGCCTTTTACAAAGGGCTACACCAGAAATGTGCATTTTGACAAAGGGTTTCACCAGAAATGTGCATTTTGACAAGGGGCTACATCAGAAATGTGCCTTTTGACAAAGGGCTACACCAGAAATGTGCATTTTGATAAAGGACTACACCAGAAATGTGCATTATGATAAAGGGCTACACCAGAAATGTGCATTTTGAAAAAGTGCCACACCAGACACATGCATTTTGATAAAGGACTACACCAGAAATGTGCATTTTGATAAAGGGCGACACCAGAAATGTGCATTTTGATAAAGGGCTACACCAGAAACATGTTTTATGACGAAGCGCGGCACCAGAAATGTGCATTTTAATAAAGGGCGACACGAGAAATGTGCATTTTGAGAAAGTGAGACACCAGAAACGTGTTTTATGATGAAGGGTGACACCAGAAATATGCATTTTAATAAAGGGCTGCACCAGAAATGTGCATTTTGATAAATGGCAACACCAGAAATGTGCATTTTGATGACGGGCTACACCAGAAATGTGCATTTTGATGAAGGGCGACACCAGAAATGTGCATTTTGATAAAGGGCTACACCATAAATGTGCATTGTGATGAAGGGCTACACCAGAAATGTGCATTTTGAAAAAGGGCTACACCAGAAACTTGCATTTTAATGAAGGACTACACCAGAAATGTGCATTTTGATAATGTGCTACACCAGAAATGTGCCTTTTGACAAAGGGCTACACCAGAAATGTGCATTTTGATAAAGGGCGACACCAGAAATGTGCCTTTTGACAAAGGGTTACACCAGAAATGTGCCTTTTGATAAAAGGCTACAACAGAAATGTGCATTTTGACAAAGGGCTACACCAGAAATGTGCATTTTGATACTGGGCTACACCAGAAATGTGCATTTTGACAAAGGGCTTCACCAGAAATGTGCATTTTGACATGGGGCTACCTCAGAAATGTGCCTTTTGACAAAGGGCTACACCAGAAATGTGCATTTTGAAAAAGGGCTGCACCAGAAATGTGTATTTTGATAAAGGGCTCCACCAGAAATGTGCATTTTGAAATAGCGCCACACCAGAAACGTGCATTTTGATAAAGGACTGCACCAGAAATGTGCATTTTGATAAAGGGCTACACCAGAAACATGTTTTTTGATGAATGGCGGTACCAGAAATGTGCATTTTGAGAAAGTGCTACACCAGAAACGTGTTTTATGATGAGGGGCGACACCAGCAATATGCATTTTAATATAGGGCTGCACCAGAAATGTGCATTGTGATAAATGGCAACACCAGAAATGTGCATTTTGATAACGGGCTACACCAGAAATGTGCATTTTGAAAAAGTGCCACACCAGACACGTGCATTTTGAGAAAGGACTACACCAGATATGTGCATTTTGATAAAGGGCGACACCAGATATGTGCATTTTGATAAAGGGCTACACCAGAAACATGTTTTTTTGATGAAGGGCGGCACCAGAAATGTGCATTTTAATAAAGGGCGACACCAGAAATGTGCATTTTGAGAAAGTGCGACACCAGAAACGTGTTTTATGATGAAGGGCGACACCAGAAATATGCATTTTAAGAAAGGGCTGCACCAGAAATGTGCATTTTGATGAATGGCAACACGGGAAATGTGGATTTTGATAACGGGCTACACCACAAATGTGCATTTTGATGAAGGGCGACACCAGAAATGTGCATTTTGATAAAGCGCTACACCAGAAATGTGCATTTTGATAAAGGGCGACTCCAGAAATGTGCATTTTAATGAAGGACTACACCAGAAATGTGCATTTTGATAAAGTGCTACACCACAAATGTGCATTTTGAAAAAGTGCCACACCAGAAATGTGCCTTTTGACAAAGGGCTACACCAGAAATGTCATTTTGATAGAGGGCGACACCAGAAATGTGCCTTTTGACAAAGGGTTACACCAGAAATGTGCCTTTTGATAAAAGACTACAACAGAAATGTGCATTTTGACAAAGGGCTACACCAGAAATGTGCCTTTTGACAAAGGGCTACACCAGAAATGTGCATTTTGATAAAGGGCTAGACCAGAAACATGTTTTTTGATGAAGGGCGGCACCAGAAATGTGCAATTTAATAAAGGGCTACACCAGAAATGTGCATTTTAATGAAGGGCTACACCAGAAATGTGCATTATAATAAAGGGCTACACCAGAAATGTGCATTTTGATGAAGGGCGACACCAGAAATGTGTATTTTGATAAAGGGCTACACCATAAATGTGCATTTTGATGAAGGGCGACACCAGAAATGTGTATTTTGATAAAGGGCTACACCATAAATGTGCATTTTGATGAAGGGCGACACCAGAAATGTGTATTTTGATAAAGGGCGACACCATAAATGTGCATTTTGATGAAGGACTTCACCAGAAATGTGCATTTTGATAAAGTGCTACACCAGAAATGTGCCTTTTCACAAAGGGCGACACCAGAAATGTGCATTTTGATAAAGGGCAACACCAGAAATGTGCCTTTTGACAAAGGGTTACACCAGACATGTGTCTTTTGATAAAAGGCTTCAACAGAAATGTGCATTTTGACAAAGGGCTACACCAGAAATGTCCATTTTGACAAAGGGCTTCACCAGAAATGTGCATTTTGACAAGGGGCTACATCAGAAATGTGCCTTTTGACAAAGGGCTACACCAGAAATGTGCATTTTGACAAAGGGCTACACCAGAAATGTGCATTTTGAAAAAGGGCTTCACCAGAAATGTGCATTTTGAAAAAGCGCCACACCAGAAACGTGCATTTTGATAAAGGACTACACCAGAAATGTGCATTATGATAAAGGGCTACACCAGAAACATGTTTTTTGATGAATGACGGCACCAGAAATGTGCATTTTGATAAAGGGCTCCACCAGAAACTTGCGTTTTGATGAAGGACTACACCAGAAATGTGCATTTTGATAAAGGGCTTCACCAGAAATGTGCATTTTGACAAGGGGCTACATCAGAAATGTGCCTTTTACAAAGGGCTACACCAGAAATGTGCATTTTGACAAAGGGTTTCACCAGAAATGTGCATTTTGACAAGGGGCTACATCAGAAATGTGCCTTTTGACAAAGGGCTACACCAGAAATGTGCATTTTGATAAAGGACTACACCAGAAATGTGCATTATGATAAAGGGCTACACCAGAAATGTGCATTTTGAAAAAGTGCCACACCAGACACATGCATTTTGATAAAGGACTACACCAGAAATGTGCATTTTGATAAAGGGCGACACCAGAAATGTGCATTTTGATAAAGGGCTACACCAGAAACATGTTTTATGACGAAGCGCGGCACCAGAAATTTGCTTTTTAATAAAGGGCGACACCAGAAATGTGCATTTTGAGAAAGTGAGACACCAGAAACGTGTTTTATGATGAAGGGTGACACCAGAAATATGCATTTTAATAAAGGGCTGCACCAGAAATGTGCATTTTGATAAATGGCAACACCAGAAATGTGCATTTTGATGACGGGCTACACCAGAAATGTGCATTTTGATGAAGGGCGACACCAGAAATGTGCATTTTGATAAAGGGCTACACCATAAATGTGCATTGTGATGAAGGGCTACACCAGAAATGTGCATTTTGAAAAAGGGCTACACCAGAAACTTGCATTTTAATGAAGGACTACACCAGAAATGTGCATTTTGATAAAGTGCTACACCAGAAATGTGCCTTTTGACAAAGGGCTACACCAGAAATGTGCATTTTGATAAAGGGCGACACCAGAAATGTGCTTTTTGACAAAGGGTTACACCAGAAATGTGCCTTTTGATAAAAGGCTACAACAGAAATGTGCATTTTGACAAAGGGCTACACCAGAAATGTGCATTTTGATACTGGGCTACACCAGAAATGTGCATTTTGACAAAGGGCTTCACCAGAAATGTGCATTTTGACATGGGGCTACCTCAGAAATGTGCCTTTTGACAAAGGGCTACACCAGAAACGTGTTTTATGATGAGGGGCGACACCAGCAATATGCATTTTAATATAGGGCTGCACCAGAAATGTGCATTGTGATAAATGGCAACACCAGAAATGTGCATTTTGATAACGGGCTGCACCAGAAATGTGTATTTTGATAAAGGGCTCCACCAGAAATGTGCATTTTGAAATAGCGCCACACCAGAAACGTGCATTTTGATAAAGGACTGCACCAGAAATGTGCATTTTGATAAAGGGCTACACCAGAAACATGTTTTTTGATGAATGGCGGTACCAGAAATGTGCATTTTGAGAAAGTGCTACACCAGAAACGTGTTTTATGATGAGGGGCGACACCAGCAATATGCATTTTAATATAGGGCTGCACCAGAAATGTGCATTGTGATAAATGGCAACACCAGAAATGTGCATTTTGATAACGGGCTACACCAGAAATGTGCATTTTGAAAAAGTGCCACACCAGACACGTGCATTTTGAGAAAGGACTGTTGTGAAAATCAAGATTCAACAGCAACCCCAAAGTAGGTTTAATCGTAATTCGTTCTCAACATCATCTAGAGAGAAACCAATAAACATGGTATTAATAATACATACAGGTGAATACAGGTGCGGACAGGCTGTATGACTATAAAAGCTGTGATACATATTGCAGACACGTTACCTTTCTAAGGGAAGCCCAGAGAGCTCTAGAGGTACATCGCTAGGGTTACATCGTGGTGACGGATCTACATCGCCTGTCCGCGCTGATATATATATAGGAACCGAGAAAGGGTCGCGTAGCGGCCATGAGGCGAATAACATCAGTGTCGTAATTTGGATGACGATTTCATTACATTCTCCCCGCGCTTAGATCCAAACTCGGCGGTGAAGAACAGCAGACACATACAGAGGAATACATAGGAATGCAATGAACGAAATACATTGGAAAGATGTCACTGCCGGTCGAACGTCCAAGGGGCCATCAATCCCGATGGCAGGGTTACTGCATTTCAGCCAGTTAGCCCGGTTAGCAATCAATCTCCAGCTATAGATATAGCCCTCATGATAATGAGAGATGATGGATGAATTGTAGGTATACATCAACCTCTGCAATCGAATAGAAAACTATTATTATGTATGGTACTTTAATGTTAATGGCGTAGCCCATTGGGCAATGCCGTCAAGAACAGTGCTGGTCCATCTGTATGTATGTATGTATGTAAGTATGTCCCCTCAAACGTATACCAATCAGAACTGAGGATCTGGTCACATGACATGGCGACGTGTTACATCTGGAGGAAGTCCCAGTCAAGAAGATATCGGACCGAGCAAGCAGTGGTCATCCCAGGGAGAAGACGTTGAGCCCGTGGGTAGTAGTAGTCTTCCTGTGGGGTAGTCTGAGTAGATAAGTGTACCTCGTTGAACAGTGAGAAACGGCTCAGTAGCTAGATGGAGAAGGTGTACCTTTGAGATTCGCAACTCATTACATAAGGTGTGCCATGACGAAGAGCGACTGGCCATACGACGCAAAGCAACGCATTACAGGCAGATGTCGGTGTGGCAGATGTGTAAGTCAGTAAACCATAACAGTAAGTAAGAAGACCATTACAGTAGGTCTGCACCCGCCCTGGCTCCCAAGGGTACATACGCAGTACAAGCGCATGTAGCGGCACGCGAATCTTCCGTTGGCAGCGATCGCACGAGTCACGAGCGGCCTCTGAAGGCTGCCTGGACGACCGGCATGGCCGGTTACGACGACGCACAAACGGTCGAAACGCGCCTCTCCAGCGAAGCGCGCATGACCGCCGGGATGCATATGGCAAGCTTGTCCATCTGCACCGCGCGCGGAGGATCGGAGAAGATCGGCAGACCGAGAGAGTCCCGGCTGGACAAACCATGTTGTCCCAGCGTCGTCCCGGATCCATCCAGTTGACGCCATCGTTGCATGGCACGGATCCAGCCGGACCGCGGATGGATCGACCATCCACGGACGCAATGGCACAGAGAAGGCCCGGATGGATTGGCCATCCCGGATGTCCGACCGATCCATCCAGGTAACGCCAACGTGGCATGGCACGGATCCAGCCGGACCGCGGTTGGATCGTCCATCCACGGACGCAATACCGCAGTGCAGCTCATTGAGGCTGCATGGGGAGGGAGAGGTGTACTCTATTTGATTGATTAATTGTATATTTAAGATCAATAAAGATTATCACAAAATACTTTCATAATCAATTGGCGCATCGCATAACTAACCCACAAGGGGCGAGGAGGGAGTCGGGCGAGCAACAAGAACCTCCCGGGTCCCCACAAGAGTCGAGGTGGCCCGATCACAGGGATGGGCCATGTCGAGAAAACAAAAGGTCGCAGGGGCCATGGGTCACGGTGTACCCAGTGAGACCAGCGCGACCTCACGGAAGCGCGGCAGATTAGCAACATGGTCATATCCCTGGGACATACTATCCAAACCGCAAGAATAACGAGGTAGACAAAACAGCTGTTAAAGAGGTGGCTGCAGTGCGCTGCATACCGAAGACAGACGACCTTCACCGTCTGGGTCAGGCTGAGTCACAATCAGACTGGGCCATAGGGAAACGGAATCAGACGAGGCGTCTCGCAGTCTCGAACTGTACGAGGCAAGAGCTCTGTCCGATAACAACGAGCCCAGAGTCAAGGACGAGCACGCAGTACGGTGTCCTCGTTACATGCGCAGGCGACGAGGGAGTCGGGCGCGACGCTCAATGTCACGAGGTCACCGTGTACTCCCACCGCGGTGACCCTGAGGGAGCGCCGCGGTACGTTGTACACGTCGTTACGTAAAGGACAGTTAGTACATAGAAAGGTAACGAATCCCCGATGAGACCGCGGGAAGCACGCCATTACGCAAATGACGCCGCGAAGCTAACGCGTCTAAGATGCTGTAAAGCGTACGCGTGATACAGTCGATGACGTCATCAAGTAGGTCGGGCGTCATGACGAAATGCGGGCGAAAGGACGCCGCGAAGCGAACGCGTCTAAGATGCTGTAAAGCGTACGCGTGATACAGTCGATGACGTCATCAAGTAGGTCGGGCGGGTTTGACGGCGAGCTCCAGCCGAGCGGCATCCCCAGACGGAGCAAAGCAGCACACCGAAATCCAACGTCTCGCGCGCAGCAGCACCCGAGCGAGCCCGAGATCGGCACACAGCACACGAACCCGGCCGACGGCGAAAGCATCATCTAGGGCGCACCGCGTACGAGGGAAACCGAAAGCCGCGTCTCGGCCCGGTGATCCAGAGCGGGCGAGCCCGCCGAGCCGAGGGGCGAGCACGCCGAGTCGAGATGGCGAGCACGCCCGGCAGCGACAGACCGCACGACCCGAAGCAGCGCCCCGCCTGCCTGGCTGTCGGGTCTAAGGAGCGATCACATACGACGCCCTGAAGTAGCATCGCATATGAGGTGCATCGAGCATGAAGGATGAAGAGGAGGCCTTTCAGTCCGTCAAGCCTGCTCTACACCAACACTACATAAACGCAATATAACGCAATCCAACAGCTTATCGAAGTAAATAATTGGGTGAAACGCGGGGTGTATATAAAAAAAGAATGAAAGCATTCGGTCCACATACATTCCATGCACAGCATTTTACAATGGTCGCAGGTGGTTAACGCATACGCCGTTTGATCAAGTAAAACAAAGGACGAAGAAGAACGATCACTTATAGAATACACATGGTAGTCAGGTATACGATCAACCATTAGAAGCATATGCCCGTGTGTCGTGAAAGGCTATGAAGGTCCCGCTCGACGTCCATAGAAACTCGTCCGTGCTGCGACGAGTCCTCGACAGGGCCCAAGCGAGCCTCCATTGAGGCGTTTCCGGGCGATCCCCTACTCAGTGGGGCCGGCGAGAGGAATCCAGCGAAGATGCGGCGCGCGCAACGGGCGCGTCGTGCATAGTAGGGATTCCATCCAGCGACGGTGCGGCGCGTGATGCGTGTGTAAGAGGGGATCCGACGAGCAGCGAGGAATCGCCGGCAACGCAGAGAGGGCCGCGATCAGAATCGCCGGCCTCACAGAGTGCCCGCGAGAGGAACCGCATGCAAAGGGGTCCATCCAGTGAAGAGGCGGCGCGCGCAACTGGCGCGTCGTGCATTTGTAGTGATTCCTTCCAGCGACGGTGCGGTGCCACGCGAAGGGTGCCACGTGTAGGAGGTGATCGGAATCAGGATGGGATCGCGGGCCTCCCAGAATAGTAGCACGCGATGGGAGCAGTGCACGTCGATTCGCGTGGAGGAGGTGGTTCCACCGAGTATCGAGTGGTCGGGGTGAGCCGGTCGTGAGAGGCACGGCGTGCTTCCGACGAGCAGCGCGCGTTCGCGCGGAGGAGATGGGCCACAGAGTAGCGAGTGGTCGGAGTGGAGCCGGTCGTGAGAGGCACGGCGTGATTCCGACGAGCAGCGCGCGTTCGCGCGGAGGAGATGGGCCACAGAGTAGCGAGTGGTCGGAGTGGAGCCGGTCGTGAGAGGCACGGCGTGATTCCGACGAGCAGCGCGCGTTCGCGCGGAGGAGATGGGCCACAGAGTAGCGAGTGGTCGGAGTGGAGCCGGTCGTGAGAGAGAGATGTGACTCGGAGTAGATGGGCCACTGAGTAGCGAGTGGTCGGAGTGTGCCGTCCGTGTGGAGGCATAGCCGACATGGGAGACGTCATCACTCGCGTAGGAATCTCAACTCGGGCCGAGGCACGCATATCTAGGATGAATCCCTCGGACGGAGCCGTTAGTGCTTCCGAGCTGCGATCGGACGGGTAGGCCGGCGGCTCCAAGCGGGTCCGTCGTTCCGACGGGGTTTCAACCGCAGGACGTTGCCCAGTAGCATCGTGCTCCAGGCATCGAGCCGGAGTCCGTCACGCCTGCTCTGGCGTTCGGGTCTCATGAGAGCAGGTCGCTTTTTGTCGACGCGGTCCCGCGAAAAGGCTTGCGACGTCCCGTCTTTTGAGGCAGGCCGGCAGCGAGAGTAGTCGGAGCTCCGTTGCTGGAGCTAGCTCGACGGGTCCTCCGCTGGGCATTCTTCTCCGAGGCGAGCAGTGCAGGAGCGATGCGATGTCAGGAGAAGAATTACGATTAAGTGTTGTGAAAATCAAGATTCAACAGCAACCCCAAAGTAGGTTTAATCGTAATTCGTTCTCAACATCATCTAGAGAGAAACCAATAAACATGGTATTAATAATACATACAGGTGAATACAGGTGCGGACAGGCTGTATGACTATAAAAGCTGTGATACATATTGCAGACACGTTACCTTTCTAAGGGAAGCCCAGAGAGCTCTAGAGGTACATCGCTAGGGTTACATCGTGGTGACGGATCTACATCGCCTGTCCGCGCTGATATATATATAGGAACCGAGAAAGGGTCGCGTAGCGGCCATGAGGCGAATAACATCAGTGTCGTAATTTGGATGACGATTTCATTACAAGGACTACACCAGATATGTGCATTTTGATAAAGGGCGACACCAGATATGTGCATTTTGATAAAGGGCTACACCAGAAACATGTTTTTTGATGAAGGGCGGCACCAGAAATGTGCATTTTAATAAAGGGCGACACCAGAAATGTGCATTTTGAGAAAGTGCGACACCAGAAACGTGTTTTATGATGAAGGGCGACACCAGAAATATGCATTTTAAGAAAGGGCTGCACCAGAAATGTGCATTTTGATGAATGGCAACACGGGAAATGTGGATTTTGATAACGGGCTACACCACAAATGTGCATTTTGATGAAGGGCGACACCAGAAATGTGCATTTTGATAAAGCGCTACACCAGAAATGTGCATTTTGACAAAGGGCGACTCCAGAAATGTGCATTTTAATGAAGGACTACACCAGAAATGTGCATTTTGATAAAGTGCTACACCACAAATGTGCATTTTGAAAAAGTGCCACACCAGAAATGTGCCTTTTGACAAAGGGCTACACCAGAAATGTGCATTTTGATAGAGGGCGACACCAGAAATGTGCCTTTTGACAAAGGGTTACACCAGAAATGTGCCTTTTGATAAAAGACTACAACAGAAATGTGCATTTTGACAAAGGGCTACACCAGAAATGTGCCTTTTGACAAAGGGCTACACCAGAAATGCGCATTTTGATGAAGGGATACACCAGAAACTTGCGTTTTGATGAAGGACTACACCAGAAATGTGCATTTTGATAAAGGGCTACACCAGAAATGTGCCTTTTGACAAAGGCTTACACCAGAAATGTGTATTTTGACAAAGGGCTACACCAGAAATGTGCATTTTGATGAAGGGCGACTTCAGAAATGTGCCTTTTGACAAAGGGTTACACCAGAAATGTGCATTTTGACAAAGGGCTACACCAGAAATGCGCATTTTGATGAAGGGATACACCAGAAACTTGCGTTTTGATGAAGGACTACACCAGAAATATGCATTTTAATAAAGGGCTGCACCAGAAATGTGCATTTTGATAAATGGCAACACCAGAAATGTGCATTTTGATAACGGGCTACACCAGAAATGTGCAATTTTAAAAAGGGCTACACCAGAAATGTGCATTTTAATAAAGGGCTGCACCAGAAATGTGCATTTTGATGAAGGGCGACACCAGACATGTGCATTTTGATAAAGGGCTACACCATAAATGTGCATTTTGATGAAGGGCTACACCAGAAATGTGCATTTTGATAAAGGGCTACACCAGAAACTTGCATTTTAATGAAGGACTACACCAGAAATGTGCATTTTCATAAAGCGCTACACCAGAAATGTGCCTTTTGACAAAGGGTTACACCAGAAATGTGCCTTTTGATAAAAGGCTACAACAGAAATGTGCATTTTGACAAAGGGCTACACCAGAAATGTGCATTTTGACACTGGGCTACACCAGAAATGTGCATTTTGACAAAGGGCTTCACCAGAAATGTGCATTTTGACAAGGGGCAACATCAGAAATGTGCCTTTTGACAAAGGGCTACAGCAGAAATGTGCATTTTGATGAAGGGCGACACCAGAAACGTGCCTTTTGATAAAGGATGACACCAGAAATGTGCATTTTGAAAAAGGGCGCCACCAGAAATGTGCATTTTGATAAAGGGCTCCACCAGAACTGTGCCTTTTGACAAAGGGCTACACCAGAAATGTGCATTTTGAAAAAGTGCTCCACCAGAAACTTGCGTTTTGATGAAGGACTACACCAGAAATGTGCATTTTGATAAAGGGCTTCACCAGAAATGTGCATTTTGACAAGGGGCTACATCAGAAATGTGCCTTTTGACAAAGGGCTACACCAGAAATGTGCATTTTGACAAAGGGCTACACCAGAAATGTGCATTTTGATAAAGGGCTGCACCAGAAATGTGCATTTTGAAAAAGGGCCACATCAGAAACGTGCATTTTGATAAATGGTTACACCAGAAATGTGCATTTTGATAAATGGCGACAACAGAAATGTGCATTTTGATAAAGGGCTACACCAGAAACGTTCATTTTGATAAATGGTTACACCAGAAATGTGCATTTTGATAAAGGGCGACAACAGAAATGTGCATTTTGATAAAGGGCTAGACCAGAAACATGTTTTTTGATGAAGGGCGGCACCAGAAATGTGCAATTTAATAAAGGGCTACACCAGAAATGTGCATTTTAATGAAGGGCTACACCAGAAATGTGCATTATAATAAAGGGCTACACCAGAAATGTGCATTTTGATGAAGGGCGACACCAGAAATGTGTATTTTGATAAAGGGCTACACCATAAATGTGCATTTTGATGAAGGGCGACACGAGAAATGTGTATTTTGATAAAGGGCTACACCATAAATGTGCATTTTGATGAAGGGCGACACCAGAAATGTGTATTTTGATAAAGGGCGACACCATAAATGTGCATTTTGATGAAGGACTTCACCAGAAATGTGCATTTTGATAAAGTGCTACACCAGAAATGTGCCTTTTGACAAAGGGCTACACCAGAAATGTGCATTTTGATAAAGGGCAACACCAGAAATGTGCCTTTTGACAAAGGGTTACACCAGACATGTGTCTTTTGATAAAAGGCTTCAACAGAAATGTGCATTTTGACAAAGGGCTACACCAGAAATGTCCATTTTGACAAAGGGCTTCACCAGAAATGTGCATTTTGACAAGGGGCTACATCAGAAATGTGCCTTTTGACAAAGGGCTACACCAGAAATGTGCATTTTGACAAAGGGCTACACCAGAAATGTGCATTTTGAAAAAGGGCTTCACCAGAAATGTGCATTTTGAAAAAGCGCCACACGAGAAACGTGCATTTTGATAAAGGACTACACCAGAAATGTGCATTATGATAAAGGGCTACACCAGAAACATGTTTTTTGATGAATGACGGCACCAGAAATGTGCATTTTGATAAAGGGCTCCACCAGAAACTTGCGTTTTGATGAAGGACTACACCAGAAATGTGCATTTTGACAAAGGACTACACCAGAAATGTGCATTATGATAAAGGGCTACACCAGAAATGTGCATTTTGAAAAAGTGCCACACCAGACACATGCATTTTGATAAAGGACTACACCAGAAATGTGCATTTTGACAAAGGGCTACACCAGAAATGTGCATTTTGACAAAGGACTACACCAGAAATGTGCATTATGATAAAGGGCTACACCAGAAATGTGCATTTTGAAAAAGTGCCACACCAGACACATGCATTTTGATAAAGGACTACACCAGAAATGTGCATTTTGATAAAGGGCGACACCAGAAATGTGCATTTTGATATAGGGCTACACCAGAAACATGTTTTATGACGAAGCGCGGCACCAGAAATGTGCATTTTAATAAAGGGCGACACCAGAAATGTGCATTTTGAGAAAGTGAGACACCAGAAACGTGTTTTATGATGAAGGGTGACACCAGAAATATGCATTTTAATAAAGGGCTGCACCAGAAATGTGCATTTTGATAAATGGCAACACCAGAAATGTGCATTTTGATGAAGGGCGACACCAGAAATGTGCATTTTGATAAAGGGCTACACCATAAATGTGCATTGTGATGAAGGGCTACACCAGAAATGTGCATTTTGAAAAAGGGCTACACCAGAAACTTGCATTTTAATGAAGGACTACACCAGAAATGTGCATTTTGATAAAGTGCTACACCAGAAATGTGCCTTTTGACAAAGGGCTACACCAGAAATGTGCATTTTGATAAAGGGCGACACCAGAAATGTGCCTTTTGACAAAGGGTTACACCAGAAATGTGCCTTTTGATAAAAGGCTACAACAGAAATGTGCATTTTGACAAAGGGCTACACCAGAAATGTGCATTTTGATACTGGGCTACACCAGAAATGTGCATTTTGACAAAGGGCTTCACCAGAAATGTGCATTTTGACATGGGGCTACCTCAGAAATGTGCCTTTTGACAAAGGGCTACACCAGAAATGTGCATTTTGATAAAGGGCTGCACCAGAAATGTGTATTTTGATAAAGGGCTCCACCAGAAATGTGCATTTTGAAATAGCGCCACACCAGAAACGTGCATTTTGATAAAGGACTACACCAGAAATGTGCATTATGATAAAGGGCTACACCAGAAACATGTTTTTTGATGAATGACGGCACCAGAAATGTGCATTTTGATAAAGGGCTCCACCAGAAACTTGCGTTTTGATGAAGGACTACACCAGAAATGTGCATTTTGATAAAGGGCTTCACCAGAAATGTGCATTTTGACAAGGGGCTACATCAGAAATGTGCCTTTTACAAAGGGCTACACCAGAAATGTGCATTTTGACAAAGGGTTTCACCAGAAATGTGCATTTTGACAAGGGGCTACATCAGAAATGTGCCTTTTGACAAAGGGCTACACCAGAAATGTGCATTTTGATAAAGGACTACACCAGAAATGTGCATTATGATAAAGGGCTACACCAGAAATGTGCATTTTGAAAAAGTGCCACACCAGACACATGCATTTTGATAAAGGACTACACCAGAAATGTGCATTTTGATAAAGGGCGACACCAGAAATGTGCATTTTGATAAAGGGCTACACCAGAAACATGTTTTATGACGAAGCGCGGCACCAGAAATGTGCATTTTAATAAAGGGCGACACCAGAAATGTGCATTTTGAGAAAGTGAGACACCAGAAACGTGTTTTATGATGAAGGGTGACACCAGAAATATGCATTTTAATAAAGGGCTGCACCAGAAATGTGCATTTTGATAAATGGCAACACCAGAAATGTGCATTTTGATGACGGGCTACACCAGAAATGTGCATTTTGATGAAGGGCGACACCAGAAATGTGCATTTTGATAAAGGGCTACACCATAAATGTGCATTGTGATGAAGGGCTACACCAGAAATGTGCATTTTGAAAAAGGGCTACACCAGAAACTTGCATTTTAATGAAGGACTACACCAGAAATGTGCATTTTGATAAAGTGCTACACCAGAAATGTGCCTTTTGACAAAGGGCTACACCAGAAATGTGCATTTTGATAAAGGGCGACACCAGAAATGTGCTTTTTGACAAAGGGTTACACCAGAAATGTGCCTTTTGATAAAAGGCTACAACAGAAATGTGCATTTTGACAAAGGGCTACACCAGAAATGTGCATTTTGATACTGGGCTACACCAGAAATGTGCATTTTGACAAAGGGCTTCACCAGAAATGTGCATTTTGACATGGGGCTACCTCAGAAATGTGCCTTTTGACAAAGGGCTACACCAGAAACGTGTTTTATGATGAGGGGCGACACCAGCAATATGCATTTTAATATAGGGCTGCACCAGAAATGTGCATTGTGATAAATGGCAACACCAGAAATGTGCATTTTGATAACGGGCTGCACCAGAAATGTGTATTTTGATAAAGGGCTCCACCAGAAATGTGCATTTTGAAATAGCGCCACACCAGAAACGTGCATTTTGATAAAGGACTGCACCAGAAATGTGCATTTTGATAAAGGGCTACACCAGAAACATGTTTTTTGATGAATGGCGGTACCAGAAATGTGCATTTTGAGAAAGTGCTACACCAGAAACGTGTTTTATGATGAGGGGCGACACCAGCAATATGCATTTTAATATAGGGCTGCACCAGAAATGTGCATTGTGATAAATGGCAACACCAGAAATGTGCATTTTGATAACGGGCTACACCAGAAATGTGCATTTTGAAAAAGTGCCACACCAGACACGTGCATTTTGAGAAAGGACTACACCAGATATGTGCATTTTGATAAAGGGCGACACCAGATATGTGCATTTTGATAAAGGGCTACACCAGAAACATGTTTTTTGATGAAGGGCGGCACCAGAAATGTGCATTTTAATAAAGGGCGACACCAGAAATGTGCATTTTGAGAAAGTGCGACACCAGAAACGTGTTTTATGATGAAGGGCGACACCAGAAATATGCATTTTAAGAAAGGGCTGCACCAGAAATGTGCATTTTGATGAATGGCAACACGGGAAATGTGGATTTTGATAACGGGCTACACCACAAATGTGCATTTTGATGAAGGGCGACACCAGAAATGTGCATTTTGATAAAGCGCTACACCAGAAATGTGCATTTTGATAAAGGGCGACTCCAGAAATGTGCATTTTAATGAAGGACTACACCAGAAATGTGCATTTTGATAAAGTGCTACACCACAAATGTGCATTTTGAAAAAGTGCCACACCAGAAATGTGCCTTTTGACAAAGGGCTACACCAGAAATGTGCATTTTGATAGAGGGCGACACCAGAAATGTGCCTTTTGACAAAGGGTTACACCAGAAATGTGCCTTTTGATAAAAGACTACAACAGAAATGTGCATTTTGACAAAGGGCTACACCAGAAATGTGCCTTTTGACAAAGGGCTACACCAGAAATGCGCATTTTGATGAAGGGATACACCAGAAACTTGCGTTTTGATGAAGGACTACACCAGAAATGTGCATTTTGATAAAGGGCTACACCAGAAATGTGCCTTTTGACAAAGGCTTACACCAGAAATGTGTATTTTGACAAAGGGCTACACCAGAAATGTGCATTTTGATGAAGGGCGACTTCAGAAATGTGCCTTTTGACAAAGGGTTACACCAGAAATGTGCATTTTGACAAAGGGCTACACCAGAAATGCGCATTTTGATGAAGGGATACACCAGAAACTTGCGTTTTGATGAAGGACTACACCAGAAATATGCATTTTAATAAAGGGCTGCACCAGAAATGTGCATTTTGATAAATGGCAACACCAGAAATGTGCATTTTGATAATGGGCTACACCAGAAATGTGCAATTTTAAAAAGGGCTACACCAGAAATGTGCATTTTAATAAAGGGCTGCACCAGAAATGTGCATTTTGATGAAGGGCGACACCAGACATGTGCATTTTGATAAAGGGCTACACCATAAATGTGCATTTTGATGAAGGGCTACACCAGAAATGTGCATTTTGATAAAGGGCTACACCAGAAACTTGCATTTTAATGAAGGACTACACCAGAAATGTGCATTTTCATAAAGCGCTACACCAGAAATGTGCCTTTTGACAAAGGGTTACACCAGAAATGTGCCTTTTGATAAAAGGCTACAACAGAAATGTGCATTTTGACAAAGGGCTACACCAGAAATGTGCATTTTGACACTGGGCTACACCAGAAATGTGCATTTTGACAAAGGGCTTCACCAGAAATGTGCATTTTGACAAGGGGCAACATCAGAAATGTGCCTTTTGACAAAGGGCTACAGCAGAAATGTGCATTTTGATGAAGGGCGACACCAGAAACGTGCCTTTTGATAAAGGATGACACCAGAAATGTGCATTTTGAAAAAGGGCGCCACCAGAAATGTGCATTTTGATAAAGGGCTCCACCAGAACTGTGCCTTTTGACAAAGGGCTACACCAGAAATGTGCATTTTGAAAAAGTGCTCCACCAGAAACTTGCGTTTTGATGAAGGACTACACCAGAAATGTGCATTTTGATAAAGGGCTTCACCAGAAATGTGCATTTTGACAAGGGGCTACATCAGAAATGTGCCTTTTGACAAAGGGCTACACCAGAAATGTGCATTTTGACAAAGGGCTACACCAGAAATGTGCATTTTGATAAAGGGCTGCACCAGAAATGTGCATTTTGAAAAAGGGCCACATCAGAAACGTGCATTTTGATAAATGGTTACACCAGAAATGTGCATTTTGATAAATGGCGACAACAGAAATGTGCATTTTGATAAAGGGCTACACCAGAAACGTTCATTTTGATAAATGGTTACACCAGAAATGTGCATTTTGATAAAGGGCGACAACAGAAATGTGCATTTTGATAAAGGGCTAGACCAGAAACATGTTTTTTGATGAAGGGCGGCACCAGAAATGTGCAATTTAATAAAGGGCTACACCAGAAATGTGCATTTTAATGAAGGGCTACACCAGAAATGTGCATTATAATAAAGGGCTACACCAGAAATGTGCATTTTGATGAAGGGCGACACCAGAAATGTGTATTTTGATAAAGGGCTACACCATAAATGTGCATTTTGATGAAGGGCGACACGAGAAATGTGTATTTTGATAAAGGGCTACACCATAAATGTGCATTTTGATGAAGGGCGACACCAGAAATGTGTATTTTGATAAAGGGCGACACCATAAATGTGCATTTTGATGAAGGACTTCACCAGAAATGTGCATTTTGATAAAGTGCTACACCAGAAATGTGCCTTTTGACAAAGGGCTACACCAGAAATGTGCATTTTGATAAAGGGCAACACCAGAAATGTGCCTTTTGACAAAGGGTTACACCAGACATGTGTCTTTTGATAAAAGGCTTCAACAGAAATGTGCATTTTGACAAAGGGCTACACCAGAAATGTCCATTTTGACAAAGGGCTTCACCAGAAATGTGCATTTTGACAAGGGGCTACATCAGAAATGTGCCTTTTGACAAAGGGCTACACCAGAAATGTGCATTTTGACAAAGGGCTACACCAGAAATGTGCATTTTGAAAAAGGGCTTCACCAGAAATGTGCATTTTGAAAAAGCGCCACACGAGAAACGTGCATTTTGATAAAGGACTACACCAGAAATGTGCATTATGATAAAGGGCTACACCAGAAACATGTTTTTTGATGAATGACGGCACCAGAAATGTGCATTTTGATAAAGGGCTCCACCAGAAACTTGCGTTTTGATGAAGGACTACACCAGAAATGTGCATTTTGACAAAGGACTACACCAGAAATGTGCATTATGATAAAGGGCTACACCAGAAATGTGCATTTTGAAAAAGTGCCACACCAGACACATGCATTTTGATAAAGGACTACACCAGAAATGTGCATTTTGACAAAGGGCTACACCAGAAATGTGCATTTTGACAAAGGACTACACCAGAAATGTGCATTATGATAAAGGGCTACACCAGAAATGTGCATTTTGAAAAAGTGCCACACCAGACACATGCATTTTGATAAAGGACTACACCAGAAATGTGCATTTTGATAAAGGGCGACACCAGAAATGTGCATTTTGATATAGGGCTACACCAGAAACATGTTTTATGACGAAGCGCGGCACCAGAAATGTGCATTTTAATAAAGGGCGACACCAGAAATGTGCATTTTGAGAAAGTGAGACACCAGAAACGTGTTTTATGATGAAGGGTGACACCAGAAATATGCATTTTAATAAAGGGCTGCACCAGAAATGTGCATTTTGATAAATGGCAACACCAGAAATGTGCATTTTGATGAAGGGCGACACCAGAAATGTGCATTTTGATAAAGGGCTACACCATAAATGTGCATTGTGATGAAGGGCTACACCAGAAATGTGCATTTTGAAAAAGGGCTACACCAGAAACTTGCATTTTAATGAAGGACTACACCAGAAATGTGCATTTTGATAAAGTGCTACACCAGAAATGTGCCTTTTGACAAAGGGCTACACCAGAAATGTGCATTTTGATAAAGGGCGACACCAGAAATGTGCCTTTTGACAAAGGGTTACACCAGAAATGTGCCTTTTGATAAAAGGCTACAACAGAAATGTGCATTTTGACAAAGGGCTACACCAGAAATGTGCATTTTGATACTGGGCTACACCAGAAATGTGCATTTTGACAAAGGGCTTCACCAGAAATGTGCATTTTGACATGGGGCTACCTCAGAAATGTGCCTTTTGACAAAGGGCTACACCAGAAATGTGCATTTTGATAAAGGGCTGCACCAGAAATGTGTATTTTGATAAAGGGCTCCACCAGAAATGTGCATTTTGAAATAGCGCCACACCAGAAACGTGCATTTTGATAAAGGACTGCACCAGAAATGTGCATTTTGATAAAGGGCTATACCAGAAACATGTTTTTTGATGAATGGCGGTACCAGAAATGTGCATTTTGAGAAAGTGCTACACCAGAAACGTGTTTTATGATGAGGGGCGACACCAGCAATATGCATTTTAATATAGGGCTGCACCAGAAATGTGCATTGTGATAAATGGCAACACCAGAAATGTGCATTTTGATAACGGGCTACACCAGAAATGTGCATTTTGAAAAAGTGCCACACCAGACACGTGCATTTTGAGAAAGGACTACACCAGATATGTGCATTTTGATAAAGGGCGACACCAGATATGTGCATTTTGATAAAGGGCTACACCAGAAACATGTTTTTTGATGAAGGGCGGCACCAGAAATGTGCATTTTAATAAAGGGCGACACCAGAAATGTGCATTTTGAGAAAGTGCGACACCAGAAACGTGTTTTATGATGAAGGGCGACACCAGAAATATGCATTTTAAGAAAGGGCTGCACCAGAAATGTGCATTTTGATGAATGGCAACACGGGAAATGTGGATTTTGATAACGGGCTACACCACAAATGTGCATTTTGATGAAGGGCGACACCAGAAATGTGCATTTTGATAAAGCGCTACACCAGAAATGTGCATTTTGATAAAGGGCGACTCCAGAAATGTGCATTTTAATGAAGGACTACACCAGAAATGTGCATTTTGATAAAGTGCTACACCAGAAATGTGCATTTTGAAAAAGTGCCACACCAGAAATGTGCCTTTTGACAAAGGGCTACACCAGAAATGTGCATTTTGATAGAGGGCGACACCAGAAATGTGCCTTTTGACAAAGGGTTACACCAGAAATGTGCCTTTTGATAAAAGACTACAACAGAAATGTGCATTTTTACAAAGGGCTACACCAGAAATGTGCCTTTTGACAAAGGGCTACACCAGAAATGCGCATTTTGATGAAGGGATACACCAGAAACTTGCGTTTTGATGAAGGACTACACCAGAAATGTGCATTTTGATAAAGGGCTACACCAGAAATGTGCCTTTTGACAAAGGCTTACACCAGAAATGTGTATTTTGACAAAGGGCTACACCAGAAATGTGCATTTTGATGAAGGGCGACTTCAGAAATGTGCCTTTTGACAAAGGGTTACACCAGAAATGTGCATTTTGACAAAGGGATACACCAGAAATGTGCATTTTGATAAAGGGCTCCACCAGAATGTGCATTTTGATAACGGGCTCCACCAGAAATGTGCATTTTTATGAAGGGCGACACCAGAAATGTGCATTTTGATAAAGAGCTACACCAGAAATGTGCATTTTCATAAAGGGCTACACCAGAAATGTGCATTTTGACAAAGGGCTACACCAGAAATGTGCATTTTGATAAAGGGCGACACCAGAAACTTGCATTTTGATGAAGGACTACACCAGAAATGTGCATTTAGATAAAGGGCTTCACCAGAAATGTGCCTTTTGACAAAGGGCTACACCAGAAATGTGCATTTTGATAAAGGGCGACACCAGAAACTTGCATTTTGATGAAGGACTACACCAGAAATGTGCATTTAGATAAAGGGCTTCACCAGAAATGTGCCTTTTGACAAAGGGCTACACCAGAAATGTGCATTTTGATAAAGGACGACACCAGAAATGTGCCTTTTGACAAAGGGTTACACCAGAAATGTGTCTTTTGATAAAAGGCTACAACAGAAATGTGCATTTTGACGAAGGGCTACACCAGAAAAATTCCATTTTGACAAAGGGCTTCACCAGAAATGTCCATTTTGATAAAGGGCAACACCAGAAATGTGCCTTTTGACAAAGGGTTACACCAGACATGTGTCTTTTGATAAAAGGCTTCAACAGAAATGTGCATTTTGACAAAGGGCTACACCAGAAATGTCCATTTTGACAAAGGGCTTCACCAGAAATGTGCATTTTGACAAGGGGCTACATCAGAAATGTGCCTTTTGACAAAGGGCTACACCAGAAATGTGCATTTTGACAAAGGGCTACACCAGAAATGTGCATTTTGACAAAGGGCTTCACCAGAAATGTGCATTTTGTGAAAGGGCTACACCAGAAACGTGCTTTTTAATGAAGGGATACACCAGAAACCTGCCTTTCGTTTAAGTGCTACACCAGAAACGTGCTTTTTGAGAAAGGGTTATAACAGAAACGTGCCTTTCGACAATGGGTTACACCAGAAACGTGCTTTTTGATAAAGGGCTACACCAGAAATGTGCATTTTGACAAAGGGCTACACCAGAAATGTACATCTTGATGAAGGGCTCCACCAGAAATGTGCATTTTGATAAAGGGCTGCACCAGAAATGTGTATTTTGACAAAGGGCGCTACCAGAAATGTGCATTTTGAAAAAGCGCCACACCAGAAACGTGCATTTTGATAAAGGACTACACCAGAAATGTGCATTATGATAAAGGGCTACACCAGAAACATGTTTTTTGATGAATGACGGCACCAGAAATGTGCATTTTGATAAAGGGCTCCACCAGAAACTTGCGTTTTGATGAAGGGCTACACCAGAAATGTGCAATTTTAAAAAGGGCTACACCAGAAATGTGCATTTTAATAAACGGCTGCACCAGAAATGTGCATTTTGATGAAGGGCGACACCAGACATGTGCATTTTGATAAAGGGCTACACCATAAATGTGCATTTTGATGAAGGGCTACACCAGAAATGTGCATTTTGATAAAGGGCTACACCAGAAACTTGCATTTTAATGAAGGACTACACCAGAAATGTGCATTTCCATAAAGCGCTACACCAGAAATGTGCCTTTTGACAAAGGGTTACACCAGAAATGTGCCTTTTGATAAAAGGCTTCAACAGAAATGTGCATTTTGACAAAGGGCTACACCAGAAATGTGCATTTTGACACTGGGCTACACCAGAAATGTGCATTTTGACAAAGGGCTTCACCAGAAATGTGCATTTTGACAAGGGGCAACATCAGAAATGTGCCTTTTGACAAAGGGCTACACCAGAAATGTGCATTTTGATGAAGGGCGACACCAGAAACGTGCCTTTTGATAAAGGATGACACCAGAAATGTGCATTTTGAAAAAGGGCGCCACCAGAAATGTGCATTTTGATAAAGGGCTCCACCAGAACTGTGCCTTTTGACAAAGGGCTACACCAGAAATGTGCATTTTGAAAAAGTGCTCCACCAGAAACTTGCGTTTTGATGAAGGACTACACCAGAAATGTGCATTTTGATAAAGGGCTTCACCAGAAATGTGCATTTTGACAAGGGGCTACATCAGAAATGTGCCTTTTGACAAAGGGCTACACCAGAAATGTGCATTTTGACAAAGGGCTACACCAGAAATGTGCATTTTGATAAAGGGCTTCACCAGAAATGTGCCTTTTGACAAAGGGCTACACCAGAAATGTGCATTTTGATAAAGGACGACACCAGAAATGTGCCTTTTGACAAAGGGTTACACCAGAAATGTGTCTTTTGATAAAAGGCTACAACAGAAATGTGCATTTTGACGAAGGGCTACACCAGAAAAATTCCATTTTGACAAAGGGCTTCACCAGAAATGTCCATTTTGATAAAGGGCAACACCAGAAATGTGCCTTTTGACAAAGGGTTACACCAGACATGTGTCTTTTGATAAAAGGCTTCAACAGAAATGTGCATTTTGACAAAGGGCTACACCAGAAATGTCCATTTTGACAAAGGGCTTCACCAGAAATGTGCATTTTGACAAGGGGCTACATCAGAAATGTGCCTTTTGACAAAGGGCTACACCAGAAATGTGCATTTTGACAAAGGGCTACACCAGAAATGTGCATTTTGACAAAGGGCTTCACCAGAAATGTGCATTTTGTGAAAGGGCTACACCAGAAACGTGCTTTTTAATGAAGGGATACACCAGAAACCTGCCTTTCGTTTAAGTGTTACACCAGAAACGTGCTTTTTGAGAAAGGGTTATAACAGAAACGTGCCTTTCGACAATGGGTTACACCAGAAACGTGCTTTTTGATAAAGGGCTACACCAGAAATGTGCATTTTGACAAAGGGCTACACCAGAAATGTACATCTTGATGAAGGGCTCCACCAGAAATGTGCATTTTGATAAAGGGCTGCACCAGAAATGTGTATTTTGACAAAGGGCGCTACCAGAAATGTGCATTTTGAAAGAGCGCCACACCAGAAACGTGCATTTTGATAAAGGACTACACCAGAAATGTGCATTATGATAAAGGGCTACACCAGAAACATGTTTTTTGATGAATGACGGCACCAGAAATGTGCATTTTGATAAAGGGCTCCACCAGAAACTTGCGTTTTGATGAAGGGCTACACCAGAAATGTGCAATTTTAAAAAGGGCTACACCAGAAATGTGCATTTTAATAAACGGCTGCACCAGAAATGTGCATTTTGATGAAGGGCGACACCAGACATGTGCATTTTGATAAAGGGCTACACCATAAATGTGCATTTTGATGAAGGGCTACACCAGAAATGTGCATTTTGATAAAGGGCTACACCAGAAACTTGCATTTTAATAAAGGACTACACCAGAAATGTGCATTTCCATAAAGCGCTACACCAGAAATGTGCCTTTTGACAAAGGGTTACACCAGAAATGTGCCTTTTGATAAAAGGCTACAACAGAAATGTGCATTTTGACAAAGGGCTACACCAGAAATGTGCATTTTGACACTGGGCTACACCAGAAATGTGCATTTTGACAAAGGGCTTCACCAGAAATGTGCATTTTGACAAGGGGCAACATCAGAAATGTGCCTTTTGACAAAGGGCTACACCAGAAATGTGCATTTTGATGAAGGGCGACACCAGAAACGTGCCTTTTGATAAAGGATGACACCAGAAATGTGCATTTTGAAAAAGGGCGCCACCAGAAATGTGCATTTTGATAAAGGGCTCCACCAGAACTGTGCCTTTTGACAAAGGGCTACACCAGAAATGTGCATTTTGAAAAAGTGCTCCACCAGAAACTTGCGTTTTGATGAAGGACTACACCAGAAATGTGCATTTTGATAAAGGGCTTCACCAGAAATGTGCATTTTGACAAGGGGCTACATCAGAAATGTGCCTTTTGACAAAGGGCTACACCAGAAATGTGCATTTTGACAAAGGGCTACACCAGAAATGTGCATTTTGATAAAGGGCTGCACCAGAAATGTGCATTTTGAAAAAGGGCCACATCAGAAACGTGCATTTTGATGAATGGTTACACCAGAAATGTGCATTTTGATAAAGGGCGACAACAGAAATGTGCATTTTGATAAAGGGCTACACCAGAAACGTTCATTTTGATAAATGGTTACACCAGAAATGTGCATTTTGATAAAGGGCGACAACAGAAATGTGCATTTTGATAAAGGGCGAGACCAGAAACATGTTTTTTGATGAAGGGCGGCACCAGAAATGTGCCTTTTGATAAAAGGCTACAACAGAAATGTGCATTTTGACAAAGGGCTACACCAGAAATGTGCATTTTGACACTGGGCTACACCAGAAATGTGCATTTTGACAAAGGGCTTCACCAGAAATGTGCATTTTGACAAGGGGCAACATCAGAAATGTGCCTTTTGACAAAGGGCTACACCAGAAATGTGCATTTTGATGAAGGGCGACACCAGAAACGTGCCTTTTGATAAAGGATGACACCAGAAATGTGCATTTTGAAAAAGGGCGCCACCAGAAATGTGCATTTTGATAAAGGGCTCCACCAGAACTGTGCCTTTTGACAAAGGGCTACACCAGAAATGTGCATTTTGAAAAAGTGCTCCACCAGAAACTTGCGTTTTGATGAAGGACTACACCAGAAATGTGCATTTTGATAAAGGGCTTCACCAGAAATGTGCATTTTGACAAGGGGCTACATCAGAAATGTGCCTTTTGACAAAGGGCTACACCAGAAATGTGCATTTTGACAAAGGGCTACACCAGAAATGTGCATTTTGATAAAGGGCTGCACCAGAAATGTGCATTTTGAAAAAGGGCCACATCAGAAACGTGCATTTTGATAAATGGTTACACCAGAAATGTGCATTTTGATAAAGGGCGACAACAGAAATGTGCATTTTGATAAAGGGCTACACCAGAAACGTTCATTTTGATAAATGGTTACACCAGAAATGTGCATTTTGATAAAGGGCGACAACAGAAATGTGCATTTTGATAAAGGGCTAGACCAGAAACATGTTTTTTGATGAAGGGCGGCACCAGAAATGTGCAATTTAATAAAGGGCTACACCAGAAATGTGCATTTTAATGAAGGGCTACACCAGAAATGTGCATTATAATAAAGGGCTACACCAGAAATGTGCATTTTGATGAAGGGCGACACCAGAAATGTGTATTTTGATAAAGGGCTACACCATAAATGTGCATTTTGATGAAGGGCGACACCAGAAATGTGTATTTTGATAAAGGGCTACACCATAAATGTGCATTTTGATGAAGGGCGACACCAGAAATGTGTATTTTGATAAAGGGCGACACCATAAATGTGCATTTTGATGAAGGACTTCACCAGAAATGTGCATTTTGATAAAGTGCTACACCAGAAATGTGCCTTTTGACAAAGGGCTACACCAGAAATGTGCATTTTGATAAAGGGCAACACCAGAAATGTGCCTTTTGACAAAGGGTTACACTAGACATGTGTCTTTTGATAAAAGGCTTCAACAGAAATGTGCATTTTGACAAAGGGCTACACCAGAAATGTCCATTTTGACAAAGGGCTTCACCAGAAATGTGCATTTTGACAAGGGGCTACATCAGAAATGTGCCTTTTGACAAAGGGCTACACCAGAAATGTGCATTTTGACAAAGGGCTACACCAGAAATGTGCATTTTGAAAAAGGGCTTCACCAGAAATGTGCATTTTGAAAAAGCGCCACACCAGAAACGTGCATTTTGATAAAGGACTACACCAGAAATGTGCATTATGATAAAGGGCTACACCAGAAACATGTTTTTTGATGAATGACGGCACCAGAAATGTGCATTTTGATAAAGGGCTCCACCAGAAACTTGCGTTTTGATGAAGGACTACACCAGAAATGTGCATTTTGATAAAGGGCTTCACCAGAAATGTGCATTTTGACAAGGGGCTACATCAGAAATGTGCCTTTTACAAAGGGCTACACCAGAAATGTGCATTTTGACAAAGGGTTTCACCAGAAATGTGCATTTTGACAAGGGGCTACATCAGAAATGTGCCTTTTGACAAAGGGCTACACCAGAAATGTGCATTTTGATAAAGGACTACACCAGAAATGTGCATTTTGAAATAGCGCCACACCAGAAACGTGCATTTTGATAAAGGACTGCACCAGAAATGTGCATTTTGATAAAGGGCTATACCAGAAACATGTTTTTTGATGAATGGCGGTACCAGAAATGTGCATTTTGAGAAAGTGCTACACCAGAAACGTGTTTTATGATAAAGCGCTACACCAGAAATGTGCATTTTGATAAAGGGCGACTCCAGAAATGTGCATTTTAATGAAGGACTACACCAGAAATGTGCATTTTGATAAAGTGCTACACCAGAAATGTGCATTTTGAAAAAGTGCCACACCAGAAATGTGCCTTTTGACAAAGGGCTACACCAGAAATGTGCATTTTGATAGAGGGCGACACCAGAAATGTGCCTTTTGACAAAGGGTTACACCAGAAATGTGCCTTTTGATAAAAGACTACAACAGAAATGTGCATTTTTACAAAGGGCTACACCAGAAATGTGCCTTTTGACAAAGGGCTACACCAGAAATGCGCATTTTGATGAAGGGATACACCAGAAACTTGCGTTTTGATGAAGGGCTACACCAGAAATGTGCCTTTTGACAAAGGCTTACACCAGAAATGTGTATTTTGACAAAGGGCTACACCAGAAATGTGCATTTTGATGAAGGGCGACTTCAGAAATGTGCCTTTTGACAAAGGGTTACACCAGAAATGTGCATTTTGACAAAGGGATACACCAGAAATGTGCATTTTGATAAAGGGCTCCACCAGAATGTGCATTTTGATAACGGGCTCCACCAGAAATGTGCATTTTTATGAAGGGCGACACCAGAAATGTGCATTTTGATAAAGAGCTACACCAGAAATGTGCATTTTCATAAAGGGCTACACCAGAAATGTGCATTTTGACAAAGGGCTACACCAGAAATGTGCATTTTGATAAAGGGCGACACCAGAAACTTGCATTTTGATGAAGGACTACACCAGAAATGTGCATTTAGATAAAGGGCTTCACCAGAAATGTGCCTTTTGACAAAGGGCTACACCAGAAATGTGCATTTTGATAAAGGGCGACACCAGAAACTTGCATTTTGATGAAGGACTACACCAGAAATGTGCATTTAGATAAAGGGCTTCACCAGAAATGTGCCTTTTGACAAAGGGCTACACCAGAAATGTGCATTTTGATAAAGGACGACACCAGAAATGTGCCTTTTGACAAAGGGTTACACCAGAAATGTGTCTTTTGATGAAAGGCTACAACAGAAATGTGCATTTTGACGAAGGGCTACACCAGAAAAATTCCATTTTGACAAAGGGCTTCACCAGAAATGTCCATTTTGATAAAGGGCAACACCAGAAATGTGCCTTTTGACAAAGGGTTACACCAGACATGTGTCTTTTGATAAAAGGCTTCAACAGAAATGTGCATTTTGACAAAGGGCTACACCAGAAATGTCCATTTTGACAAAGGGCTTCACCAGAAATGTGCATTTTGACAGGGGGCTACATCAGAAATGTGCCTTTTGACAAAGGGCTACACCAGAAATGTGCATTTTGACAAAGGGCTACACCAGAAATGTGCATTTTGACAAAGGGCTTCACCAGAAATGTGCATTTTGTGAAAGGGCTACACCAGAAACGTGCTTTTTAATGAAGGGATACACCAGAAACCTGCCTTTCGTTTAAGTGCTACACCAGAAACGTGCTTTTTGAGAAAGGGTTATAACAGAAACGTGCCTTTCGACAATGGGTTACACCAGAAACGTGCTTTTTGATAAAGGGCTACACCAGAAATGTGCATTTTGACAAAGGGCTACACCAGAAATGTACATCTTGATGAAGGGCTCCACCAGAAATGTGCATTTTGATAAAGGGCTGCACCAGAAATGTGTATTTTGACAAAGGGCGCTACCAGAAATGTGCATTTTGAAAAAGCGCCACACCAGAAATGTGCATTTTGATAAAGGACTACACCAGAAATGTGCATTATGATAAAGGGCTACACCAGAAACATGTTTTTTGATGAATGACGGCACCAGAAATGTGCATTTTGATAAAGGGCTCCACCAGAAACTTGCGTTTTGATGAAGGGCTACACCAGAAATGTGCAATTTTAAAAGGGCTACACCAGAAATGTGCATTTTAATAAACGGCTGCACCAGAAATGTGCATTTTGATGAAGGGCGACACCAGACATGTGCATTTTGATAAAGGGCTACACCATAAATGTGCATTTTGATGAAGGGCTACACCAGAAATGTGCATTTTGATAAAGGGCTACACCAGAAACTTGCATTTTAATGAAGGACTACACCAGAAATGTGCATTTCCATAAAGCGCTACACCAGAAATGTGCCTTTTGACAAAGGGTTACACCAGAAATGTGCCTTTTGATAAAAGGCTACAACAGAAATGTGCATTTTGACAAAGGGCTACACCAGAAATGTGCATTTTGACACTGGGCTACACCAGAAATGTGCATTTTGACAAAGGGCTTCACCAGAAATGTGCATTTTGACAAGGGGCAATATCAGAAATGTGCCTTTTGACAAAGGGCTACACCAGAAATGTGCATTTTGATGAAGGGCGACACCAGAAACGTGCCTTTTGATAAAGGATGACACCAGAAATGTGCATTTTGAAAAAGGGCGCCACCAGAAATGTGCATTTTGATAAAGGGCTCCACCAGAACTGTGCCTTTTGACAAAGGGCTACACCAGAAATGTGCATTTTGAAAAAGTGCTCCACCAGAAACTTGCGTTTTGATGAAGGACTACACCAGAAATGTGCATTTTGATAAAGGGCTTCACCAGAAATGTGCATTTTGACAAGGGGCTACATCAGAAATGTGCCTTTTGACAAAGGGCTACACCAGAAATGTGCATTTTGACAAAGGGCTACACCAGAAATGTGCATTTTGATAAAGGGCTGCACCAGAAATGTGCATTTTGAAAAAGGGCCACATCAGAAACGTGCATTTTGATGAATGGTTACACCAGAAATGTGCATTTTGATAAAGGGCGACAACAGAAATGTGCATTTTGATAAAGGGCTACACCAGAAACGTTCATTTTGATAAATGGTTACACCAGAAATGTGCATTTTGATAAAGGGCGACAACAGAAATGTGCATTTTGATAAAGGGCGAGACCAGAAACATGTTTTTTGATGAAGGGCGGCACCAGAAATGTGCAATTTAATAAAGGGCTACACCAGAAATGTGCATTTTAATGAAGGGCAACACCAGAAATGTGCATTATAATAAAGGGCTACACCAGAAATGTGCATTTTGATGAAGGGCGACACCAGAAATGTGTATTTTGATAAAGGGCTACACCATAAATGTGCATTTTGATGAAGGGCGACACCAGAAATGTGTATTTTGATAAAGGGCTACACCATAAATGTGCATTTTGATGAAGGGCGACACCAGAAATGTGTATTTTGATAAAGGGCGACACCATAAATGTGCATTTTGATGAAGGACTTCACCAGAAATGTGCATTTTGATGAAGGACTTCACCAGAAATGTGCATTTTGATAAAGTGCTACACCAGAAATGTGCCTTTTGACAAAGGGCTACACCAGAAATGTGCATTTTGATAAAGGGCAACACCAGAAATGTGCCTTTTGACAAAGGGTTACACCAGACATGTGTCTTTTGATAAAAGGCTTCAACAGAAATGTGCATTTTGACAAAGGGCTTCACCAGAAATGTCCATTTTGACAAAGGGCTTCACCAGAAACGTGTTTTATGATGAAGGGCGACACCAGAAATATGCATTTTAAGAAAGGGCTGCACCAGAAATGTGCATTTTGATGAATGGCAACACGGGAAATGTGGATTTTGATAACGGGCTACACCACAAATGTGCATTTTGATGAAGGGCGACACCAGAAATGTGCATTTTGATAAAGCGCTACACCAGAAATGTGCATTTTGATAAAGGGCGACTCCAGAAATGTGCATTTTAATGAAGGACTACACCAGAAATGTGCATTTTGATAAAGTGCTACACCAGAAATGTGCATTTTGAAAAAGTGCCACACCAGAAATGTGCCTTTTGACAAAGGGCTACACCAGAAATGTGCATTTTGATAGAGGGCGACACCAGAAATGTGCCTTTTGACAAAGGGTTACACCAGAAATGTGCCTTTTGATAAAAGACTACAACAGAAATGTGCATTTTGACAAAGGGCTACACCAGAAATGTGCCTTTTGACAAAGGGCTACACCAGAAATGCGCATTTTGATGAAGGGATACACCAGAAACTTGCGTTTTGATGAAGGACTACACCAGAAATGTGCATTTTGATAAAGGGCTACACCAGAAATGTGCCTTTTGACAAAGGCTTACACCAGAAATGTGTATTTTGACAAAGGGCTACACCAGAAATGTGCATTTTGACAAAGGGCTACACCAGAAATGTCCATTTTGACAAAGGGCTTCACCAGAAATGTGCATTTTGACAAGGGGCTACATCAGAAATGTGCCTTTTGACAAAGGGCTACACCAGAAATGTGCATTTTGACAAAGGGCTACACCAGAAATGTGCATTTTGAAAAAGGGCTTCACCAGAAATGTGCATTTTGAAAAAGCGCCACACCAGAAACGTGCATTTTGATAAAGGACTACACCAGAAATGTGCATTATGATAAAGGGCTACACCAGAAACATGTTTTTTGATGAATGACGGCACCAGAAATGTGCATTTTGATAAAGGGCTCCACCAGAAACTTGCGTTTTGATGAAGGACTACACCAGAAATGTGCATTTTGATAAAGGGCTTCACCAGAAATGTGCATTTTGACAAGGGGCTACATCAGAAATGTGCCTTTTACAAAGGGCTACACCAGAAATGTGCATTTTGACAAAGGGTTTCACCAGAAATGTGCATTTTGACAAGGGGCTACATCAGAAATGTGCCTTTTGACAAAGGGCTACACCAGAAATGTGCATTTTGATAAAGGAATACACCAGAAATGTGCATTTTGAAATAGCGCCACACCAGAAACGTGCATTTTGATAAAGGACTGCACCAGAAATGTGCATTTTGATAAAGGGCTATACCAGAAACATGTTTTTTGATGAATGGCGGTACCAGAAATGTGCATTTTGAGAAAGTGCTACACCAGAAACGTGTTTTATGATGAGGGGCGACACCAGCAATATGCATTTTAATATAGGGCTGCACCAGAAATGTGCATTGTGATAAATGGCAACACCAGAAATGTGCATTTTGATAATGGGCTACACCAGAAATGTGCATTTTGAAAAAGTGCCACACCAGACACGTGCATTTTGAGAAAGGACTACACCAGATATGTGCATTTTGATAAAGGGCGACACCAGATATGTGCATTTTGATAAAGGGCTACACCAGAAACATGTTTTTTGATGAAGGGCGGCACCACAAATGTGCATTTTAATAAAGGGCGACACCAGAAATGTGCATTTTGAGAAAGTGCGACACCAGAAACGTGTTTTATGATGAAGGGCGACACCAGAAATATGCATTTTAAGAAAGGGCTGCACCAGAAATGTGCATTTTGATGAATGGCAACACGGGAAATGTGGATTTTGATAACGGGCTACACCACAAATGTGCATTTTGATGAAGGGCGACACCAGAAATGTGCATTTTGATAAAGCGCTACACCAGAAATGTGCATTTTGATAAAGGGCGACTCCAGAAATGTGCATTTTAATGAAGGACTACACCAGAAATGTGCATTTTGATAAAGTGCTACACCAGAAATGTGCATTTTGAAAAAGTGCCACACCAGAAATGTGCCTTTTGACAAAGGGCTACACCAGAAATGTGCATTTTGATAGAGGGCGACACCAGAAATGTGCCTTTTGACAAAGGGTTACACCAGAAATGTGCCTTTTGATAAAAGACTACAACAGAAATGTGCATTTTTACAAAGGGCTACACCAGAAATGTGCCTTTTGACAAAGGGCTACACCAGAAATGCGCATTTTGATGAAGGGATACACCAGAAACTTGCGTTTTGATGAAGGGCTACACCAGAAATGTGCCTTTTGACAAAGGCTTACACCAGAAATGTGTATTTTGACAAAGGGCTACACCAGAAATGTGCATTTTGATGAAGGGCGACTTCAGAAATGTGCCTTTTGACAAAGGGTTACACCAGAAATGTGCATTTTGACAAAGGGATACACCAGAAATGTGCATTTTGATAAAGGGCTCCACCAGAATGTGCATTTTGATAACGGGCTCCACCAGAAATGTGCATTTTTATGAAGGGCGACACCAGAAATGTGCATTTTGATAAAGAGCTACACCAGAAATGTGCATTTTCATAAAGGGCTACACCAGAAATGTGCATTTTGACAAAGGGCTACACCAGAAATGTGCATTTTGATAAAGGGCGACACCAGAAACTTGCATTTTGATGAAGGACTACACCAGAAATGTGCATTTAGATAAAGGGCTTCACCAGAAATGTGCCTTTTGACAAAGGGCTACACCAGAAATGTGCATTTTGATAAAGGGCGACACCAGAAACTTGCATTTTGATGAAGGACTACACCAGAAATGTGCATTTAGATAAAGGGCTTCACCAGAAATGTGCCTTTTGACAAAGGGCTACACCAGAAATGTGCATTTTGATAAAGGACGACACCAGAAATGTGCCTTTTGACAAAGGGTTACACCAGAAATGTGTCTTTTGATGAAAGGCTACAACAGAAATGTGCATTTTGACGAAGGGCTACACCAGAAAAATTCCATTTTGACAAAGGGCTTCACCAGAAATGTCCATTTTGATAAAGGGCAACACCAGAAATGTGCCTTTTGACAAAGGGTTACACCAGACATGTGTCTTTTGATAAAAGGCTTCAACAGAAATGTGCATTTTGACAAAGGGCTACACCAGAAATGTCCATTTTGACAAAGGGCTTCACCAGAAATGTGCATTTTGACAGGGGGCTACATCAGAAATGTGCCTTTTGACAAAGGGCTACACCAGAAATGTGCATTTTGACAAAGGGCTACACCAGAAATGTGCATTTTGACAAAGGGCTTCACCAGAAATGTGCATTTTGTGAAAGGGCTACACCAGAAACGTGCTTTTTAATGAAGGGATACACCAGAAACCTGCCTTTCGTTTAAGTGCTACACCAGAAACGTGCTTTTTGAGAAAGGGTTATAACAGAAACGTGCCTTTCGACAATGGGTTACACCAGAAACGTGCTTTTTGATAAAGGGCTACACCAGAAATGTGCATTTTGACAAAGGGCTACACCAGAAATGTACATCTTGATGAAGGGCTCCACCAGAAATGTGCATTTTGATAAAGGGCTGCACCAGAAATGTGTATTTTGACAAAGGGCGCTACCAGAAATGTGCATTTTGAAAAAGCGCCACACCAGAAACGTGCATTTTGATAAAGGACTACACCAGAAATGTGCATTATGATAAAGGGCTACACCAGAAACATGTTTTTTGATGAATGACGGCACCAGAAATGTGCATTTTGATAAAGGGCTCCACCAGAAACTTGCGTTTTGATGAAGGGCTACACCAGAAATGTGCAATTTTAAAAGGGCTACACCAGAAATGTGCATTTTAATAAACGGCTGCACCAGAAATGTGCATTTTGATGAAGGGCGACACCAGACATGTGCATTTTGATAAAGGGCTACACCATAAATGTGCATTTTGATGAAGGGCTACACCAGAAATGTGCATTTTGATAAAGGGCTACACCAGAAACTTGCATTTTAATGAAGGACTACACCAGAAATGTGCATTTCCATAAAGCGCTACACCAGAAATGTGCCTTTTGACAAAGGGTTACACCAGAAATGTGCCTTTTGATAAAAGGCTACAACAGAAATGTGCATTTTGACAAAGGGCTACACCAGAAATGTGCATTTTGACACTGGGCTACACCAGAAATGCGCATTTTGACAAAGGGCTTCACCAGAAATGTGCATTTTGACAAGGGGCAATATCAGAAATGTGCCTTTTGACAAAGGGCTACACCAGAAATGTGCATTTTGATGAAGGGCGACACCAGAAACGTGCCTTTTGATAAAGGATGACACCAGAAATGTGCATTTTGAAAAAGGGCGCCACCAGAAATGTGCATTTTGATAAAGGGCTCCACCAGAACTGTGCCTTTTGACAAAGGGCTACACCAGAAATGTGCATTTTGAAAAAGTGCTCCACCAGAAACTTGCGTTTTGATGAAGGACTACACCAGAAATGTGCATTTTGATAAAGGGCTTCACCAGAAATGTGCATTTTGACAAGGGGCTACATCAGAAATGTGCCTTTTGACAAAGGGCTACACCAGAAATGTGCATTTTGACAAAGGGCTACACCAGAAATGTGCATTTTGATAAAGGGCTGCACCAGAAATGTGCATTTTGAAAAAGGGCCACATCAGAAACGTGCATTTTGATGAATGGTTACACCAGAAATGTGCATTTTGATAAAGGGCGACAACAGAAATGTGCATTTTGATAAAGGGCTACACCAGAAACGTTCATTTTGATAAATGGTTACACCAGAAATGTGCATTTTGATAAAGGGCGACAACAGAAATGTGCATTTTGATAAAGGGCGAGACCAGAAACATGTTTTTTGATGAAGGGCGGCACCAGAAATGTGCAATTTAATAAAGGGCTACACCAGAAATGTGCATTTTAATGAAGGGCAACACCAGAAATGTGCATTATAATAAAGGGCTACACCAGAAATGTGCATTTTGATGAAGGGCGACACCAGAAATGTGTATTTTGATAAAGGGCTACACCATAAATGTGCATTTTGATGAAGGGCGACACCAGAAATGTGTATTTTGATAAAGGGCTACACCATAAATGTGCATTTTGATGAAGGGCGACACCAGAAATGTGTATTTTGATAAAGGGCGACACCATAAATGTGCATTTTGATGAAGGACTTCACCAGAAATGTGCATTTTGATGAAGGACTTCACCAGAAATGTGCATTTTGATAAAGTGCTACACCAGAAATGTGCCTTTTGACAAAGGGCTACACCAGAAATGTGCATTTTGATAAAGGGCAACACCAGAAATGTGCCTTTTGACAAAGGGTTACACCAGACATGTGTCTTTTGATAAAAGGCTTCAACAGAAATGTGCATTTTGACAAAGGGCTTCACCAGAAATGTCCATTTTGACAAAGGGCTTCACCAGAAACGTGTTTTATGATGAAGGGCGACACCAGAAATATGCATTTTAAGAAAGGGCTGCACCAGAAATGTGCATTTTGATGAATGGCAACACGGGAAATGTGGATTTTGATAACGGGCTACACCACAAATGTGCATTTTGATGAAGGGCGACACCAGAAATGTGCATTTTGATAAAGCGCTACACCAGAAATGTGCATTTTGATAAAGGGCGACTCCAGAAATGTGCATTTTAATGAAGGACTACACCAGAAATGTGCATTTTGATAAAGTGCTACACCAGAAATGTGCATTTTGAAAAAGTGCCACACCAGAAATGTGCCTTTTGACAAAGGGCTACACCAGAAATGTGCATTTTGATAGAGGGCGACACCAGAAATGTGCCTTTTGACAAAGGGTTACACCAGAAATGTGCCTTTTGATAAAAGACTACAACAGAAATGTGCATTTTGACAAAGGGCTACACCAGAAATGTGCCTTTTGACAAAGGGCTACACCAGAAATGCGCATTTTGATGAAGGGATACACCAGAAACTTGCGTTTTGATGAAGGACTACACCAGAAATGTGCATTTTGATAAAGGGCTACACCAGAAATGTGCCTTTTGACAAAGGCTTACACCAGAAATGTGTATTTTGACAAAGGGCTACACCAGAAATGTGCATTTTGATGAAGGGCGACTTCAGAAATGTGCCTTTTGACAAAGGGTTACACCAGAAATGTGCATTTTGACAAAGGGATACACCAGAAATGTGCATTTTGATAAAGGGCTCCACCAGAATGTGCATTTTGATAACGGGCTCCACCAGAAATGTGCATTTTTATGAAGGGCGACACCAGAAATGTGCATTTTGATAAAGAGCTACACCAGAAATGTGCATTTTCATAAAGGGCTACACCAGAAATGTGCATTTTGACAAAGGGCTACACCAGAAATGTGCATTTTGATAAAGGGCGACACCAGAAACTTGCATTTTGATGAAGGACTACACCAGAAATGTGCATTTAGATAAAGGGCTTCACCAGAAATGTGCCTTTTGACAAAGGGCTACACCAGAAATGTGCATTTTGATAAAGGGCGACACCAGAAACTTGCATTTTGATGAAGGACTACACCAGAAATGTGCATTTAGATAAAGGGCTTCACCAGAAATGTGCCTTTTGACAAAGGGCTACACCAGAAATGTGCATTTTGATAAAGGACGACACCAGAAATGTGCCTTTTGACAAAGGGTTACACCAGAAATGTGTCTTTTGATAAAAGGCTACAACAGAAATGTGCATTTTGACGAAGGGCTACACCAGAAAAATTCCATTTTGACAAAGGGCTTCACCAGAAATGTCCATTTTGATAAAGGGCAACACCAGAAATGTGCCTTTTGACAAAGGGTTACACCAGACATGTGTCTTTTGATAAAAGGCTTCAACAGAAATGTGCATTTTGACAAAGGGCTACACCAGAAATGTCCATTTTGACAAAGGGCTTCACCAGAAATGTGCATTTTGACAAGGGGCTACATCAGAAATGTGCCTTTTGACAAAGGGCTACACCAGAAATGTGCATTTTGACAAAGGGCTACACCAGAAATGTGCATTTTGACAAAGGGCTTCACCAGAAATGTGCATTTTGTGAAAGGGCTACACCAGAAACGTGCTTTTTAATGAAGGGATACACCAGAAACCTGCCTTTCGTTTAAGTGCTACACCAGAAACGTGCTTTTTGAGAAAGGGTTATAACAGAAACGTGCCTTTCGACAATGGGTTACACCAGAAACGTGCTTTTTTACAAAGGGCTACACCAGAAATGTGCATTTTGACAAAGGGCTACACCAGAAATGTACATCTTGATGAAGGGCTCCACCAGAAATGTGCATTTTGATAAAGGGCTGCACCAGAAATGTGTATTTTGACAAAGGGCGCTACCAGAAATGTGCATTTTGAAAAAGCGCCACACCAGAAACGTGCATTTTGATAAAGGACTACACCAGAAATGTGCATTATGATAAAGGGCTACACCAGAAACATGTTTTTTGATGAATGACGGCACCAGAAATGTGCATTTTGATAAAGGGCTCCACCAGAAACTTGTGTTTTGATGAAGGGCTACACCAGAAATGTGCAATTTTAAAAAGGGCTACACCAGAAATGTGCATTTTAATAAAGGGCTGCACCAGAAATGTGCATTTTGATGAAGGGCGACACCAGACATGTGCATTTTGATAAAGGGCTACACCATAAATGTGCATTTTGATGAAGGGCTACACCAGAAATGTGCATTTTGATAAAGGGCTCCACCAGAAACTTGCGTTTTGATGAAGGGCTACACCAGAAATGTGCAATTTTAAAAAGGGCTACACCAGAAATGTGCATTTTAATAAAGGGCTGCACCAGAAATGTGCCTTTTGATAAAAGCCTACAACAGAAATGTGCATTTTGACAAAGGGCTACACCAGAAATGTGCATTTTGACACTGGGCTACACCAGAAATGTGCATTTTGACAAAGGGCTTCACCAGAAATGTGCATTTTGACAAGGGGCAACATCAGAAATGTGCCTTTTGACAAAGGGCTACACCAGAAATGTGCATTTTGATGAAGGGCGACACCAGAAACGTGCCTTTTGATAAAGGATGACACCAGAAATGTGCATTTTGAAAAAGGGCGCCACCAGAAATGTGCATTTTGATAAAGGGCTCCACCAGAACTGTGCCTTTTGACAAAGGGCTACACCAGAAATGTGCATTTTGAAAAAGTGCTCCACCAGAAACTTGCGTTTTGATGAAGGACTACACCAGAAATGTGCATTTTGATAAAGGGCTTCACCAGAAATGTGCATTTTGACAAGGGGCTACATCAGAAATGTGCCTTTTGACAAAGGGCTACACCAGAAATGTGCATTTTGACAAAGGGCTACACCAGAAATGTGCATTTTGATAAAGGGCTGCACCAGAAATGTGCATTTTGAAAAAGGGCCACATCAGAAACGTGCATTTTGATAAATGGTTACACCAGAAATATGTTTTTTGATGAAGGGCGGCACCAGAAATGTGCAATTTAATAAAGGGCTACACCAGAAATGTGCATTTTAATGAAGGGCAACACCAGAAATGTGCATTATAATAAAGGGCTACACCAGAAATGTGCATTTTGATGAAGGGCGACACCAGAAATGTGTATTTTGATAAAGGGCTACACCATAAATGTGCATTTTGATGAAGGGCGACACCAGAAATGTGTATTTTGATAAAGGGCTACACCATAAATGTGCATTTTGATGAAGGGCGACACCAGAAATGTGTATTTTGATAAAGGGCGACACCATAAATGTGCATTTTGATGAAGGACTTCACCAGAAATGTGCATTTTGATAAAGTGCTACACCAGAAATGTGCCTTTTGACAAAGGGCTACACCAGAAATGTGCATTTTGATAAAGGGCAACACCAGAAATGTGCCTTTTGACAAAGGGTTACACCAGACATGTGTCTTTTGATAAAAGGCTTCAACAGAAATGTGCATTTTGACAAAGGGCTACACCAGAAATGTCCATTTTGACAAAGGGCTTCACCAGAAATGTGCATTTTGACAAGGGGCTACATCAGAAATGTGCCTTTTGACAAAGGGCTACACCAGAAATGTGCATTTTGACAAAGGGCTACACCAGAAATGTGCATTTTGAAAAAGGGCTTCACCAGAAATGTGCATTTTGTGAAAGGGCTACACCAGAAACGTGCTTTTTAATGAAGGGATACACCAGAAACCTGCCTTTCGTTTAAGTGCTACACCAGAAACGTGCTTTTTGCGAAAGGGTTATAACAGAAACGTGCCTTTCGACAATGGGTTACACCAGAAACGTGCTTTTTGATAAAGGGCTACACCAGAAATGTGCATTTTGACAAAGGGCTATTCCAGAAATGTACATCTTGATGAAGGGCTCCACCAGAAATGTGCATTTTGATAAAGGGCTGCACCAGAAATGTGTATTTTGACAAAGGGCGCTACCAGAAATGTGCATTTTGAAAAAGCGCCACACCAGAAACGTGCATTTTGATAAAGGACTACACCAGAAATGTGCATTATGCTAAAGGGCTACACCAGAAACATGTTTTTTGATGAATGACGGCACCAGAAATGTGCATTTTGATAAAGGGCTCCACCAGAAACTTGCGTTTTGATGAAGGACTACACCAGAAATGTGCATTTTGTTAAAGGGCTTCACCAGAAATGTGCATTTTGACAAGGGGCTACATCAGAAATGTGCCTTTTACAAAGGGCTACACCAGAAATGTGCATTTTGACAAAGGGTTTCACCAGAAATGTGCATTTTGACAAGGGGCTACATCAGAAATGTGCCTTTTGACAAAGGGCTACACCAGAAATGTGCATTTTGATAAAGGACTACACCAGAAATGTGCATTATGATAAAGGGCTACACCAGAAATGTGCATTTTGAAAAAGTGCCACACCAGACACATGCATTTTGATAAAGGACTACACCAGAAATGTGCATTTTGATAAAGGGCGACACCAGAAATGTGCATTTTGATAAAGGGCTACACCAGAAACATGTTTTATGACGAAGCGCGGCACCAGAAATGTGCATTTTAATAAAGGGCGACACCAGAAATGTGCATTTTGAGAAAGTGAGACACCAGAAACGTGTTTTATGATGAAGGCTGACACCAGAAATATGCATTTTAATAAAGGGCTGCACCAGAAATGTGCATTTTGATAAATGGCAACACCAGAAATGTGCATTTTGATGACGGGCTACACCAGAAATGTGCATTTTGATGAAGGGCGACACCAGAAATGTGCATTTTGATAAAGGGCTACACCATAAATGTGCATTGTGATGAAGGGCTACACCAGAAATGTGCATTTTGAAAAAGGGCTACACCAGAAACTTGCATTTTAATGAAGGACTACACCAGAAATGTGCATTTGGATAAAGTGCTACACCAGAAATGTGCCTTTTGACAAAGGGCTACACCAGAAATGTGCATTTTGATAAAGGGCGACACCAGAAATGTGCCTTTTGACAAAGGGTTACACCAGAAATGTGCCTTTTGATAAAAGGCTACAACAGAAATGTGCATTTTGACAAAGGGCTACACCAGAAATGTGCATTTTGATACTGGGCTACACCAGAAATGTGCATTTTGACAAAGGGCTTCACCAGAAATGTGCATTTTGACATGGGGCTACCTCAGAAATGTGCCTTTTGACAAAGGGCTACACCAGAAATGTGCATTTTGATAAAGGGCTGCACCAGAAATGTGTATTTTGATAAAGGGCTCCACCAGAAATGTGCATTTTGAAATAGCGCCACACCAGAAACGTGCATTTTGATAAAGGACTGCACCAGAAATGTGCATTTTGATAAAGGGCTACACCAGAAACATGTTTTTTGATGAATGGCGGTACCAGAAATGTGCATTTTGAGAAAGTGCTACACCAGAAACGTGTTTTATGATGAGGGGCGACACCAGCAATATGCATTTTAATATAGGGCTGCACCAGAAATGTGCATTGTGATAAATGGCAACACCAGAAATGTGCATTTTGATAACGGGCTACACCAGAAATGTGCATTTTGAAAAAGTGCCACACCAGACACGTGCATTTTGAGAAAGGACTACACCAGATATGTGCATTTTGATAAAGGGCGACACCAGATATGTGCATTTTGATAAAGGGCTACACCAGAAACATGTTTTTTGATGAAGGGCGGCACCAGAAATGTGCATTTTAATAAAGGGCGACACCAGAAATGTGCATTTTGAGAAAGTGCGACACCAGAAACGTGTTTTATGATGAAGGGCGACACCAGAAATATGCATTTTAAGAAAGGGCTGCACCAGAAATGTGCATTTTGATGAATGGCAACACGGGAAATGTGGATTTTGATAACGGGCTACACCACAAATGTGCATTTTGATGAAGGGCGACACCAGAAATGTGCATTTTGATAAAGCGCTACACCAGAAATGTGCATTTTGATAAAGGGCGACTCCAGAAATGTGCATTTTAATGAAGGACTACACCAGAAATGTGCATTTTGATAAAGTGCTACACCAGAAATGTGCATTTTGAAAAAGTGCCACACCAGAAATGTGCCTTTTGACAAAGGGCTACACCAGAAATGTGCATTTTGATAGAGGGCGACACCAGAAATGTGCCTTTTGACAAAGGGTTACACCAGAAATGTGCCTTTTGATAAAAGACTACGACAGAAATGTGCATTTTGACAAAGGGCTACACCAGAAATGTGCCTTTTGACAAAGGGCTACACCAGAAATGCGCATTTTGATGAAGGGATACACCAGAAACTTGCGTTTTGATGGACTACACCAGAAATGTGCATTTTGATAAAGGGCTACACCAGAAATGTGCCTTTTGACAAAGGCTTACACCAGAAATGTGTATTTTGACAAAGGGTTACACCAGAAATGTGCATTTTGACAAAGGGATACACCAGAAATGTGCATTTTGATAAAGGGCTCCACCAGAATGTGCATTTTGATAACGGGCTCCACCAGAAATGTGCATTTTTATGAAGGGCGACACCAGAAATGTGCATTTTGATAAAGAGCTACACCAGAAATGTGCATTTTCATAAAGGGCTACACCAGAAATGTGCATTTTGACAAAGGGCTACACCAGAAATGTGCATTTTGATAAAGGGCGACACCAGAAACTTGCATTTTGATGAAGGACTACACCAGAAATGTGCATTTAGATAAAGGGCTTCACCAGAAATGTGCCTTTTGACAAAGGGCTACACCAGAAATGTGCATTTTGATAAAGGGCGACACCAGAAACTTGCATTTTGATGAAGGACTACACCAGAAATGTGCATTTAGATAAAGGGCTTCACCAGAAATGTGCCTTTTGACAAAGGGCTACACCAGAAATGTGCATTTTGATAAAGGACGACACCAGAAATGTGCCTTTTGACAAAGGGTTACACCAGAAATGTGTCTTTTGATAAAAGGCTACAACAGAAATGTGCATTTTGACGAAGGGCTACACCAGAAAAATTCCATTTTGACAAAGGGCTTCACCAGAAATGTCCATTTTGATAAAGGGCAACACCAGAAATGTGCCTTTTGACAAAGGGTTACACCAGACATGTGTCTTTTGATAAAAGGCTTCAACAGAAATGTGCATTTTGACAAAGGGCTACACCAGAAATGTCCATTTTGACAAAGGGCTTCACCAGAAATGTGCATTTTGACAAGGGGCTACATCAGAAATGTGCCTTTTGACAAAGGGCTACACCAGAAATGTGCATTTTGACAAAGGGCTACACCAGAAATGTGCATTTTGACAAAGGGCTTCACCAGAAATGTGCATTTTGTGAAAGGGCTACACCAGAAACGTGCTTTTTAATGAAGGGATACACCAGAAACCTGCCTTTCGTTTAAGTGCTACACCAGAAACGTGCTTTTTGAGAAAGGGTTATAACAGAAACGTGCCTTTCGACAATGGGTTACACCAGAAACGTGCTTTTTTATAAAGGGCTACACCAGAAATGTGCATTTTGACAAAGGGCTACACCAGAAATGTACATCTTGATGAAGGGCTCCACCAGAAATGTGCATTTTGATAAAGGGCTGCACCAGAAATGTGTATTTTGACAAAGGGCGCTACCAGAAATGTGCATTTTGAAAAAGCGCCACACCAGAAACGTGCATTTTGATAAAGGACTACACCAGAAATGTGCATTATGATAAAGGGCTACACCAGAAACATGTTTTTTGATGAATGACGGCACCAGAAATGTGCATTTTGATAAAGGGCTCCACCAGAAACTTGTGTTTTGATGAAGGGCTACACCAGAAATGTGCAATTTTAAAAAGGGCTACACCAGAAATGTGCATTTTAATAAAGGGCTGCACCAGAAATGTGCATTTTGATGAAGGGCGACACCAGACATGTGCATTTTGATAAAGGGCTACACCATAAATGTGCATTTTGATGAAGGGCTACACCAGAAATGTGCATTTTGATAAAGGGCTCCACCAGAAACTTGCGTTTTGATGAAGGGCTACACCAGAAATGTGCAATTTTAAAAAGGGCTACACCAGAAATGTGCATTTTAATAAAGGGCTGCACCAGAAATGTGCCTTTTGATAAAAGCCTACAACAGAAATGTGCATTTTGACAAAGGGCTACACCAGAAATGTGCATTTTGACACTGGGCTACACCAGAAATGTGCATTTTGACAAAGGGCTTCACCAGAAATGTGCATTTTGACAAGGGGCAACATCAGAAATGTGCCTTTTGACAAAGGGCTACACCAGAAATGTGCATTTTGATGAAGGGCGACACCAGAAACGTGCCTTTTGATAAAGGATGACACCAGAAATGTGCATTTTGAAAAAGGGCGCCACCAGAAATGTGCATTTTGATAAAGGGCTCCACCAGAACTGTGCCTTTTGACAAAGGGCTACACCAGAAATGTGCATTTTGAAAAAGTGCTCCACCAGAAACTTGCGTTTTGATGAAGGACTACACCAGAAATGTGCATTTTGAAAAAGGGCTTCACCAGAAATGTGCATTTTGACAAGGGGCTACATCAGAAATGTGCCTTTTGACAAAGGGCTACACCAGAAATGTGCATTTTGACAAAGGGCTACACCAGAAATGTGCATTTTGATAAAGGGCTGCACCAGAAATGTGCATTTTGAAAAAGGGCCACATCAGAAACGTGCATTTTGATAAATGGTTACACCAGAAATGTGCATTTTGATAAAGGGCGACAACAGAAATGTGCATTTTGATAAAGGGCTACACCAGAAACGTTCATTTTGATAAATGGTTACACCAGAAATGTGCATTTTGATAAAGGGCGACAACAGAAATGTGCATTTTGATAAAGGGCGAGACCAGAAACATGTTTTTTGATGAAGGGCGGCACCAGAAATGTGCAATTTAATAAAGGGCTACACCAGAAATGTGCATTTTAATGAAGGGCAACACCAGAAATGTGCATTATAATAAAGGGCTACACCAGAAATGTGCATTTTGATGAAGGGCGACACCAGAAATGTGTATTTTGATAAAGGGCTACACCATAAATGTGCATTTTGATGAAGGGCGACACCAGAAATGTGTATTTTGATAAAGGGCTACACCATAAATGTGCATTTTGATGAAGGGCGACACCAGAAATGTGTATTTTGATAAAGGGCGACACCATAAATGTGCATTTTGATGAAGGACTTCACCAGAAATGTGCATTTTGATAAAGTGCTACACCAGAAATGTGCCTTTTGACAAAGGGCTACACCAGAAATGTGCATTTTGATAAAGGGCAACACCAGAAATGTGCCTTTTGACAAAGGGTTACACCAGACATGTGTCTTTTGATAAAAGGCTTCAACAGAAATGTGCATTTTGACAAAGGGCTACACCAGAAATGTCCATTTTGACAAAGGGATTCACCAGAAATGTGCATTTTGACAAGGGGCTACATCAGAAATGTGCCTTTTGACAAAGGGCTACACCAGAAATGTGCATTTTGACAAAGGGCTACACCAGAAATGTGCATTTTGAAAAAGGGCTTCACCAGAAATGTGCATTTTGTGAAAGGGCTACACCAGAAACGTGCTTTTTAATGAAGGGATACACCAGAAACCTGCCTTTCGTTTAAGTGCTACACCAGAAACGTGCTTTTTGAGAAAGGGTTATAACAGAAACGTGCCTTTCGACAATGGGTTACACCAGAAACGTGCTTTTTGATAAAGGGCTACACCAGAAATGTGCATTTTGACAAAGGGCTATTCCAGAAATGTACATCTTGATGAAGGGCTCCACCAGAAATGTGCATTTTGATAAAGGGCTGCACCAGAAATGTGTATTTTGACAAAGGGCGCTACCAGAAATGTGCATTTTGAAAAAGCGCCACACCAGAAACGTGCATTTTGATAAAGGACTACACCAGAAATGTGCATTATGCTAAAGGGCTACACCAGAAACATGTTTTTTGATGAATGACGGCACCAGAAATGTGCATTTTGATAAAGGGCTCCACCAGAAACTTGCGTTTTGATGAAGGACTACACCAGAAATGTGCATTTTGATAAAGGGCTTCACCAGAAATGTGCATTTTGACAAGGGGCTACATCAGAAATGTGCCTTTTACAAAGGGCTACACCAGAAATGTGCATTTTGACAAAGGGTTTCACCAGAAATGTGCATTTTGACAAGGGGCTACATCAGAAATGTGCCTTTTGACAAAGGGCTACACCAGAAATGTGCATTTTGATAAAGGACTACACCAGAAATGTGCATTATGATAAAGGGCTACACCAGAAATGTGCATTTTGAAAAAGTGCCACACCAGACACATGCATTTTGATAAAGGACTACACCAGAAATGTGCATTTTGATAAAGGGCGACACCAGAAATGTGCATTTTGATAAAGGGCTACACCAGAAACATGTTTTATGACGAAGCGCGGCACCAGAAATGTGCATTTTAATAAAGGGCGACACCAGAAATGTGCATTTTGAGAAAGTGAGACACCAGAAACGTGTTTTATGATGAAGGCTGACACCAGAAATATGCATTTTAATAAAGGGCTGCACCAGAAATGTGCATTTTGATAAATGGCAACACCAGAAATGTGCATTTTGATGACGGGCTACACCAGAAATGTGCATTTTGATGAAGGGCGACACCAGAAATGTGCATTTTGATAAAGGGCTACACCATAAATGTGCATTGTGATGAAGGGCTACACCAGAAATGTGCATTTTGAAAAAGGGCTACACCAGAAACTTGCATTTTAATGAAGGACTACACCAGAAATGTGCATTTTGATAAAGTGCTACACCAGAAATGTGCCTTTTGACAAAGGGCTACACCAGAAATGTGCATTTTGATAAAGAGCGACACCAGAAATGTGCCTTTTGACAAAGGGTTACACCAGAAATGTGCCTTTTGATAAAAGGCTACAACAGAAATGTGCATTTTGACAAAGGGCTACACCAGAAATGTGCATTTTGATACTGGGCTACACCAGAAATGTGCATTTTGACAAAGGGCTTCACCAGAAATGTGCATTTTGACATGGGGCTACCTCAGAAATGTGCCTTTTGACAAAGGGCTACACCAGAAATGTGCATTTTGATAAAGGGCTGCACCAGAAATGTGTATTTTGATAAAGGGCTCCACCAGAAATGTGCATTTTGAAATAGCGCCACACCAGAAACGTGCATTTTGATAAAGGACTGCACCAGAAATGTGCATTTTGATAAAGGGCTACACCAGAAACATGTTTTTTGATGAATGGCGGTACCAGAAATGTGCATTTTGAGAAAGTGCTACACCAGAAACGTGTTTTATGATGAGGGGCGACACCAGCAATATGCATTTTAATATAGGGCTGCACCAGAAATGTGCATTGTGATAAATGGCAACACCAGAAATGTGCATTTTGATAACGGGCTACACCAGAAATGTGCATTTTGAAAAAGTGCCACACCAGACACGTGCATTTTGAGAAAGGACTACACCAGATATGTGCATTTTGATAAAGGGCGACACCAGATATGTGCATTTTGATAAAGGGCTACACCAGAAACATGTTTTTTGATGAAGGGCGGCACCAGAAATGTGCATTTTAATAAAGGGCGACACCAGAAATGTGCATTTTGAGAAAGTGCGACACCAGAAACGTGTTTTATGATGAAGGGCGACACCAGAAATATGCATTTTAAGAAAGGGCTGCACCAGAAATGTGCATTTTGATGAATGGCAACACGGGAAATGTGGATTTTGATAACGGGCTACACCACAAATGTGCATTTTGATGAAGGGCGACACCAGAAATGTGCATTTTGATAAAGCGCTACACCAGAAATGTGCATTTTGATAAAGGGCGACTCCAGAAATGTGCATTTTAATGAAGGACTACACCAGAAATGTGCATTTTGATAAAGTGCTACACCAGAAATGTGCATTTTGAAAAAGTGCCACACCAGAAATGTGCCTTTTGACAAAGGGCTACACCAGAAATGTGCATTTTGATAGAGGGCGACACCAGAAATGTGCCTTTTGACAAAGGGTTACACCAGAAATGTGCCTTTTGATAAAGGACTACGACAGAAATGTGCATTTTGACAAAGGGCTACACCAGAAATGTGCCTTTTGACAAAGGGCTACACCAGAAATGCGCATTTTGATGAAGGGATACACCAGAAACTTGCGTTTTGATGGACTACACCAGAAATGTGCATTTTGATAAAGGGCTACACCAGAAATGTGCCTTTTGACAAAGGCTTACACCAGAAATGTGTATTTTGACAAAGGGTTACACCAGAAATGTGCATTTTGACAAAGGGATACACCAGAAATGTGCATTTTGATAAAGGGCTCCACCAGAATGTGCATTTTGATAACAGGCTCCACCAGAAATGTGCATTTTTATGAAGGGCGACACCAGAAATGTGCATTTTGATAAAGAGCTACACCAGAAATGTGCATTTTCATAAAGGGCTACACCAGAAATGTGCATTTTGACAAAGGGCTACACCAGAAATGTGCATTTTGATAAAGGGCGACACCAGAAACTTGCATTTTGATGAAGGACTACACCAGAAATGTGCATTTAGATAAAGGGCTTCACCAGAAATGTGCCTTTTGACAAAGGGCTACACCAGAAATGTGCATTTTGATAAAGGGCGACACCAGAAACTTGCATTTTGATGAAGGACTACACCAGAAATGTGCATTTAGATAAAGGGCTTCACCAGAAATGTGCCTTTTGACAAAGGGCTACACCAGAAATGTGCATTTTGATAAAGGACGACACCAGAAATGTGCCTTTTGACAAAGGGTTACACCAGAAATGTGTCTTTTGATAAAAGGCTGCAACAGAAATGTGCATTTTGACGAAGGGCTACACCAGAAAAATTCCATTTTGACAAAGGGCTTCACCAGAAATGTCCATTTTGATAAAGGGCAACACCAGAAATGTGCCTTTTGACAAAGGGTTACACCAGACATGTGTCTTTTGATAAAAGGCTTCAACAGAAATGTGCATTTTGACAAAGGGCTACACCAGAAATGTCCATTTTGACAAAGGGCTTCACCAGAAATGTGCATTTTGACAAGGGGCTACATCAGAAATGTGCCTTTTGACAAAGGGCTACACCAGAAATGTGCATTTTGACAAAGGGCTACACCAGAAATGTGCATTTTGACAAAGGGCTTCACCAGAAATGTGCATTTTGTGAAAGGGCTACACCAGAAACGTGCTTTTTAATGAAGGGATACACCAGAAACCTGCCTTTCGTTTAAGATTAAGTGCTACACCAGAAACGTGCTTTTTGAGAAAGGGTTATAACAGAAACATGCCTTTCGACAATGGGTTACACCAGAAACGTGCTTTTTGATAAAGGGCTACACCAGAAATGTGCATTTTGACAAAGGGCTACACCAGAAATGTACATCTTGATGAAGGGCTCCACCAGAAATGTGCATTTTGATAAAGGGCTGCAACAGAAATGTGTATTTTGACAAAGGGCGCTACCAGAAATGTGCATTTTGAAAAAGCGCCACACCAGAAACGTGCGTTTTGATAAAGGACTACACCAGAAATGTGCATTATGATAAAGGGCTACACCAGAAACATGTTTTTTGATGAATGAAGGCACCAGAAATGTGCATTTTGATAAAGGGCTCCACCAGAAACTTGCGTTTTGATGAAGGACTACACCAGAAATGTGCATTTTGATAAAGGGCTTCACCAGAAATGTGCATTTTGACAAGGGGCTACATCAGAAATGTGCCTTTTGACAAAGGGTTTCACCAGAAATGTGCATTTTGACAAGGGCTACATCAGAAATGTGCCTTTTGACAAAGGGCTACACCAGAAATGTGCATTTTGATAAAGGACTACACCAGAAATGTGCATTATGATTAAGGGCTACACCAGAAATGTGCATTTTGAAAAAGTGCCACACCAGACACATGCATTTTGATAAAGGACTACACCAGAAATGTGCATTTTGATAAAGGGCGACACCAGAAATGTGCATTTTGATAAAGGGCTACACCAGAAACATGTTTTATGACGAAGCGTGGCACCAGAAATGTGCATTTTAATAAAGGGCGACACCAGAAATGTGCATTTTGAGAAAGTGAGACACCAGAAACGTGTTTTATGATGAAGGGTGACACCAGAAATATGCATTTTAATAAAGGGCTGCACCAGAAATGTGCATTTTGATAAATGGCAACACCAGAAATGTGCATTTTGATGACGGGCTACACCAGAAATGTGCATTTTGATAAAGGGCTGCACCAGAAATGTGCATTTTGAAAAAGGGCCACATCAGAAACGTGCATTTTGATAAATGGTTACACCAGAAATGTGCATTTTGATAAAGGGCGACAACAGAAATGTGCATTTTGATAAAGGGCTACACCAGAAACGTTCATTTTGATAAATGGTTACACCAGAAATGTGCATTTTGATAAAGGGCGACAACAGAAATGTGCATTTTGATAAAGGGCGAGACCAGAAACATGTTTTTTGATGAAGGGCGGCACCAGAAATGTGCAATTTAATAAAGGGCTACACCAGAAATGTGCATTTTAATGAAGGGCAACACCAGAAATGTGCATTATAATAAAGGGCTACACCAGAAATGTGCATTTTGATGAAGGGCGACACCAGAAATGTGTATTTTGATAAAGGGCTACACCATAAATGTGCATTTTGATGAAGGGCGACACCAGAAATGTGTATTTTGATAAAGGGCTACACCATAAATGTGCATTTTGATGAAGGGCGACACCAGAAATGTGTATTTTGATAAAGGGCGACACCATAAATGTGCATTTTGATGAAGGACTTCACCAGAAATGTGCATTTTGATAAAGTGCTACACCAGAAATGTGCCTTTTGACAAAGGGCTACACCAGAAATGTGCATTTTGATAAAGGGCAACACCAGAAATGTGCCTTTTGACAAAGGGTTACACCAGACATGTGTCTTTTGATAAAAGGCTTCAACAGAAATGTGCATTTTGACAAAGGGCTACACCAGAAATGTCCATTTTGACAAAGGGCTTCACCAGAAATGTGCATTTTGACAAGGGGCTACATCAGAAACGTGCCTTTTGACAAAGGGCTACACCAGAAATGTGCATTTTGACAAAGGGCTACACCAGAAATGTGCATTTTGAAAAAGGGCTTCACCAGAAATGTGCATTTTGTGAAAGGGCTACACCAGAAACGTGCTTTTTAATGAAGGGATACACCAGAAACCTGCCTTTCGTTTAAGTGCTACACCAGAAACGTGCTTTTTGAGAAAGGGTTATAACAGAAACGTGCCTTTCGACAATGGGTTACACCAGAAACGTGCTTTTTGATAAAGGGCTACACCAGAAATGTGCATTTTGACAAAGGGCTATTCCAGAAATGTACATCTTGATGAAGGGCTCCACCAGAAATGTGCATTTTGATAAAGGGCTGCACCAGAAATGTGTATTTTGACAAAGGGCGCTACCAGAAATGTGCATTTTGAAAAAGCGCCACACCAGAAACGTGCATTTTGATAAAGGACTACACCAGAAATGTGCATTATGCTAAAGGGCTACACCAGAAACATGTTTTTTGATGAATGACGGCACCAGAAATGTGCATTTTGATAAAGGGCTCCACCAGAAACTTGCGTTTTGATGAAGGACTACACCAGAAATGTGCATTTTGATAAAGGGCTTCACCAGAAATGTGCATTTTGACAAGGGGCTACATCAGAAATGTGCCTTTTACAAAGGGCTACACCAGAAATGTGCATTTTGACAAAGGGTTTCACCAGAAATGTGCATTTTGACAAGGGGCTACATCAGAAATGTGCCTTTTGACAAAGGGCTACACCAGAAATGTGCATTTTGATAAAGGACTACACCAGAAATGTGCATTATGATAAAGGGCTACACCAGAAATGTGCATTTTGAAAAAGTGCCACACCAGACACATGCATTTTGATAAAGGACTACACCAGAAATGTGCATTTTGATAAAGGGCGACACCAGAAATGTGCATTTTGATAAAGGGCTACACCAGAAACATGTTTTATGACGAAGCGCGGCACCAGAAATGTGCATTTTAATAAAGGGCGACACCAGAAATGTGCATTTTGAGAAAGTGAGACACCAGAAACGTGTTTTATGATGAAGGCTGACACCAGAAATATGCATTTTAATAAAGGGCTGCACCAGAAATGTGCATTTTGATAAATGGCAACACCAGAAATGTGCATTTTGATGACGGGCTACACCAGAAATGTGCATTTTGATGAAGGGCGACACCAGAAATGTGCATTTTGATAAAGGGCTACACCATAAATGTGCATTGTGATGAAGGGCTACACCAGAAATGTGCATTTTGAAAAAGGGCTACACCAGAAACTTGCATTTTAATGAAGGACTACACCAGAAATGTGCATTTTGATAAAGTGCTACACCAGAAATGTGCCTTTTGACAAAGGGCTACACCAGAAATGTGCATTTTGATAAAGAGCGACACCAGAAATGTGCCTTTTGACAAAGGGTTACACCAGAAATGTGCCTTTTGATAAAAGGCTACAACAGAAATGTGCATTTTGACAAAGGGCTACACCAGAAATGTGCATTTTGATACTGGGCTACACCAGAAATGTGCATTTTGACAAAGGGCTTCACCAGAAATGTGCATTTTGACATGGGGCTACCTCAGAAATGTGCCTTTTGACAAAGGGCTACACCAGAAATGTGCATTTTGATAAAGGGCTGCACCAGAAATGTGTATTTTGATAAAGGGCTCCACCAGAAATGTGCATTTTGAAATAGCGCCACACCAGAAACGTGCATTTTGATAAAGGACTGCACCAGAAATGTGCATTTTGATAAAGGGCTACACCAGAAACATGTTTTTTGATGAATGGCGGTACCAGAAATGTGCATTTTGAGAAAGTGCTACACCAGAAACGTGTTTTATGATGAGGGGCGACACCAGCAATATGCATTTTAATATAGGGCTGCACCAGAAATGTGCATTGTGATAAATGGCAACACCAGAAATGTGCATTTTGATAACGGGCTACACCAGAAATGTGCATTTTGAAAAAGTGCCACACCAGACACGTGCATTTTGAGAAAGGACTACACCAGATATGTGCATTTTGATAAAGGGCGACACCAGATATGTGCATTTTGATAAAGGGCTACACCAGAAACATGTTTTTTGATGAAGGGCGGCACCAGAAATGTGCATTTTAATAAAGGGCGACACCAGAAATGTGCATTTTGAGAAAGTGCGACACCAGAAACGTGTTTTATGATGAAGGGCGACACCAGAAATATGCATTTTAAGAAAGGGCTGCACCAGAAATGTGCATTTTGATGAATGGCAACACGGGAAATGTGGATTTTGATAACGGGCTACACCACAAATGTGCATTTTGATGAAGGGCGACACCAGAAATGTGCATTTTGATAAAGCGCTACACCAGAAATGTGCATTTTGATAAAGGGCGACTCCAGAAATGTGCATTTTAATGAAGGACTACACCAGAAATGTGCATTTTGATAAAGTGCTACACCAGAAATGTGCATTTTGAAAAAGTGCCACACCAGAAATGTGCCTTTTGACAAAGGGCTACACCAGAAATGTGCATTTTGATAGAGGGCGACACCAGAAATGTGCCTTTTGACAAAGGGTTACACCAGAAATGTGCCTTTTGATAAAGGACTACGACAGAAATGTGCATTTTGACAAAGGGCTACACCAGAAATGTGCCTTTTGACAAAGGGCTACACCAGAAATGCGCATTTTGATGAAGGGATACACCAGAAACTTGCGTTTTGATGGACTACACCAGAAATGTGCATTTTGATAAAGGGCTACACCAGAAATGTGCCTTTTGACAAAGGCTTACACCAGAAATGTGTATTTTGACAAAGGGTTACACCAGAAATGTGCATTTTGACAAAGGGATACACCAGAAATGTGCATTTTGATAAAGGGCTCCACCAGAATGTGCATTTTGATAACAGGCTCCACCAGAAATGTGCATTTTTATGAAGGGCGACACCAGAAATGTGCATTTTGACAAAGAGCTACACCAGAAATGTGCATTTTCATAAAGGGCTACACCAGAAATGTGCATTTTGACAAAGGGCTACACCAGAAATGTGCATTTTGATAAAGGGCGACACCAGAAACTTGCATTTTGATGAAGGACTACACCAGAAATGTGCATTTAGATAAAGGGCTTCACCAGAAATGTGCCTTTTGACAAAGGGCTACACCAGAAATGTGCATTTTGATAAAGGGCGACACCAGAAACTTGCATTTTGATGAAGGACTACACCAGAAATGTGCATTTAGATAAAGGGCTTCACCAGAAATGTGCCTTTTGACAAAGGGCTACACCAGAAATGTGCATTTTGATAAAGGACGACACCAGAAATGTGCCTTTTGACAAAGGGTTACACCAGAAATGTGTCTTTTGATAAAAGGCTGCAACAGAAATGTGCATTTTGACGAAGGGCTACACCAGAAAAATTCCATTTTGACAAAGGGCTTCACCAGAAATGTCCATTTTGATAAAGGGCAACACCAGAAATGTGCCTTTTGACAAAGGGTTACACCAGACATGTGTCTTTTGATAAAAGGCTTCAACAGAAATGTGCATTTTGACAAAGGGCTACACCAGAAATGTCCATTTTGACAAAGGGCTTCACCAGAAATGTGCATTTTGACAAGGGGCTACATCAGAAATGTGCCTTTTGACAAAGGGCTACACCAGAAATGTGCATTTTGACAAAGGGCTACACCAGAAATGTGCATTTTGACAAAGGGCTTCACCAGAAATGTGCATTTTGTGAAAGGGCTACACCAGAAACGTGCTTTTTAATGAAGGGATACACCAGAAACCTGCCTTTCGTTTAAGTGCTACACCAGAAACGTGCTTTTTGAGAAAGGGTTATAACAGAAACATGCCTTTCGACAATGGGTTACACCAGAAACGTGCTTTTTGATAAAGGGCTACACCAGAAATGTGCATTTTGACAAAGGGCTACACCAGAAATGTACATCTTGATGAAGGGCTCCACCAGAAATGTGCATTTTGATAAAGGGCTGCAACAGAAATGTGTATTTTGACAAAGGGCGCTACCAGAAATGTGCATTTTGAAAAAGCGCCACACCAGAAACGTGCGTTTTGATAAAGGACTACACCAGAAATGTGCATTATGATAAAGGGCTACACCAGAAACATGTTTTTTGATGAATGAAGGCACCAGAAATGTGCATTTTGATAAAGGGCTCCACCAGAAACTTGCGTTTTGATGAAGGACTACACCAGAAATGTGCATTTTGATAAAGGGCTTCACCAGAAATGTGCATTTTGACAAGGGGCTACATCAGAAATGTGCCTTTTGACAAAGGGTTTCACCAGAAATGTGCATTTTGACAAGGGCTACATCAGAAATGTGCCTTTTGACAAAGGGCTACACCAGAAATGTGCATTTTGATAAAGGACTACACCAGAAATGTGCATTATGATTAAGGGCTACACCAGAAATGTGCATTTTGAAAAAGTGCCACACCAGACACATGCATTTTGATAAAGGACTACACCAGAAATGTGCATTTTGATAAAGGGCGACACCAGAAATGTGCATTTTGATAAAGGGCTACACCAGAAACATGTTTTATGACGAAGCGTGGCACCAGAAATGTGCATTTTAATAAAGGGCGACACCAGAAATGTGCATTTTGAGAAAGTGAGACACCAGAAACGTGTTTTATGATGAAGGGTGACACCAGAAATATGCATTTTAATAAAGGGCTGCACCAGAAATGTGCATTTTGATAAATGGCAACACCAGAAATGTGCATTTTGATGACGGGCTACACCAGAAATGTGCATTTTGATGAAGGGCGACACCAGAAATGTGCATTTTGATAAGGAGCTACACCAGAAATGTGCATTTTGATGAAGGGCGACACCAGAAATGTGCATTTTGATAAAGGGCTACACCATAAATGTGCATTGTGATGAAGGACTACACCAGAAATGTGCATTTTGATAAAGTGCTACACCAGAAATGTGCCTTTTGACAAAGGGCTACACCAGAAATGTGCATTTTGATAAAGGGCGACACCAGAAATGTGCCTTTTGACAAAGGGTTACACCAGAAATGTGCCTTTTGATAAAAGGCTACAACAGAAATGTGCATTTTGACAAAGGGCTACACCAGAAATATGCATTTTGATACTGGGCTACACCAGAAATGTGCATTTTGACAAAGGGCTTCACCAGAAATGTGCATTTTGACATGGGGCTACCTCAGAAATGTGCCTTTTGACAGAGGGCTACACCAGAAATGTGCATTTTGATAAAGGGCTGCACCAGAAATGTGTATTTTGATAAAGGGCTCCACCAGAAATGTGCATTTTGAAATAGCGCCACACCAGAAACGTGCATTTTGATAAAGGACTGCACCAGAAATGTGCATTTTGATAAAGGGCTACACCAGAAACATGTTTTTTGATGAATGGCGGTACCAGAAATGTGCATTTTGAGAAAGTGCTACACCAGAAACGTGTTTTATGATGAGGGGCGACACCAGCAATATGCATTTTAATATAGGGCTGCACCAGAAATGTGCATTGTGATAAATGGCAACACCAGAAATGTGCATTTTGATAATGGGCTACACCAGAAATGTGCATTTTGAAAAAGTGCCACACCAGACACGCGCATTTTGAGAAAGGACTACACCAGATATGTGCATTTTGATAAAGGGCGACACCAGATATGTGCATTTTGATAAAGGGCTACACCAGAAACATGTTTTTTGATGAAGGGCGGCACCAGAAATGTGAATTTTAATAAAGGGCGACACCAGAAATGTGCATTTTGAGAAAGTGCGACACCAGAAACGTGTTTTATGATGAAGGGCGACACCAGAAATATGCATTTTAAGAAAGGGCTGCACCAGAAATGTGCATTTTGATGAATGGCAACACGAGAAATGTGGATTTTGATAACGGGCTACACCAGAAATGTGCATTTTGATGAAGGGCGACACCAGAAATGTGCATTTTGATAAAGAGCTACACCAGAAATGTGCATTTTGATAAAGGGCGACTCCAGAAATGTGCATTGTGATAAATGGCAACACCAGAAATGTGCATTTTGATAACGGGCTGCACCAGAAATGTGCATTTTGAAAAAGTGCCACACCAGACACGTGCATTTTGAGAAAGGACTACACCAGATATGTGCATTTTGATAAAGGGCGACACCAGATATGTGCATTTTGATAAAGGGCTACACCAGAAACATGTTTTTTGATGAAGGGCGGCACCAGAAATGTGCATTTTAATAAAGGGCGACACCAGAAATGTGCATTTTGAGAAAGTGCGACACCAGAAACGTGTTTTATGATGAAGGGCGACACCAGAAATATGCATTTTATGAAAGGGCTGCACCAGAAATGTGCATTTTGATGAATGGCAACACGAGAAATGTGGATTTTGATAACGGGCTACACCAGAAATGTGCATTTTGATGAAGGGCGACACCAGAAATGTGCATTTTGATAAAGAGCTACACCAGAAATGTGCATTTTGACAAAGGGTTACACCAGAAATGTGTCTTTTGATAAAAGGCTACAACAGAAATGTGCATTTTGACAAAGGGCGACACCAGAAATGTCCATTTTGACAAAGGGCTACACCAGAAATGTGCATTTTGACAAAGGGCTTCACCAGAAATGTGCATTTTGTGAAAGGGCTCCACCAGAAACGTGCATTTTGATAAAGAGCGACACCAGAAACGTGCATTTTGATAAAGGACTACACCAGAAATGTGCATTTTGATAAAGCGCGACACCAGAAATGTGCATTTTGAGAAAGGGCTCCACCAGAAATGTGCATTTTGAGAAAGGGCTCCACCAGAAATGTGCCTTTTGACAAAGGGCTACACCAGAAATGTGCATTTTGATAAAGGGCTACACCAGAAACTTGCGTTTTGATGAAGGACTACACCAGAAATGTGCATTTTGATAAAGGGCTACACCAGAAATGTGCCTTTTAACAAAGGCTTACACCAGAAATGTGCATTTTGATGAAGGGCTACATCAGAAATGTGCCTTTTGACAAAGGGTTACACCAGAAATGTGCATTTTGACAAAGGGATACACCAGAAATGTGCATTTTGATAAAGGGCGACACCAGAAATGTGCCTTTTGACAAAGGGTTACACCAGAAATGTGCCTTTTGATAAAAGGCTACAACAGAAATGTGCATTTTGACCAAGGGCTACACCAGAAATGTGCATTTTGACAAAGGGCTTCACCAGAAATGTGCATTTTGACAAGGGGCTACACCAGAAATGTGCATTTTGATAAAGGGCGACACCAGAAATGTGCATTTTGACAAAGGGCTACACCAGAAATGTGCATTTTGATAAAGGGCTGCACCAGAAATGTGTATTTTGATTAAGGGCTCCACCGTAAATGTGCATTTTGAAAAAGAGCCACACCAGAAACGTGCATTTTGATAAAGGACTTCACCAGAAATGTGCATTTTGAAAAAGGGCTACACCAGAAAAGTGCATTTTGAGAAAGTGCTATACCAGAAACGTGTTTTATGATGAAGGGAGACACCAGCAATATGCATTTTAATAAAGGGCTGCACCAGAAATGTGCATTTTGATAAATGGCAACACCAGAAATGTGCATTTTGATAACGGGCTCCACCAGAAAAATGTGCAATTTTATGAAGGGCGACACCAGAAATGTGCATTTTGATAAAGAGCTACACCAGAAATGTGCATTTTCATAAAGGGCTACACCAGAAATGTGCATTTTGATAAAGGGCGACACCAGAAACTTGCATTTTGATGAAGGACTACACCAGAAATGTGCATTTAGATAAAGGGCTTCACCAGAAATGTGCCTTTTGACAAAGGGCTACACCAGAAATGTGCATTTTGATAAAGGACGACACCAGAAATGTGCCTTTTGACAAAGGGTTACACCAGAAATGTGTCTTTTGATAAAAGGCTACAACAGAAATGTGCATTTTGAAAAAGGGCTTCACCATAAATGTGCATTTTGATAAAGGGCAACACCAGAAATGTGCCTTTTGACAAAGGGTTACACCAGAAATGTGCATTTTGACAAGGGGCTACATCAGAAATGTGCCTTTTGACAAAGGGCTACACCAGAAATGTGCATTTTGACAAAGGGCTACACCAGAAATGTGCATTTTGACAAAGGGCTTCACCAGAAATGTGCATTTTGTAAAAGGGCTACCACAGAAACGTGCTTTTTAATGAAGGGATACACCAGAAACCTGCCTTTCGTTTAAGTGCTACACCAGAAACGTGCTTTTTGAGAAGGGTTTATAACAGAAATGTGCCTTTCGACACTGGGTTACACCAGAAACGTGCTTTTTGATAAAGGGCTACACCAGAAATGTGCATTTTGACAAAGGGCTACAACAGAAATGTGCATTTTGATGAAGGGCTCCACCAGAAATGTGCATATTGATAAAGGGCTACACCAGAAATGTGCATTTTGATAAATGGCAACACCAGAAATGTGCATTTTGATAACGGGCTTCACCAGAAATGTGCATTTTGATAAAGGGCTGCAACAGAAATGTGTATTTTGACAAAGGGCGCTACCAGAAATGTGCATTTTGAAAAAGCGCCACACCAGAAACGTGCGTTTTGATAAAGGACTACACCAGAAATGTGCATTATGATAAAGGGCTACACCAGAAACATGTTTTTTGATGAATGAAGGCACCAGAAATGTGCATTTTGATAAAGGGCTCCACCAGAAACTTGCGTTTTGATGAAGGACTACACCAGAAATGTGCATTTTGATAAAGGGCTTCACCAGAAATGTGCATTTTGACAAGGGGCTACATCAGAAATGTGCCTTTTGACAAAGGGTTTCACCAGAAATGTGCATTTTGACAAGGGCTACATCAGAAATGTGCCTTTTGACAAAGGGCTACACCAGAAATGTGCATTTTGATAAAGGACTACACCAGAAATGTGCATTATGATTAAGGGCTACACCAGAAATGTGCATTTTGAAAAAGTGCCACACCAGACACATGCATTTTGATAAAGGACTACACCAGAAATGTGCATTTTGATAAAGGGCGACACCAGAAATGTGCATTTTGATAAAGGGCTACACCAGAAACATGTTTTATGACGAAGCGTGGCACCAGAAATGTGCATTTTAATAAAGGGCGACACCAGAAATGTGCATTTTGAGAAAGTGAGACACCAGAAACGTGTTTTATGATGAAGGGTGACACCAGCAATATGCATTTTAATAAAGGGCTGCACCAGAAATGTGCATTTTGATAAATGGCAACACCAGAAATGTGCATTTTGATGACGGGCTACACCAGAAATGTGCATTTTGATGAAGGGCGACACCAGAAATGTGCATTTTGATAAGGAGCTACACCAGAAATGTGCATTTTGATGAAGGGCGACACCAGAAATGTGCATTTTGATAAAGGGCTACACCATAAATGTGCATTGTGATGAAGGACTACACCAGAAATGTGCATTTTGATAAAGTGCTACACCAGAAATGTGCCTTTTGACAAAGGGCTACACCAGAAATGTGCATTTTGATAAAGGGCGACACCAGAAATGTGCCTTTTGACAAAGGGTTACACCAGAAATGTGCCTTTTGATAAAAGGCTACAACAGAAATGTGCATTTTGACAAAGGGCTACACCAGAAATATGCATTTTGATACTGGGCTACACCAGAAATGTGCATTTTGACAAAGGGCTTCACCAGAAATGTGCATTTTGACATGGGGCTACCTCAGAAATGTGCCTTTTGACAGAGGGCTACACCAGAAATGTGCATTTTGATAAAGGGCTGCACCAGAAATGTGTATTTTGATAAAGGGCTCCACCAGAAATGTGCATTTTGAAATAGCGCCACACCAGAAACGTGCATTTTGATAAAGGACTGCACCAGAAATGTGCATTTTGATAAAGGGCTACACCAGAAACATGTTTTTTGATGAATGGCGGTACCAGAAATGTGCATTTTGAGAAAGTGCTACACCAGAAACGTGTTTTATGATGAGGGGCGACACCAGCAATATGCATTTTAATATAGGGCTGCACCAGAAATGTGCATTGTGATAAATGGCAACACCAGAAATGTGCATTTTGATAATGGGCTACACCAGAAATGTGCATTTTGAAAAAGTGCCACACCAGACACGCGCATTTTGAGAAAGGACTACACCAGATATGTGCATTTTGATAAAGGGCGACACCAGATATGTGCATTTTGATAAAGGGCTACACCAGAAACATGTTTTTTGATGAAGGGCGGCACCAGAAATGTGAATTTTAATAAAGGGCGACACCAGAAATGTGCATTTTGAGAAAGTGCGACACCAGAAACGTGTTTTATGATGAAGGGCGACACCAGAAATATGCATTTTAAGAAAGGGCTGCACCAGAAATGTGCATTTTGATGAATGGCAACACGAGAAATGTGGATTTTGATAACGGGCTACACCAGAAATGTGCATTTTGATGAAGGGCGACACCAGAAATGTGCATTTTGATAAAGAGCTACACCAGAAATGTGCATTTTGATAAAGGGCGACTCCAGAAATGTGCATTGTGATAAATGGCAACACCAGAAATGTGCATTTTGATAACGGGCTGCACCAGAAATGTGCATTTTGAAAAAGTGCCACACCAGACACGTGCATTTTGAGAAAGGACTACACCAGATATGTGCATTTTGATAAAGGGCGACACCAGATATGTGCATTTTGATAAAGGGCTACACCAGAAACATGTTTTTTGATGAAGGGCGGCACCAGAAATGTGCATTTTAATAAAGGGCGACACCAGAAATGTGCATTTTGAGAAAGTGCGACACCAGAAACGTGTTTTATGATGAAGGGCGACACCAGAAATGTGCATTTTGATAAAGAGCTACACCAGAAATGTGCATTTTGACAAAGGGTTACACCAGAAATGTGTCTTTTGATAAAAGGCTACAACAGAAATGTGCATTTTGACAAAGGGCGACACCAGAAATGTCCATTTTGACAAAGGGCTACACCAAAAATGTGCATTTTGACAAAGGGCTTCACCAGAAATGTGCATTTTGTGAAAGGGCTCCACCAGAAACGTGCATTTTGATAAAGAGCGACACCAGAAACGTGCATTTTGATAAAGGCCTACACCAGAAATGTGCATTTTGATAAAGCGCGACACCAGAAATGTGCATTTTGAGAAAGGGCTCCACCAGAAATGTGCATTTTGAGAAAGGGCTCCACCAGAAATGTGCCTTTTGACAAAGGGCTACACCAGAAATGTGCATTTTGATAAAGGGCTACACCAGAAACTTGCGTTTTGATGAAGGACTACACCAGAAATGTGCATTTTGATAAAGGGCTACACCAGAAATGTGCCTTTTAACAAAGGCTTACACCAGAAATGTGCATTTTGATGAAGGGCTACATCAGAAATGTGCCTTTTGACAAAGGGTTACACCAGAAATGTGCATTTTGACAAAGGGATACACCAGAAATGTGCATTTTGATAAAGGGCGACACCAGAAATGTGCCTTTTGACAAAGGGTTACACCAGAAATGTGCCTTTTGATAAAAGGCTACAACAGAAATGTGCATTTTGACCAAGGGCTACACCAGAAATGTGCATTTTGACAAAGGGCTGCACCAGAAATGTGTATTTTGATTAAGGGCTCCACCGTAAATGTGCATTTTGAAAAAGAGCCACACCAGAAACGTGCATTTTGATAAAGGACTTCACCAGAAATGTGCATTTTGAAAAAGGGCTACACCAGAAAAGTGCATTTTGAGAAAGTGCTATACCAGAAACGTGTTTTATGATGAAGGGAGACACCAGCAATATGCATTTTAATAAAGGGCTGCACCAGAAATGTGCATTTTGATAAATGGCAACACCAGAAATGTGCATTTTGATAACGGGCTCCACCAGAAAAATGTGCAATTTTATGAAGGGCGACACCAGAAATGTGCATTTTGATAAAGAGCTACACCAGAAATGTGCATTTTCATAAAGGGCTACACCAGAAATGTGCATTTTGATAAAGGGCGACACCAGAAACTTGCATTTTGATGAAGGACTACACCAGAAATGTGCATTTAGATAAAGGGCTTCACCAGAAATGTGCCTTTTGACAAAGGGCTACACCAGAAATGTGCATTTTGATAAAGGACGACACCAGAAATGTGCCTTTTGACAAAGGGTTACACCAGAAATGTGTCTTTTGATAAAAGGCTACAACAGAAATGTGCATTTTGAAAAAGGGCTTCACCATAAATGTGCATTTTGATAAAGGGCAACACCAGAAATGTGCCTTTTGACAAAGGGTTACACCAGAAATGTGCATTTTGACAAGGGGCTACATCAGAAATGTGCCTTTTGACAAAGGGCTACACCAGAAATGTGCATTTTGACAAAGGGCTACACCAGAAATGTGCATTTTGACAAAGGGCTTCACCAGAAATGTGCATTTTGTAAAAGGGCTACCACAGAAACGTGCTTTTTAATGAAGGGATACACCAGAAACCTGCCTTTCGTTTAAGTGCTACACCAGAAACGTGCTTTTTGAGAAGGGTTTATAACAGAAATGTGCCTTTCGACACTGGGTTACACCAGAAACGTGCTTTTTGATAAAGGGCTACACCAGAAATGTGCATTTTGACAAAGGGCTACAACAGAAATGTGCATTTTGATGAAGGGCTCCACCAGAAATGTGCATATTGATAAAGGGCTACACCAGAAATGTGCATTTTGATAAATGGCAACACCAGAAATGTGCATTTTGATAACGGGCTTCACCAGAAATGTGCATTTTGATGAAGGGCGACACCAGAAACGTGCCTTTTGAAAAAGGATGACACCAGAAATGTGCATTTTGAAAAAGGGCGCCACCAGAAATGTGCATTTTGATAAAGGGCTCCACCAGAACTGTGCCTTTTGACAAAGGTCTACACCAGAAATGTGCATTTTGAAAAAGTGCTCCACCATAAACTTGCGTTTTGATGAAGGACTACACCAGAAATGTGCATTTTGATTAAGGGCTTCACCAGAAATGTGCATTTTGACAAGGGGCTACATCAGAAATGTGCCTTTTGACAAAGGGCTACACCAGAAATGTGCATTTTGACAAAGGGCTACACCAGAAATGTGCATTTTGATAAAGGGCTGCACCAGAAATGTGTATTTTGATAAAGGGCTCCACCAGAAATGTGCATTTTGAAAAAGGGCCACATCAGAAACGTGCATTTTGAAAAATGGTTACACCAGAAATGTGCATTTTGATAAAGAGCGACAACAGAAATGTGCATTTTGATAAAGGGCTACACCAGAAACGTTCATTTTGACAAATGGTTACACCAGAAATGTGCATTTTGATAAAGGGCGACAACAGAAATGTGCATTTTGATAAAGGGCAACACCAGAAACATGTTTTTGGATGAAGGGCGGCACCAGAAATGTGCAATTTAATAAAGGGCTACACCAGAAATGTGCATTTTAATGAAGGGCTACACCAGAAATGTGCATTTTAATAAAAGGCTACACCAGAAATGTGCATTTTGACAAAGGGCTTCACCAGAAATGTGCATTTTGACAAAGGGCTTCACCAGAAATGTGCCTTTTGACAAAGGGCTACACCAGAAATGTGCATTTTGATAAAGGGCTGCACCAGAAATGTGTATTTTGACAAAGTACTCCACCAGAAATGTGCATTTTGAAAAAGCGCCACACCAGAAACGTGCATTTTGATAAAGGACTACACCAGAAATGTGCATTTTGATAAAGGGCTACACCAGAAACATGTTTTTTGATGAATGGCGGCACCAGAAATGTACAGTTTAATAAAGGTATACACCAGAAATGTGCATTTTGAGAAAGTGCTACACCAGAAACGTGTTTTATGATGAGGGGCAACACCAGCAATATGCATTTTAATAAAGGGCTGCACCAGAAATGTGCATTGTGATAAATGGCAACACCAGAAATGTGCATTTTGATGACGGGCTCCACCAGAAATGTGCATTTTTATGAAGGGCGACACCAGAAATGTGCATTTTGATAAGGGGCTACACCAGAAATGTGCATTTTGATTAAGGGCTACACCAGAAATGTGCATTTTGAAAAAGTCTCACACCAGACACGTGCATTTTGAAAAAGGACTACACCAGAAATGTGCATTTTGATAAAGGGCGACACCATAAATGAGCATTTTGATAAAGGGCTACACCAGAAACATGTTTTTTTATGAAGGGCGGCACCAGAAATGTGCATTTTGAGAAAGTGCGACACCAGAAACGTGTTTTATGATGAAGGGTGACACCAGAAATATGCATTTTAATAAAGGGCTGCACCAGAAATGTGCATTTTGATAAATGGCAACACCAGAAATGTGCATTTTGATAACGGGCTACACCAGAAATGTGCAATTTTAAAAAGGGCTACACCAGAAATGTGCATTTTAATAAAGGGCTGCACCAGAAATGTGCATTTTGATGAAGGGCGACACCAGACATGTGCATTTTGATAAAGGGCTACACCATAAATGTGCATTTTGATGAAGGGCTACACCAGAAATGTGCATTTTGATAAAGGGCTACACCAGAAACTTGCATTTTAATGAAGGACTACACCAGAAATGTGCATTTTGATAAAGCGCTACACCAGAAATGTGCCTTTTGACAAAGGGTTACACCAGAAATGTGCCTTTTGATAAAAGGCTACAACAGAAATGTGCATTTTGACAAAGGGCTACACCAGAAATGTGCATTTTGACACTGGGCTACACCAGAAATGTGCATTTTGACAAAGGGCTTCACCAGAAATGTGCATTTTGACAAGGGGCAACATCAGAAATGTGCCTTTTGACAAAGGGCTACACCAGAAATGTGCATTTTGAAAAAGGGCGCCACCAGAAATGTGCATTTTGATAAAGGGCTCCACCAGAACTGTGCCTTTTGACAAAGGGCTACACCAGAAATGTGCATTTTGAAAAAGTGCTCCACCAGAAACTTGCGTTTTGATGAAGGACTACACCAGAAATGTGCATTTTGATAAAGGGCTTCACCAGAAATGTGCATTTTGACAAGGGGCTACATCAGAAATGTGCCTTTTGACAAAGGGCTACACCAGAAATGTGCATTTTGACAAAGGGCTACACCAGAAATGTGCATTTTGATAAAGGGCTGCACCAGAAATGTGCATTTTGAAAAAGGGCCACATCAGAAACGTGCATTTTGATAAATGGTTACACCAGAAATGTGCATTTTGATAAAGGGCGACAACAGAAATGTGCATTTTGAGAAAGGGCTACACCAGAAACGTTCATTTTGACAAATGGTTACACCAGAAATGTGCATTTTGATAAAGGGCGACAACAGAAATGTGCATTTTGATAAAGGGCTAGACCAGAAACATGTTTTTTGATGAAGGGCGGCACCAGAAATGTGCAATTTAATAAAGGGCTACACCAGAAATGTGCATTTTAATGAAGGGTTACACCAGAAATGTGCATTTTAATAAAGGGCTACACCAGAAATGTGCCTTTTGACGAAGGGCGACACCAGAAATGTGTATTTTGATAAAGGGCTACACCATAAATGTGCATTTTGATGAAGGGCGACACCAGAAATGTGTATTTTGATAAAGGGCTACACCATAAATGTGCATTTTGATGAAGGGCGACACCAGAAATGTGTATTTTGATAAAGGGCGACACCATAAATGTGCATTTTGATGAAGGACTTCACCAGAAATGTGCATTTTGATAAAGTGCTACACCAGAAATGTGCCTTTTGACAAAGGGCTACACCAGAAATGTGCATTTAGATAAAGGGCTTCACCAGAAATGTGCATTTTGATAAAGGGCGACACCAGAAATGTGCCTTTTGACAAAGGGTTACACCAGAAATGTGTCTCTTGATAAAAGGCTACAACAGAAATGTGCATTTTGACAAAGGGCTACACCAGAAATGTCCATTTTGACAAAGGGCTTCACCAGAAATGTGCATTTTGATAAAGGGCAACACCAGAAATGTGCCTTTTGACAAAGGGTTACACCAGAAATGTGTCTTTTGATAAAAGACTACAACAGAAATGTGCATTTTGACAAAGGGCTACACCAGAAATGTGCATTTTGATTAAGGGCTGCACCAGAAATGTGTATTTTGATGAAGGGCTCCACCAGAAATGTGCATTTTGAAAAAGCGCCACACCAGAAACGTGCATTTTGATAAAGGACTACACCAGAAATGTGCATTTTGATAAAGGGCTACACCAGAAACATGTTTTTTGATGAATGGCGGCACCAGAAATGTGCAGTTTAATAAAGGGCTACACCAGAAAAGTGCATTTTGAGAAAGTGCTACACCAGAAACGTGTTTTATGAAGAAGGGCGACACCAGCAATATGCATTTTAATAAAGGGCTGCACCAGAATTGTACATTTTGATAAATGGCAACACCACAAATGTGCATTTTGAGAAAGTGCTACACCAGAAACGTGTTTTATGATGAAGGGCGACACCAGCAATATGCATTTTAATAAAGGGCTGCACCAGAAATGTGCATTTTGATAATTGGCAACACCACAAATGTGCATTTTGATAACGGGCCACACCAGAAACGTGCATTTTGATAAAGGACTACACCAGAAATGTGCATTTTGATAAAGGGCGACACCAGAAATGTGTATTTTGACAAATGGTTACAACAGAAATGTGCATTTTGAAAAAGCGCCACACCAGAAACGTGCATTTTGATAAAGGACTACACCAGAAATGTGCATTTTGATAAAGGGCTACACCAGAAACATGTTTTTTGATGAATGGCGGCACCAGAAATGTGCAGTTTAATAAAGGTATACACCAGAAATGTGCATTTTGAGAAAGTGCTACACCAGAAACGTGTTTTATGATGAGGGGCAACACCAGCAATATGCATTTTAATAAAGGGCTGCACCAGAAATGTGCATTGTGATAAATGGCAACACCAGAAATGTGCATTTTGATGACGGGCTCCACCAGAAATGTGCATTTTTATGAAGGGCGACACCAGAAATGTGCATTTTGATAAGGGGCTACACCAGAAATGTGCATTTTGATAAAGGGCTACACCAGAAATGTGCATTTTGAAAAAGTCCCACACCAGACACATGCATTTTGAAAAAGGACTAAACCAGAAATGTGCATTTTGATAAAGGACGACACCAGAAATGAGCATTTTGATAATGGGCTACACCAGAAACATATTTTTTGATGAAGGGCGGCACCAGAAATGTGCATTTTGAGAAAGTGCGACACCAGAAACGTGTTTTATGATGAAGGGCTGCACCAGAAATGTGTATTTTGATTAAGGGCTCCACCATAAATGTGTATTTTGAAAAAGCGCCACACCAGAAACGTGCATTTTGATAACGGGCTACACCAGAAATGTGCAATTTTAAAAAGGGCTACACCAGAAACATGTTTTTTGATGAAGGGCGGCACCAGAAATGTGAATTTTAATAAAGGGCGACACCAGAAATGTGCATTTTGAGAAAGTGCGACACCAGAAACGTGTTTTATGATGAAGGGCGACACCAGAAATATGCATTTTAAGAAAGGGCTGCACCAGAAATGTGCATTTTGATGAATGGCAACACGAGAAATGTGGATTTTGATAACGGGCTACACCAGAAATGTGCATTTTGATGAAGGGCGACACCAGAAATGTGCATTTTGATAAAGAGCTACACCAGAAATGTGCATTTTGATAAAGGGCGACTCCAGAAATGTGCATTGTGATAAATGGCAACACCAGAAATGTGCATTTTGATAACGGGCTGCACCAGAAATGTGCATTTTGAAAAAGTGCCACACCAGACACGTGCATTTTGAGAAAGGACTACACCAGATATGTGCATTTTGATAAAGGGCGACACCAGATATGTGCATTTTGATAAAGGGCTACACCAGAAACATGTTTTTTGATGAAGGGCGGCACCAGAAATGTGCATTTTAATAAAGGGCGACACCAGAAATGTGCATTTTGAGAAAGTGCGACACCAGAAACGTGTTTTATGATGAAGGGCGACACCAGAAATGTGCATTTTGATAAAGAGCTACACCAGAAATGTGCATTTTGACAAAGGGTTACACCAGAAATGTGTCTTTTGATAAAAGGCTACAACAGAAATGTGCATTTTGACAAAGGGCGACACCAGAAATGTCCATTTTGACAAAGGGCTACACCAAAAATGTGCATTTTGACAAAGGGCTTCACCAGAAATGTGCATTTTGTGAAAGGGCTCCACCAGAAACGTGCATTTTGATAAAGAGCGACACCAGAAACGTGCATTTTGATAAAGGCCTACACCAGAAATGTGCATTTTGATAAAGCGCGACACCAGAAATGTGCATTTTGAGAAAGGGCTCCACCAGAAATGTGCATTTTGAGAAAGGGCTCCACCAGAAATGTGCCTTTTGACAAAGGGCTACACCACAAATGTGCATTTTGATAAAGGGCTACACCAGAAACTTGCGTTTTGATGAAGGACTACACCAGAAATGTGCATTTTGATAAAGGGCTACACCAGAAATGTGCCTTTTAACAAAGGCTTACACCAGAAATGTGCATTTTGATGAAGGGCTACATCAGAAATGTGCCTTTTGACAAAGGGTTACACCAGAAATGTGCATTTTGACAAAGGGATACACCAGAAATGTGCATTTTGATAAAGGGCGACACCAGAAATGTGCCTTTTGATAAAAGGCTACAACAGAAATGTGCATTTTGACCAAGGGCTACACCAGAAATGTGCATTTTGACAAAGGGCTGCACCAGAAATGTGTATTTTGATTAAGGGCTCCACCGTAAATGTGCATTTTGAAAAAGAGCCACACCAGAAACGTGCATTTTGATAAAGGACTTCACCAGAAATGTGCATTTTGAAAAAGGGCTACACCAGAAAAGTGCATTTTGAGAAAGTGCTATACCAGAAACGTGTTTTATGATGAAGGGAGACACCAGCAATATGCATTTTAATAAAGGGCTGCACCAGAAATGTGCATTTTGATAAATGGCAACACCAGAAATGTGCATTTTGATAACGGGCTCCACCAGAAAAATGTGCAATTTTATGAAGGGCGACACCAGAAATGTGCATTTTGATAAAGAGCTACACCAGAAATGTGCATTTTCATAAAGGGCTACACCAGAAATGTGCATTTTGATAAAGGGCGACACCAGAAACTTGCATTTTGATGAAGGACTACACCAGAAATGTGCATTTAGATAAAGGGCTTCACCAGAAATGTGCCTTTTGACAAAGGGCTACACCAGAAATGTGCATTTTGATAAAGGACGACACCAGAAATGTGCCTTTTGACAAAGGGTTACACCAGAAATGTGTCTTTTGATAAAAGGCTACAACAGAAATGTGCATTTTGAAAAAGGGCTTCACCATAAATGTGCATTTTGATAAAGGGCAACACCAGAAATGTGCCTTTTGACAAAGGGTTACACCAGAAATGTGCATTTTGACAAGGGGCTACATCAGAAATGTGCCTTTTGACAAAGGGCTACACCAGAAATGTGCATTTTGACAAAGGGCTACACCAGAAATGTGCATTTTGACAAAGGGCTTCACCAGAAATGTGCATTTTGTAAAAGGGCTACCACAGAAACGTGCTTTTTAATGAAGGGATACACCAGAAACCTGCCTTTCGTTTAAGTGCTACACCAGAAACGTGCTTTTTGAGAAGGGTTTATAACAGAAATGTGCCTTTCGACACTGGGTTACACCAGAAACGTGCTTTTTGATAAAGGGCTACACCAGAAATGTGCATTTTGACAAAGGGCTACAACAGAAATGTGCATTTTGATGAAGGGCTCCACCAGAAATGTGCATATTGATAAAGGGCTACACCAGAAATGTGCATTTTGATAAATGGCAACACCAGAAATGTGCATTTTGATAACGGGCTTCACCAGAAATGTGCATTTTGATGAAGGGCGACACCAGAAACGTGCCTTTTGAAAAAGGATGACACCAGAAATGTGCATTTTGAAAAAGGGCGCCACCAGAAATGTGCATTTTGATAAAGGGCTCCACCAGAACTGTGCCTTTTGACAAAGGTCTACACCAGAAATGTGCATTTTGAAAAAGTGCTCCACCATAAACTTGCGTTTTGATGAAGGACTACACCAGAAATGTGCATTTTGATTAAGGGCTTCACCAGAAATGTGCATTTTGACAAGGGGCTACATCAGAAATGTGCCTTTTGACAAAGGGCTACACCAGAAATGTGCATTTTGACAAAGGGCTACACCAGAAATGTGCATTTTGATAAAGGGCTGCACCAGAAATGTGTATTTTGATAAAGGGCTCCACCAGAAATGTGCATTTTGAAAAAGGGCCACATCAGAAACGTGCATTTTGAAAAATGGTTACACCAGAAATGTGCATTTTGATAAAGGGCGACAACAGAAATGTGCATTTTGATAAAGGGCTACACCAGAAACGTTCATTTTGACAAATGGTTACACCAGAAATGTGCATTTTGATAAAGGGCGACAACAGAAATGTGCATTTTGATAAAGGGCAACACCAGAAACATGTTTTTGGATGAAGGGCGGCACCAGAAATGTGCAATTTAATAAAGGGCTACACCAGAAATGTGCATTTTAATGAAGGGCTACACCAGAAATGTGCATTTTAATAAAAGGCTACACCAGAAATGTGCATTTTGACAAAGGGCTTCACCAGAAATGTGCATTTTGACAAAGGGCTTCACCAGAAATGTGCCTTTTGACAAAGGGCTACACCAGAAATGTGCATTTTGATAAAGGGCTGCACCAGAAATGTGTATTTTGACAAAGTACTCCACCAGAAATGTGCATTTTGAAAAAGCGCCACACCAGAAACGTGCATTTTGATAAAGGACTACACCAGAAATGTGCATTTTGATAAAGGGCTACACCAGAAACATGTTTTTTGATGAATGGCGGCACCAGAAATGTACAGTTTAATAAAGGTATACACCAGAAATGTGCATTTTGAGAAAGTGCTACACCAGAAACGTGTTTTATGATGAGGGGCAACACCAGCAATATGCATTTTAATAAAGGGCTGCACCAGAAATGTGCATTGTGATAAATGGCAACACCAGAAATGTGCATTTTGATGACGGGCTCCACCAGAAATGTGCATTTTTATGAAGGGCGACACCAGAAATGTGCATTTTGATAAGGGGCTACACCAGAAATGTGCATTTTGATTAAGGGCTACACCAGAAATGTGCATTTTGAAAAAGTCTCACACTAGACACGTGCATTTTGAAAAAGGACTACACCAGAAATGTGCATTTTGATAAAGGGCGACACCATAAATGAGCATTTTGATAAAGGGCTACACCAGAAACATGTTTTTTTATGAAGGGCGGCACCAGAAATGTGCATTTTGAGAAAGTGCGACACCAGAAACGTGTTTTATGATGAAGGGTGACACCAGAAATATGCATTTTAATAAAGGGCTGCACCAGAAATGTGCATTTTGATAAATGGCAACACCAGAAATGTGCATTTTGATAACGGGCTACACCAGAAATGTGCAATTTTAAAAAGGGCTACACCAGAAATGTGCATTTTAATAAAGGGCTGCACCAGAAATGTGCATTTTGATGAAGGGCGACACCAGACATGTGCATTTTGATAAAGGGCTACACCATAAATGTGCATTTTGATGAAGGGCTACACCAGAAATGTGCATTTTGATAAAGGGCTACACCAGAAACTTGCATTTTAATGAAGGACTACACCAGAAATGTGCATTTTGATAAAGCGCTACACCAGAAATGTGCCTTTTGACAAAGGGTTACACCAGAAATGTGCCTTTTGATAAAAGGCTACAACAGAAATGTGCATTTTGACAAAGGGCTACACCAGAAATGTGCATTTTGACACTGGGCTACACCAGAAATGTGCATTTTGACAAAGGGCTTCACCAGAAATGTGCATTTTGACAAGGGGCAACATCAGAAATGTGCCTTTTGACAAAGGGCTACACCAGAAATGTGCATTTTGAAAAAGGGCGCCACCAGAAATGTGCATTTTGATAAAGGGCTCCACCAGAACTGTGCCTTTTGACAAAGGGCTACACCAGAAATGTGCATTTTGAAAAAGTGCTCCACCAGAAACTTGCGTTTTGATGAAGGACTACACCAGAAATGTGCATTTTGATAAAGGGCTTCACCAGAAATGTGCATTTTGACAAGGGGCTACATCAGAAATGTGCCTTTTGACAAAGGGCTACACCAGAAATGTGCATTTTGACAAAGGGCTACACCAGAAATGTGCATTTTGATAAAGGGCTGCACCAGAAATGTGCATTTTGAAAAAGGGCCACATCAGAAACGTGCATTTTGATAAATGGTTACACCAGAAATGTGCATTTTGATAAAGGGCGACAACAGAAATGTGCATTTTGAGAAAGGGCTACACCAGAAACGTTCATTTTGACAAATGGTTACACCAGAAATGTGCATTTTGATAAAGGGCGACAACAGAAATGTGCATTTTGATAAAGGGCTAGACCAGAAACATGTTTTTTGATGAAGGGCGGCACCAGAAATGTGCAATTTAATAAAAGGCTACACCAGAAATGTGCATTTTAATGAAGGGCTACACCAGAAATGTGCATTTTAATAAAGGGCTACACCAGAAATGTGCCTTTTGACGAAGGGCGACACCAGAAATGTGTATTTTGATAAAGGGCTACACCATAAATGTGCATTTTGATGAAGGGCGACACCAGAAATGTGTATTTTGATAAAGGGCTACACCATAAATGTGCATTTTGATGAAGGGCGACACCAGAAATGTGTATTTTGATAAAGGGCGACACCATAAATGTGCATTTTGATGAAGGACTTCACCAGAAATGTGCATTTTGATAAAGTGCTACACCAGAAATGTGCCTTTTGACAAAGGGCTACACCAGAAATGTGCATTTAGATAAAGGGCTTCACCAGAAATGTGCATTTTGATAAAGGGCGACACCAGAAATGTGCCTTTTGACAAAGGGTTACACCAGAAATGTGTCTCTTGATAAAAGGCTACAACAGAAATGTGCATTTTGACAAAGGGCTACACCAGAAATGTCCATTTTGACAAAGGGCTTCACCAGAAATGTGCATTTTGATAAAGGGCAACACCAGAAATGTGCCTTTTGACAAAGGGTTACACCAGAAATGTGTCTTTTGATAAAAGACTACAACAGAAATGTGCATTTTGACAAAGGGCTACACCAGAAATGTGCATTTTGATTAAGGGCTGCACCAGAAATGTGTATTTTGATGAAGGGCTCCACCAGAAATGTGCATTTTGAAAAAGCGCCACACCAGAAACGTGCATTTTGATAAAGGACTACACCAGAAATGTGCATTTTGATAAAGGGCTACACCAGAAACATGTTTTTTGATGAATGGCGGCACCAGAAATGTGCAGTTTAATAAAGGGCTACACCAGAAAAGTGCATTTTGAGAAAGTGCTACACCAGAAACGTGTTTTATGAAGAAGGGCGACACCAGCAATATGCATTTTAATAAAGGGCTGCACCAGAATTGTACATTTTGATAAATGGCAACACCACAAATGTGCATTTTGAGAAAGTGCTACACCAGAAACGTGTTTTATGATGAAGGGCGACACCAGCAATATGCATTTTAATAAAGGGCTGCACCAGAAATGTGCATTTTGATAATTGGCAACACCACAAATGTGCATTTTGATAACGGGCCACACCAGAAACGTGCATTTTGATAAAGGACTACACCAGAAATGTGCATTTTGATAAAGGGCGACACCAGAAATGTGTATTTTGACAAATGGTTACAACAGAAATGTGCATTTTGAAAAAGCGCCACACCAGAAACGTGCATTTTGATAAAGGACTACACCAGAAATGTGCATTTTGATAAAGGGCTACACCAGAAACATGTTTTTTGATGAATGGCGGCACCAGAAATGTGCAGTTTAATAAAGGTATACACCAGAAATGTGCATTTTGAGAAAGTGCTACACCAGAAACGTGTTTTATGATGAGGGGCAACACCAGCAATATGCATTTTAATAAAGGGCTGCACCAGAAATGTGCATTGTGATAAATGGCAACACCAGAAATGTGCATTTTGATGACGGGCTCCACCAGAAATGTGCATTTTTATGAAGGGCGACACCAGAAATGTGCATTTTGATAAGGGGCTACACCAGAAATGTGCATTTTGATAAAGAGCTACACCAGAAATGTGCATTTTGAAAAAGTCCCACACCAGACACATGCATTTTGAAAAAGGACTAAACCAGAAATGTGCATTTTGATAAAGGACGACACCAGAAATGAGCATTTTGATAATGGGCTACACCAGAAACATATTTTTTGATGAAGGGCGGCACCAGAAATGTGCATTTTGAGAAAGTGCGACACCAGAAACGTGTTTTATGATGAAGGGTGACACCAGAAATATGCATTTTAATAAAGGGCTGCACCAGAAATGTGCATTTTGATAAATGGCAACACCAGAAATGTGCATTTTGATAACGGGCTACACCAGAAATGTGCAATTTTAAAAAGGGCTACACCAGAAATGAGCATTTTAATAAAGGGCTGCACCAGAAATGTGCATTTTGATGAAGGGCGACACCAGACATGTGCATTTTGTTAAAGGGCTACACCATAAATGTGCATTTTGATGAAGGGCTACACCAGAAATGTGCATTTTGATAAAGGGCTACAGCAGAAACTTGCATTTTAATGAAGGACTACACCAGAAATGTGCATTTTGATAAAGGGCTACACCAGAAATGTGCCTTTTGACAAAGGGTTACACCAGAAATGTGCCTTTTGATAAAAGGCTACAACAGAAATGTGCATTTTGACAAAGGGCTTCACCAGAAATGTGCATTTTAACAAGGGGCTACACCAGAAATGTGCATATTGACAAAGGGCGACACCAGAAATGTGCATTTTGACAAAGGGCTACACCAGAAATGTGCATTTTGATAAAGGGCTGCACCAGAAATGTGTATTTTGATTAAGGGCTCCACCATAAATGTGTATTTTGAAAAAGCGCCACACCAGAAACGTGCATTTTGATAAAGGACTTCACCAGAAATGTGCATTTTGAAAAGGGCTACACCAGAAACATGTTTTTTGATGAAGGGCGGCACCACAAATGTGCAGTTTAATAAAGGGCTACACCAGAAAAGTGCATTTTGAGAAAGTGCTATACCAGAAACGTGTTTTATGATGAAGGGCGACACCAGCAATATGCATTTTAATAAAGGGCTGCACCAGAAATGTGCATTTTGATAAATGGCAACACCAGAAATGTGCATTTTGATAACGGGCCCCACCAGAAAAATGTGCATTTTTATGAAGGGCGACACCAGAAATGTGCATTTTGATAAAGAGCTACACCAGAAATGTGCATTTTCATAAAGGGCTACACCAGAAATGTGCATTTTGATAAAGGGCGACACCAGAAACTTGCATTTTGATGAAGGACTACACCAGAAATGTGCATTTAGATAAAGGGCTTCACCAGAAATGTGCCTTTTGACAAAGGGCTACACCAGAAATGTGCATTTTGATAAAGGACGACACCAGAAATGTGCCTTTTGACAAAGGGTTACACCAGAAATGTGTCTTTTGATAAAAGGCTACAACAGAAATGTGCATTTTGACAAAGGGCTTCACCATAAATGTGCATTTTGATAAAGGGCAACACCAGAAATGTGCCTTTTGACAAAGGGTTACACCAGAAATGTGCATTTTGACAAGGGGCTACATCAGAAATGTGCCTTTTGACAAAGGGCTACACCAGAAATGTGCATTTTGACAAAGGGCTACACCAGAAATGTGCATTTTGACAAAGGGCTTCACCAGAAATGTGCATTTTGTAAAAGGGCTACACCAGAAACGTGCTTTTTAATGAAGGGATACACCAGAAACCTGCCTTTCGTTTAAGTGCTACACCAGAAACGTGCTTTTTGAGAAGGGTTTATAACAGAAACGTGCCTTTCGACACTGGGTTACACCAGAAACGTGCTTTTTGATAAAGGGCTACACCAGAAATGTGCATTTTGACAAAGGGCTACAACAGAAATGTGCATTTTGATGAAGGGCTCCACCAGAAATGTGCATATTGATAAAGGGCTACACCAGAAATGTGCATTTTGATAAATGGCAACACCAGAAATGTGCCTTTTGACAAAGGGTTACACCAGAAATGTGCATTTTGACAAGGGGCTACATCAGAAATGTGCCTTTTGACAAAGGGCTACACCAGAAATGTGCATTTTGACAAAGGGCTACACCAGAAATGTGCATTTTGACAAAGGGCTTCACCAGAAATGTGCATTTTGTAAAAGGGCTACCACAGAAACGTGCTTTTTAATGAAGGGATACACCAGAAACCTGCCTTTCGTTTAAGTGCTACACCAGAAACGTGCTTTTTGAGAAGGGTTTATAAAAGAAATGTGCCTTTCGACACTGGGTTACACCAGAAACGTGCTTTTTGATAAAGGGCTACACCAGAAATGTGCATTTTGACAAAGGGCTACAACAGAAATGTGCATTTTGATGAAGGGCTCCACCAGAAATGTGCATATTGATAAAGGGCTACACCAGAAATGTGCATTTTGATAAATGGCAACACCAGAAATGTGCATTTTGATAACGGGCTCCACCAGAAATGTGCATTTTGATGAAGGGCGACACCAGAAACGTGCCTTTTGAAAAAGGATGACACCAGAAATGTGCATTTTGAAAAAGGGCGCCACCAGAAATGTGCATTTTGATAAAGGGCTCCACCAGAACTGTGCCTTTTGACAAAGGTCTACACCAGAAATGTGCATTTTGAAAAAGTGCTCCACCATAAACTTGCGTTTTGATGAAGGACTACACCAGAAATGTGCATTTTGATTAAGGGCTTCACCAGAAATGTGCATTTTGACAAGGGGCTACATCAGAAATGTGCCTTTTGACAAAGGGCTACACCAGAAATGTGCATTTTGACAAAGGGCTACACCAGAAATGTGCATTTTGATAAAGGGCTGCACCAGAAATGTGTATTTTGATAAAGGGCTCCACCAGAAATGTGCATTTTGAAAAAGGGCCACATCAGAAACGTGCATTTTGAAAAATGGTTACACCAGAAATGTGCATTTTGATAAAGGGCGACAACAGAAATGTGCATTTTGATAAAGGGCTACACCAGAAACGTTCATTTTGACAAATGGTTACACCAGAAATGTGCATTTTGATAAAGGGCGACAACAGAAATGTGCATTTTGATAAAGGGCTACACCAGAAACATGTTTTTGGATGAAGGGCGGCACCAGAAATGTGCAATTTAATAAAGGGCTACACCAGAAATGTGCATTTTAATGAAGGGCTACACCAGAAATGTGCATTTTAATAAAAGGCTACACCAGAAATGTGCATTTTGACAAAGGGCTTCACCAGAAATGTGCATTTTGACAAAGGGCTTCACCAGAAATGTGCCTTTTGACAAAGGGCTACACCAGAAATGTGCATTTTGATAAAGGGCTGCACCAGAAATGTGTATTTTGACAAAGTGCTCCACCAGAAATGTGCATTTTGAAAAAGCGCCACACCAGAAACGTGCATTTTAATAAAGGACTACACCAGAAATGTGCATTTTGATAAAGGGCTACACCAGAAACATGTTTTTTGATGAATGGCGGCAACAGAAATGTACAGTTTAATAAAGGTATACACCAGAAATGTGCATTTTGAGAAAGTGCTACACCAGAAACGTGTTTTATGATGAGGGGCAACACCAGCAATATGCATTTTAATAAAGGGCTGCACCAGAAATGTGCATTGTGATAAATGGCAACACCAGAAATGTGCATTTTGATGACGGGCTCCACCAGAAATGTGCATTTTTATGAAGGGCGACACCAGAAATGTGCATTTTGATAAGGGGCTACACCAGAAATGTGCATTTTGATAAAGGGCTACACCAGAAATGTGCATTTTGAAAAAGTCCCACACCAGACACGTGCATTTTGAAAAAGGACTACACCAGAAATGTGCATTTTGATAAAGGGCGACACCAGAAATGAGCATTTTGATAAAGGGCTACACCAGAAACATGTTTTTTTATGAAGGGCGGCACCAGAAATGTGCATTTTGAGAAAGTGCGACACCAGAAACGTGTTTTATGATGAAGGGTGACACCAGAAATATGCATTTTAATAAAGGGCTGCACCAGAAATGTGCATTTTGATAAATGGCAACACCAGAAATGTGCATTTTGATAACGGGCTACACCAGAAATGTGCAATTTTAAAAAGGGCTACACCAGAAATGTGCATTTTAATAAAGGGCTGCACCAGAAATGTGCATTTTGATGAAGGGCGACACCAGACATGTGCATTTTGATAAAGGGCTACACCATAAATGTGCATTTTGATGAAGGGCTACACCAGAAATGTGCATTTTGATAAAGGGCTACACCAGAAACTTGCATTTTAATGAAGGACTACACCAGAAATGTGCATTTTGATAAAGCGCTACACCAGAAATGTGCCTTTTGACAAAGGGTTACACCAGAAATGTGCCTTTTGATAAAAGGCTACAACAGAAATGTGCATTTTGACAAAGGGCTACACCAGAAATGTGCATTTTGACACTGGGCTACACCAGAAATGTGCATTTAGATAAAGGGCTTCACCAGAAATGTGCATTTTGATAAAGGGCGACACCAGAAATGTGCCTTTTGACAAAGGGTTACACCAGAAATGTGTCTCTTGATAAAAGGCTACAACAGAAATGTGCATTTTGACAAAGGGCTACACCAGAAATGTCCATTTTGACAAAGGGCTTCACCAGAAATGTGCATTTTGATAAAGGGCAACACCAGAAATGTGCCTTTTGACAAAGGGTTACACCAGAAATGTGTCTTTTGATAAAAGGCTACAACAGAAATGTGCATTTTGACAAAGGGCTACACCAGAAATGTGCATTTTGATTAAGGGCTGCACCAGAAATGTGTATTTTGATGAAGGGCTCCACCAGAAATGTGCATTTTGAAAAAGCGCCACACCAGAAACGTGCATTTTGATAAAGGACGACACCAGAAATGTGCATTTTGAGAAAGGGCTACACCAGAAACATGTTTTTTGATGAATGGCGGCACCAGAAATGTGCAGTTTAATAAAGGGCTACACCAGAAAAGTGCATTTTGAGAAAGTGCTACACCAGAAACGTGTTTTATGAAGAAGGGCGACACCAGCAATATGCATTTTAATAAAGGGCTGCACCAGAATTGTACATTTTGATAAATGGCAACACCACAAATGTGCATTTTGAGAAAGTGCTACACCAGAAACGTGTTTTATGATGAAGGGCGACACCAGCAATATGCATTTTAATAAAGGGCTGCACCAGAAATGTGCATTTTGATAATTGGCAACACCACAAATGTGCATTTTGATAAAGGGCTACACCAGAAACATGTTTTTTGATGAATGGCGGCACCAGAAATGTGCAGTTTAATAAAGGTATACACCAGAAATGTGCATTTTGAGAAAGTGCTACACCAGAAACGTGTTTTATGATGAGGGGCAACACCAGCAATATGCATTTTAATAAAGGGCTGCACCAGAAATGTGCATTGTGATAAATGGCAACACCAGAAATGTGCATTTTGATGACGGGCTCCACCAGAAATGTGCATTTTTATGAAGGGCGACACCAGAAATGTGCATTTTGATAAGGGGCTACACCAGAAATGTGCATTTTGATAAAGGGCTACACCAGAAATGTGCATTTTGAAAAAGTCCCACACCAGACACGTGCATTTTGAAAAAGGACTACACCAGAAATGTGCATTTTGATAAAGGGCGACACCAGAAATGAGCATTTTGATAATGGGCTACACCAGAAACATGTTTTTTGATTAAGGGCGGCACCAGAAATGTGCATTTTGAGAAAGTGCGACACCAGAAACGTGTTTTATGATGAAGGGTGACACCAGAAATATGCATTTTAATAAAGGGCTGCACCAGAAATGTGCATTTTGATAAATGGCAACACCAGAAATGTGCATTTTGATAACGGGTTTCACCAGAAATGTGCAATTTTAAAAAGGGCTACACCAGAAATGTGCATTTTAATAAAGGGCTGCACCAGAAATGTGCATTTTGATGAAGGGCGACACCAGACATGTGCATTTTGATAAAGGGCTACACCATAAATGTGCATTTTGATGAAGGGCTACACCAGAAATGTGCATTTTGATAAAGGGCTACAGCAGAAACTTGCATTTTAATGAAGGACTACACCAGAAATGTGCATTTTGATAAAGGGCTACACCAGAAATGTGCCTTTTGACAAAGGGTTACACCAGAAATGTGCCTTTTGATAAAAGGCTACAACAGAAATGTGCATTTTGACAAAGGGCTTCACCAGAAATGTGCATTTTAACAAGGGGCTACACCAGAAATGTGCATTTTGACAAAGGGCGACACCAGAAATGTGCATTTTGACAAAGGGCTACACCAGAAATGTGCATTTTGATAAAGGGCTGCACCAGAAATGTGTATTTTGATTAAGGGCTCCACCATAAATGTGTATTTTGAAAAAGCGCCACACCAGAAACGTGCATTTTGATAAAGGACTTCACCAGAAATGTGCATTTTGAAAAAGGGCTACACCAGAAACATGTTTTTTGATGAAGGGCGGCACCACAAATGTGCAGTTTAATAAAGGGCTACACCAGAAAAGTGCATTTTGAGAAAGTGCGATACCAGAAACGTGTTTTATGATGAAGGGCGACACCAGCAATATGCATTTTAATAAAGGGCTGCACCAGAAATGTGCATTTTGATAAATGGCAACACCAGAAATGTGCATTTTGATAACGGGCTCCACCAGAAAAATGTGCATTTTTATGAAGGGCGACACCAGAAATGTGCATTTTGATAAAGAGCTACACTAGAAATGTGCATTTTCATAAAGGGCTACACCAGAAATGTGCATTTTGATAAAGGGCGACACCAGAAACTTGCATTTTGATGAAGGACTACACCAGAAATGTGCATTTAGATAAAGGGCTTCACCAGAAATGTGCCTTTTGACAAAGGGCTACACCAGAAATGTGCATTTTGATAAAGGACGACACCAGAAATGTGCCTTTTGACAAAGGGTTACACCAGAAATGTGTCTTTTGATAAAAGGCTACAACAGAAATGTGCATTTTGACAAAGGGCTTCACCATAAATGTGCATTTTGATAAAGGGCAACACCAGAAATGTGCCTTTTGACAAAGGGTTACACCAGAAATGTGCATTTTGACAAGGGGCTACATCAGAAATGTGCCTTTTGACAAAGGGCTACACCAGAAATGTGCATTTTGACAAAGGGCTACACCAGAAATGTGCATTTTGACAAAGGGCTTCACCAGAAATGTGCATTTTGTAAAAGGGCTACACCAGAAACGTGCTTTTTAATGAAGGGATACACCAGAAACCTGCCTTTCGTTTAAGTGCTACACCAGAAACGTGCTTTTTGAGAAGGGTTTATAACAGAAACGTGCCTTTCGACACTGGGTTACACCAGAAACGTGCTTTTTTATAAAGGGCTACACCAGAAATGTGCATTTTGACAAAGGGCTACAACAGAAATGTGCATTTTGATGAAGGGCTCCACCAGAAATGTGCATATTGATAAAGGGCTACACCAGAAATGTGCATTTTGATAAATGGCAACACCAGAAATGTGCATTTTGATAACGGGCTTCACCAGAAATGTGCATTTTGATGAAGGGCGACACCAGAAACGTGCCTTTTGAAAAAGGATGACACCAGAAATGTGCATTTTGAAAAAGGGCGCCACCAGAAATGTGCATTTTGATGAAGGGCTCCACCAGAACTGTGCCTTTTGACAAAGGTCTACACCAGAAATGTACATTTTGAAAAAGTGCTCCACCATAAACTTGCGTTTTGATGAAGGACTACACCAGAAATGTGCATTTTGATTAAGGGCTTCACCAGAAATGTGCATTTTGACAAGGGGCTACATCAGAAATGTGCCTTTTGACAAAGGGCTACACCAGAAATGTGCATTTTGACAAAGGGCTACACCAGAAATGTGCATTTTGATAAAGGGCTGCACCAGAAATGTGTATTTTGATAAAGGGCTCCACCGGAAATGTGCATTTTGAAAAAGGGCCACATCAGAAACGTGCATTTTGAAAAATGGTTACACCAGAAATGTGCATTTTGATAAAGGGCTGCACCAGAAATGTGTATTTTGATAAAGGGCTCCACCGGAAATGTGCATTTTGAAAAAGGGCCACATCAGAAACGTGCATTTTGAAAAATGGTTACACCAGAAATGTGCATTTTGATGAAGGACTACACCAGAAATGTGCATTTTGATGAAGGGCTACACCAGAAATGTGCCTTTTGACAAAGGGTTACACCAGAAATGTGCATTTTGACAAAGGGCTACACCAGACATGTGCATTTTGATAAAGGGTTACACCAGAAATGTGCCTTTTGATAAAAGGCGACAACAGAAATGTGCATTTTGACAAAGGGCTACACCAGAAATGTGCATTTTGACAAAGGGCTTCACCAGAAATGTGCATTTTGACAAAGGGCTCCACCAGAAATGTGCATTTTGATAAAGGGCTACACCATAAATGTGCATTTTGATGAAGGGCTACATCAGAAACATGTTTTTTTATGAAGGGCGGCACCAGAAATGTGCATTTTGAGAAAGTGCGACACCAGAAACGTGTTTTATGATGAAGGGTGACACCAGAAATATGCATTTTAATAAAGGGCTGCACCAGAAATGTGCATTTTGATAAATGGCAACACCAGAAATGTGCATTTTGATAACGGGCTACACCAGAAATGTGCAATTTTAAAAAGGGCTACACCAGAAATGTGCATTTTAATAAAGGGCTGCACCAGAAATGTGCATTTTGATGAAGGGCGACACCAGACATGTGCATTTTGATAAAGGGCTACACCATAAATGTGCATTTTGATGAAGGGCTACACCAGAAATGTGCATTTTGATAAAGGGCTACACCAGAAACTTGCATTTTAATGAAGGACTACACCAGAAATGTGCATTTTGATAAAGCGCTACACCAGAAATGTGCCTTTTGACAAAGGGTTACACCAGAAATGTGCCTTTTGATAAAAGGCTACAACAGAAATGTGCATTTTGACAAAGGGCTACACCAGAAATGTGCATTTTGACACTGGGCTACACCAGAAATGTGCATTTAGATAAAGGGCTTCACCAGAAATGTGCATTTTGATAAAGGGCGACACCAGAAATGTGCCTTTTGACAAAGGGTTACACCAGAAATGTGTCTCTTGATAAAAGGCTACAACAGAAATGTGCATTTTGACAAAGGGCTACACCAGAAATGTCCATTTTGACAAAGGGCTTCACCAGAAATGTGCATTTTGATAAAGGGCAACACCAGAAATGTGCCTTTTGACAAAGGGTTACACCAGAAATGTGTCTTTTGATAAAAGGCTACAACAGAAATGTGCATTTTGACAAAGGGCTACACCAGAAATGTGCATTTTGATTAAGGGCTGCACCAGAAATGTGTATTTTGATGAAGGGCTCCACCAGAAATGTGCATTTTGAAAAAGCGCCACACCAGAAACGTGCATTTTGATAAAGGACGACACCAGAAATGTGCATTTTGAGAAAGGGCTACACCAGAAACATGTTTTTTGATGAATGGCGGCACCAGAAATGTGCAGTTTAATAAAGGGCTACACCAGAAAAGTGCATTTTGAGAAAGTGCTACACCAGAAACGTGTTTTATGAAGAAGGGCGACACCAGCAATATGCATTTTAATAAAGGGCTGCACCAGAATTGTACATTTTGATAAATGGCAACACCACAAATGTGCATTTTGAGAAAGTGCTACACCAGAAACGTGTTTTATGATGAAGGGCGACACCAGCAATATGCATTTTAATAAAGGGCTGCACCAGAAATGTGCATTTTGATAATTGGCAACACCACAAATGTGCATTTTGATAACGGGCCACACCAGAAACGTGCATTTTGATAAAGGACTACACCAGAAATGTGCATTTTGATAAAGGGCGACACCAGAAATGTGTATTTTGACAAATGGTTACAACAGAAATGTGCATTTTGAAAAAGCGCCACACCAGAAACGTGCATTTTGATAAAGGACTACACCAGAAATGTGCATTTTGATAAAGGGCTACACCAGAAACATGTTTTTTGATGAATGGCGGCACCAGAAATGTGCAGTTTAATAAAGGTATACACCAGAAATGTGCATTTTGAGAAAGTGCTACACCAGAAACGTGTTTTATGATGAGGGGCAACACCAGCAATATGCATTTTAATAAAGGGCTGCACCAGAAATGTGCATTGTGATAAATGGCAACACCAGAAATGTGCATTTTGATAAGGGGCTACACCAGAAATGTGCATTTTGATAAAGGGCTACACCAGAAATGTGCATTTTGAAAAAGTCCCGCACCAGAAATGTGCATTTTGATAAATGGCAACACCAGAAATGTGCATTTTGATAACGGGTTTCACCAGAAATGTGCAATTTTAAAAAGGGCTACACCAGAAATGTGCATTTTAATAAAGGGCTGCACCAGAAATGTGCATTTTGATGAAGGGCGACACCAGACATGTGCATTTTGATAAAGGGCTACACCATAAATGTGCATTTTGATGAAGGGCTACACCAGAAATGTGCATTTTGATAAAGGGCTACAGCAGAAACTTGCATTTTAATGAAGGACTACACCAGAAATGTGCATTTTGATAAAGGGCTACACCAGAAATGTGCCTTTTGACAAAGGGTTACACCAGAAATGTGCCTTTTGATAAAAGGCTACAACAGAAATGTGCATTTTGACAAAGGGCTTCACCAGAAATGTGCATTTTAACAAGGGGCTACACCAGAAATGTGCATTTTGACAAAGGGCGACACCAGAAATGTGCATTTTGACAAAGGGCTACACCAGAAATGTGCATTTTGATAAAGGGCTGCACCAGAAATGTGTATTTTGATTAAGGGCTCCACCATAAATGTGTATTTTGAAAAAGCGCCACACCAGAAACGTGCATTTTGATAAAGGACTTCACCAGAAATGTGCATTTTGAAAAAGGGCTACACCAGAAACATCTTTTTTGATGAAGGGCGGCACCACAAATGTGCAGTTTAATAAAGGGCTACACCAGAAAAGTGCATTTTGAGAAAGTGCGATACCAGAAACGTGTTTTATGATGAAGGGCGACACCAGCAATATGCATTTTAATAAAGGGCTGCACCAGAAATGTGCATTTTGATAAATGGCAACACCAGAAATGTGCATTTTGATAACGGGCTCCACCAGAAAAATGTGCATTTTTATGAAGGGCGACACCAGAAATGTGCATTTTGATAAAGAGCTACACCAGAAATGTGCATTTTCATAAAGGGCTACACCAGAAATGTGCATTTTGATAAAGGGCGACACCAGAAACTTGCATTTTGATGAAGGACTACACCAGAAATGTGCATTTAGATAAAGGGCTTCACCAGAAATGTGCCTTTTGACAAAGGGCTACACCAGAAATGTGCATTTTGATAAAGGACGACACCAGAAATGTGCCTTTTGACAAAGGGTTACACCAGAAATGTGTCTTTTGATAAAAGGCTACAACAGAAATGTGCATTTTGACAAAGGGCTTCACCATAAATGTGCATTTTGATAAAGGGCAACACCAGAAATGTGCCTTTTGACAAAGGGTTACACCAGAAATGTGCATTTTGACAAGGGGCTACATCAGAAATGTGCCTTTTGACAAAGGGCTACACCAGAAATGTGCATTTTGACAAAGGGCTACACCAGAAATGTGCATTTTGACAAAGGGCTTCACCAGAAATGTGCATTTTGTAAAAGGGCTACACCAGAAACGTGCTTTTTAATGAAGGGATACACCAGAAACCTGCCTTTCGTTTAAGTGCTACACCAGAAACGTGCTTTTTGAGAAGGGTTTATAACAGAAACGTGCCTTTCGACACTGGGTTACACCAGAAACGTGCTTTTTTATAAAGGGCTACACCAGAAATGTGCATTTTGACAAAGGGCTACAACAGAAATGTGCATTTTGATGAAGGGCTCCACCAGAAATGTGCATATTGATAAAGGGCTACACCAGAAATGTGCATTTTGATAAATGGCAACACCAGAAATGTGCATTTTGATAACGGGCTTCACCAGAAATGTGCATTTTGATGAAGGGCGACACCAGAAACGTGCCTTTTGAAAAAGGATGACACCAGAAATGTGCATTTTGAAAAAGGGCGCCACCAGAAATGTGCATTTTGATGAAGGGCTCCACCAGAACTGTGCCTTTTGACAAAGGTCTACACCAGAAATGTACATTTTGAAAAAGTGCTCCACCATAAACTTGCGTTTTGATGAAGGACTACACCAGAAATGTGCATTTTGATTAAGGGCTTCACCAGAAATGTGCATTTTGACAAGGGGCTACATCAGAAATGTGCCTTTTGACAAAGGGCTACACCAGAAATGTGCATTTTGACAAAGGGCTACACCAGAAATGTGCATTTTGATAAAGGGCTGCACCAGAAATGTGTATTTTGATAAAGGGCTCCACCGGAAATGTGCATTTTGAAAAAGGGCCACATCAGAAACGTGCATTTTGAAAAATGGTTACACCAGAAATGTGCATTTTGATAAAGGGCTGCACCAGAAATGTGTATTTTGATAAAGGGCTCCACCGGAAATGTGCATTTTGAAAAAGGGCCACATCAGAAACGTGCATTTTGAAAAATGGTTACACCAGAAATGTGCATTTTGATGAAGGACTACACCAGAAATGTGCATTTTGATGAAGGGCTACACCAGAAATGTGCCTTTTGACAAAGGGTTACACCAGAAATGTGCATTTTGACAAAGGGCTACACCAGACATGTGCATTTTGATAAAGGGTTACACCAGAAATGTGCCTTTTGATAAAAGGCGACAACAGAAATGTGCATTTTGACAAAGGGCTACACCAGAAATGTGCATTTTGACAAAGGGCTTCACCAGAAATGTGCATTTTGACAAAGGGCTCCACCAGAAATGTGCATTTTGATAAAGGGCTACACCATAAATGTGCATTTTGATGAAGGGCTACATCAGAAATGTGCCTTTTGACAAAGGGTTACACCAGAAATGTGCATTTTGACAAAGGGCTACACCAGAAATGTGCATTTTGACAAAGGGCGACACCAGAAATGTGCCTTTTGACAAAGGGTTACACCAGAAATGTGCCTTTTGAAAAAAGGCTACAACAGAAATGTGCATTTTGACAAAGGGCTACACCAGAAATGTGCATTTTGACAAAGGGCTACACCAGAAATGTGCATTTTGACAAAGGGCTTCACCAGAAATGTGCATTTTGACAAGGGGCTACATCAGAAATGTGACTTTTGACATAGGGCTACACCAGAAATGTGCATTTTGACAAAGGGCTACACCAGAAATGTGCATTTTGATTAAGGGCTGCACCAGAAATGTGTATTTTGATAAAGGGCTCCACCAGAAATGTGCATTTTGAAAAAGCGCCACACCAGAAACGTGCATTTTGATGAAGGGCGGCACCAGAAATGTGCAGTTTAATAAAGAGCTACACCAGAAAAGTGCATTTTGAGAAAGTGCTACACCAGAAACGTGTTTTATGATGAAGGGCGACACCAGCAATATGCATTTTAATAAAGGGCTGCACCAGAAATGTGCATTTTGATAAATGGCAACACCAGAAATGTGCATTTTGAAAACGGGCTCCACCAGAAATATGCATTTTTATGAAGGGCGACACCAGAAATGTGCATTTTGATAAAGGACTACACCAGAAATGTGCATTTAGATAAAGGGCTTCACCAGAAATGTGCCTTTTGACAAAGGGCTACACAAGAAATGTGCATTTTGATAAAGGGTTACACCAGAAACATGTTTTTTGATGAAGGGCGACACCAGCAATATGCATTTTAATAAGGGGCTGCACCAGAAATGTGCATTTTGATAAATGGCAACACCACAAATGTGCATTTTGAGAAAGTGCTACACCAGAAACGTGTTTTATGATGAAGGGCGACACCAGCAATATGCATTTTAATAAAGGGCTGCACCAGAAATGTGCATTTTGATAATTGGCAACACCAGAAATGTGCATTTTGATAATGGGCCACACCAGAAACGTGCATTTTGATAAAGGACTACACCAGAAATGTGCATTTTGATAAAGGGCGACACCAGAAATGTGCCTTTTGACAAATGGTTACAACAGAAATGTGCCTTTTGATAAAAGGCTACAACAGAAATGTGCATTTTGACAAAGGGCTACAACAGAAATGTGCATTTTGACAAAGGGCTTCACCAGAAATGTGCATTTTGACAAGGGGCTACATCAGAAATGTGCCTTTTGACAAAGGGCTACACCAGAAATGTGCATTTTGATTACGGGCTCCCCCAGAAATGTGCATTTTGATGAAGGGCTACACCAGAAACGTGCATTTTGATAAAGGGCTACACCAGAAATGTGCATTTTGATAAAGGGCTACACCAGAAAAGTGCATTTTGAGAAAGTGCTACACCAGAAACGTGTTTTATGATGAAGGGCGACACCAGCAATATGCATTTTAATAAAGGGCTGCACCAGAAATGTGCATTTTGATAAATGGCAACACCAGAAATGTGCATTTTGAAAACGGGCTCCACCAGAAATATGCATTTTTATGAAGGGCGACACCAGAAATGTGCATTTTGATAAAGGACTACACCAGAAATGTGCATTTTTATAAAGGGCGACACCAGAAATGTGCATTTTGATAAAGGGCTACACCAGAAATGTGCACTTTGATAAAGGGCTACACCAGAAACTTGCATTTTGATGAAGGACTACACCAGAAATGTGCATTTAGATAAAGGGCTTCACCAGAAATGTGCCTTTTGACAAAGGGCTACACAAGAAATGTGCATTTTGATAAAGGGCGACACCAGAAATGTGCCTTTTGACAAAGGGTTACACCAGAAATGTGTCTTTTGATAAAAGGCTGCAACAGAAATGTGCATTTTGACAAAGGGCTACACCAGAAATGTCCATTTTGACAAAGGGCTTCACCAGAAATGTGCATTTTGATAAAGGGCAACACCAGAAATGTGCCTTTTGACAAAGGGTTACACCAGAAATGTGTCTTTTGATAAAAGGCAACAACAGAAATGTGCATTTTGACAAAGGGCTACACCAGAAATGTGCATTTTGAAAAAGCACCACACCAGAAACGTGCATTTTGATAAAGGACTACACCAGAAATGTGCATTTTGATAAAGAGCTACACTAGAAACATGTTTTTTGATGAAGGGCGACACCAGCAATATGCATTTTAATAAGGGGCTGCACCAGAAATGTGCATTTTGATAAATGGCAACACCACAAATGTGCATTTTGAGAAAGTGCTACACCAGAAACGTGTTTTATGATGAAGGGCGACACCAGCAATATGCATTTTAATAAAGGGCTGCACCAGAAATGTGCATTTTGATAATTGGCAACACCAGAAATGTGCATTTTGATAACGGGCCACACCAGAAACGTGCATTTTGATAAAGGACTACACCAGAAATGTGCATTTTGATAAAGGGCGACACCAGAAATGTGCCTTTTGACAAATGGTTACAACAGAAATGTGCCTTTTGATAAAAGGCTACAACAGAAATGTGCATTTTGACAAAGGGCTACAACAGAAATGTGCATTTTGACAAAGGGCTTCACCAGACATGTGCATTTTGACAAGGGGCTACATCAGAAATGTGCCTTTTGGCAAAGGGCTACACCAGAAATGTGCATTTTGATTACGGGCTCCCCCAGAAATGTGCATTTTGATGAAGGGCTACACCAGAAACGTGCATTTTGATAAAGGGCTACACCAGAAACGTGCATTTTGATAAAGGGCTACACCAGAAATGTGCATTTTGATGAAGGGCTCCACCAGAAATGTGCATTTTGATAAAGGGCTACACCAGAAATGTGCATTTTGAAAAAGTGCCACACCAGACACGTGCATTTTGATGAAGGACTACACCAGAAATGTGCATTTTGATAAAGGGCGACACCAGAAATGTGCATTTTGATAAAGGGCTACACGAGAAACATGTTTTTTGATGAAGGGCGGCACCAGAAATGTGCATTTTAACAAAGGGCGACACCAGAAATGTGCATTTTCAGAAAGTGCGACACCAGAAACGTGTTTTATGATGAAGGGCGACACCAGAATATGCATTTTAATAAAGGGCTGCACCAGAAATGTGCATTTTGATAAATGGCAACACCAGAAATGTCCATTTTGATAACGGGCTACACCAGAAATGTGCATTTTGACAAATGGCTACACCAGACATGTGCATTTTGATAAAGGGTTACACCAGAAATGTGCCTTTTGATAAAAGGCGACAACAGAAATGTGCATTTTGACAAAGGGCTACACCAGAAATGTGCATTTTGACAAAGGGCTTCACCAGAAATGTGCATTTTGACAAAGGGCTCCACCAGAAATGTGCATTTTGATAAAGGGCTACACCATAAATGTGCATTTTGATGAAGGGCTACATCAGAAATGTGCCTTTTGACAAAGGGTTACACCAGAAATGTGCATTTTGACAAAGGGCTACACCAGAAATGTGCATTTTGATAAAGGGCGACACCAGAAATGTGCCTTTTGACAAAGGGTTACACCAGAAATGTGCCTTTTGAAAAAAGGCTACAACAGAAATGTGCATTTTGACAAAGGGCTACACCAGAAATGTGCATTTTGACAAAGGGCTACACCAGAAATGTGCATTTTGACAAAGGGCTTCACCAGAAATGTGCATTTTGACAAGGGGCTACATCAGAAATGTGCCTTTTGACATAGGGCTACACCAGAAATGTGCATTTTGACAAAGGGCTGCACCAGAAATGTGCATTTTGATGAAGGGCGACACCAGACATGTGCATTTTGATAAAGGGCTACACCATAAATGTGCATTTTGATGAAGGGCTACACCAGAAATGTGCATTTTGATAAAGGGCTACAGCAGAAACTTGCATTTTAATGAAGGACTACACCAGAAATGTGCATTTTGATAAAGGGCTACACCAGAAATGTGCCTTTTGACAAAGGGTTACACCAGAAATGTGCCTTTTGATAAAAGGCTACAACAGAAATGTGCATTTTGACAAAGGGCTTCACCAGAAATGTGCATTTTAACAAGGGGCTACACCAGAAATGTGCATTTTGACAAAGGGCGACACCAGAAATGTGCATTTTGACAAAGGGCTACACCAGAAATGTGCATTTTGATAAAGGGCTGCACCAGAAATGTGTATTTTGATTAAGGGCTCCACCAAAAATGTGTATTTTGAAAAAGCGCCACACCAGAAACGTGCATTTTGATAAAGGACTTCACCAGAAATGTGCATTTTGAAAAAGGGCTACACCAGAAACATGTTTTTTGATGAAGGGCGGCACCATAAATGTGCAGTTTAATAAAGGGCTACACCAGAAAAGTGCATTTTGAGAAAGTGCGATACCAGAAACGTGTTTTATGATGAAGGGCGACACCAGCAATATGCATTTTAATAAAGGGCTGCACCAGAAATGTGCATTTTGATAAATGGCAACACCAGAAATGTGCATTTTGATAACGGGGCACCAGAAAAATGTGCATTTTTATGAAGGGCGACACCAGAAATGTGCATTTTGATAAAGAGCTACACCAGAAATGTGCATTTTCATAAAGGGCTACACCAGAAATGTGCATTTTGATAAAGGGCGACACCAGAAACTTGAATTTTGATGAAGGACTACACCAGAAATGTGCATTTAGATAAAGGGCTTCACCAGAAATGTGCCTTTTGACAAAGGGCTACACCAGAAATGTGCATTTTGATAAAGGACGACACCAGAAATGTGCCTTTTGACAAAGGGTTACACCAGAAATGTGTCTTTTGATAAAAGGCTACAACAGAAATGTGCATTTTGACAAAGGGCTTCACCATAAATGTGCATTTTGATAAAGGGCAACACCAGAAATGTGCCTTTTGACAAAGGGTTACACCAGAAATGTGCATTTTGACAAGGGGCTACATCAGAAATGTGCCTTTTGACAAAGGGCTACACCAGAAATGTGCATTTTGACAAAGGGCTACACCAGAAATGTGCATTTTGACAAAGGGCTTCACCAGAAATGTGCATTTTGTAAAAGGGCTACACCAGAAACGTGCTTTTTAATGAAGGGATACACCAGAAACCTGCCTTTCGTTTAAGTGCTACACCAGAAACGTGCTTTTTGAGAAGGGTTTATAACAGAAACGTGCCTTTCGACACTGGGTTACACCAGAAACGTGCTTTTTGATAAAGGGCTACACCAGAAATGTGCATTTTGACAAAGGGCTACAACAGAAATGTGCATTTTGATGAAGGGCTCCACCAGAAAGGTGCATATTGATAAAGGGCTACACCAGAAATGTGCATTTTGATAAATGGCAACACCAGAAATGTGCATTTTGATAACGGGCTTCACCAGAAATGTGCATTTTGATGAAGGGCGACACCAGAAACGTGCCTTTTGAAAAAGGATGACACCAGAAATGTGCATTTTGAAAAAGGGCGCCACCAGAAATGTGCATTTTGATGAAGGGCTCCACCAGAACTGTGCCTTTTGACAAAGGTCTACACCAGAAATGTACATTTTGAAAAAGTGCTCCACCATAAACTTGCGTTTTGATGAAGGACTACACCAGAAATGTGCATTTTGATTAAGGGCTTCACCAGAAATGTGCATTTTGACAAGGGGCTACATCAGAAATGTGCCTTTTGACAAAGGGCTACACCAGAAATGTGCATTTTGACAAAGGGCTACACCAGAAATGTGCATTTTGATAAAGGGCTGCACCAGAAATGTGTATTTTGATAAAGGGCTCCACCGGAAATGTGCATTTTGAAAAAGGGCCACATCAGAAACGTGCATTTTGAAAAATGGTTACACCAGAAATGTGCATTTTGATAAAGGGCGACACCAGAAATGTGCATTTTGATAAAGGGCTCCACCAGAAATGTGCCTTTTGGCAAAGGGCTACACCAGAAATGTGCATTTTGATAAAGGGCGACACCAGAACTTGCGTTTTGATGAAGGACTACACCAGAAATGTGCATTTTGATGAAGGGCTACACCAGAAATGTGCCTTTTGACAAAGGGTTACACCAGAAATGTGCATTTTGACAAAGGGCTACACCAGACATGTGCATTTTGATAAAGGGTTACACCAGAAATGTGCCTTTTGATAAAAGGCGACAACAGAAATGTGCATTTTGACAAAGGGCTACACCAGAAATGTGCATTTTGACAAAGGGCTTCACCAGAAATGTGCATTTTGACAAAGGGCTCCACCAGAAATGTGCATTTTGATAAAGGGCTACACCATAAATGTGCATTTTGATGAAGGGCTTCATCAGAAATGTGCCTTTTGACAAAGGGTTACACCAGAAATGTGCATTTTGACAAAGGGCTACACCAGAAATGTGCATTTTGACAAAGGGCGACACCAGAAATGTGCCTTTTGACAAAGGGTTACACCAGAAATGTGCCTTTTGAAAAAAGGCTACAACAGAAATGTGCATTTTGACAAAGGGCTACACCAGAAATGTGCATTTTGACAAAGGGCTACACCAGAAATGTGCATTTTGACAAAGGGCTTCACCAGAAATGTGCATTTTGACAAGGGGCTACATCAGAAATGTGACTTTTGACATAGGGCTACACCAGAAATGTGCATTTTGACAAAGGGCTACACCAGAAATGTGCATTTTGATTAAGGGCTGCACCAGAAATGTGTATTTTGATAAAGGGCTCCACCAGAAATGTGCATTTTGAAAAAGCGCCACACCAGAAACGTGCATTTTGATGAAGGGCGGCACCAGAAATGTGCAGTTTAATAAAGAGCTACACCAGAAAAGTGCATTTTGAGAAAGTGCTACACCAGAAACGTGTTTTATGATGAAGGGCGACACCAGCAATATGCATTTTAATAAAGGGCTGCACCAGAAATGTGCATTTTGATAAATGGCAACACCAGAAATGTGCATTTTGAAAACGGGCTCCACCAGAAATATGCATTTTTATGAAGGGCGACACCAGAAATGTGCATTTTGATAAAGGACTACACCAGAAATGTGCATTTAGATAAAGGGCTTCACCAGAAATGTGCCTTTTGACAAAGGGCTACACAAGAAATGTGCATTTTGATAAAGGGTTACACCAGAAACATGTTTTTTGATGAAGGGCGACACCAGCAATATGCATTTTAATAAGGGGCTGCACCAGAAATGTGCATTTTGATAAATGGCAACACCACAAATGTGCATTTTGAGAAAGTGCTACACCAGAAACGTGTTTTATGATGAAGGGCGACACCAGCAATATGCATTTTAATAAAGGGCTGCACCAGAAATGTGCATTTTGATAATTGGCAACACCAGAAATGTGCATTTTGATCACGGGCCACACCAGAAACGTGCATTTTGATAAAGGACTACACCAGAAATGTGCATTTTGATAAAGGGCGACACCAGAAATGTGCCTTTTGACAAATGGTTACAACAGAAATGTGCCTTTTGATAAAAGGCTACAACAGAAATGTGCATTTTGACAAAGGGCTACAACAGAAATGTGCATTTTGACAAAGGGCTTCACCAGAAATGTGCATTTTGACAAGGGGCTACATCAGAAATGTGCCTTTTGACAAAGGGCTACACCAGAAATGTGCATTTTGATTACGGGCTCCCCCAGAAATGTGCATTTTGATGAAGGGCTACACCAGAAACGTGCATTTTGATAAAGGGCTACACCAGAAATGTGCATTTTGATAAAGGGCTACACCAGAAAAGTGCATTTTGAGAAAGTGCTACACCAGAAACGTGTTTTATGATGAAGGGCGACACCAGCAATATGCATTTTAATAAAGGGCTGCACCAGAAATGTGCATTTTGATAAATGGCAACACCAGAAATGTGCATTTTGAAAACGGGCTCCACCAGAAATATGCATTTTTATGAAGGGCGACACCAGAAATGTGCATTTTGATAAAGGACTACACCAGAAATGTGCATTTTTATAAAGGGCGACACCAGAAATGTGCATTTTGATAAAGGGCTACACCAGAAATGTGCACTTTGATAAAGGGCTACACCAGAAACTTGCATTTTGATGAAGGACTACACCAGAAATGTGCATTTAGATAAAGGGCTTCACCAGAAATGTGCCTTTTGACAAAGGGCTACACAAGAAATGTGCATTTTGATAAAGGGCGACACCAGAAATGTGCCTTTTGACAAAGGGTTACACCAGAAATGTGTCTTTTGATAAAAGGCTGCAACAGAAATGTGCATTTTGACAAAGGGCTACACCAGAAATGTCCATTTTGACAAAGGGCTTCACCAGAAATGTGCATTTTGATAAAGGGCAACACCAGAAATGTGCCTTTTGACAAAGGGTTACACCAGAAATGTGTCTTTTGATAAAAGGCAACAACAGAAATGTGCATTTTGACAAAGGGCTACACCAGAAATGTGCATTTTGAAAAAGCACCACACCAGAAACGTGCATTTTGATAAAGGACTACACCAGAAATGTGCATTTTGATAAAGAGCTACACTAGAAACATGTTTTTTGATGAAGGGCGACACCAGCAATATGCATTTTAATAAGGGGCTGCACCAGAAATGTGCATTTTGATAAATGGCAACACCACAAATGTGCATTTTGAGAAAGTGCTACACCAGAAACGTGTTTTATGATGAAGGGCGACACCAGCAATATGCATTTTAATAAAGGGCTGCACCAGAAATGTGCATTTTGATAATTGGCAACACCAGAAATGTGCATTTTGATAACGGGCCACACCAGAAACGTGCATTTTGATAAAGGACTACACCAGAAATGTGCATTTTGATAAAGGGCGACACCAGAAATGTGCCTTTTGACAAATGGTTACAACAGAAATGTGCCTTTTGATAAAAGGCTACAACAGAAATGTGCATTTTGACAAAGGGCTACAACAGAAATGTGCATTTTGACAAAGGGCTTCACCAGAAATGTGCATTTTGACAAGGGGCTACATCAGAAATGTGCCTTTTGGCAAAGGGCTACACCAGAAATGTGCATTTTGATTACGGGCTCCCCCAGAAATGTGCATTTTGATGAAGGGCTACACCAGAAACGTGCATTTTGATAAAGGGCTACACCAGAAACGTGCATTTTGATAAAGGGCTACACCAGAAATGTGCATTTTGATGAAGGGCTCCACCAGAAATGTGCATTTTGATAAAGGGCTACACCAGAAATGTGCATTTTGAAAAAGTGCCACACCAGACACGTGCATTTTGATGAAGGACTACACCAGAAATGTGCATTTTGATAAAGGGCGACACCAGAAATGTGCATTTTGATAAAGGGCTACACGAGAAACATGTTTTTTGATGAAGGGCGGCACCAGAAATGTGCATTTTAACAAAGGGCGACACCAGAAATGTGCATTTTCAGAAAGTGCGACACCAGAAACGTGTTTTATGATGAAGGGCGACACCAGAATATGCATTTTAATAAAGGGCTGCACCAGAAATGTGCATTTTGATAAATGGCAACACCAGAAATGTCCATTTTGATAACGGGCTACACCAGAAATGTGCATTTTGACAAATGGCTACACCAGACATGTGCATTTTGATAAAGGGTTACACCAGAAATGTGCCTTTTGATAAAAGGCGACAACAGAAATGTGCATTTTGACAAAGGGCTACACCAGAAATGTGCATTTTGACAAAGGGCTTCACCAGAAATGTGCATTTTGACAAAGGGCTCCACCAGAAATGTGCATTTTGATAAAGGGCTACACCATAAATGTGCATTTTGATGAAGGGCTACATCAGAAATGTGCCTTTTGACAAAGGGTTACACCAGAAATGTGCATTTTGACAAAGGGCTACACCAGAAATGTGCATTTTGATAAAGGGCGACACCAGAAATGTGCCTTTTGACAAAGGGTTACACCAGAAATGTGCCTTTTGAAAAAAGGCTACAACAGAAATGTGCATTTTGACAAAGGGCTACACCAGAAATGTGCATTTTGACAAAGGGCTACACCAGAAATGTGCATTTTGACAAAGGGCTTCACCAGAAATGTGCATTTTGACAAGGGGCTACATCAGAAATGTGCCTTTTGACATAGGGCTACACCAGAAATGTGCATTTTGACAAAGGGCTACACCAGAAATGTGCATTTTGATTAAGGGCTGCACCAGAAATGTGTATTTTGATAAAGGGCTCCACCAGAAATGTGCATTTTGAAAAAGCGCCACACCAGAAACGTGCATTTTGATAAAGGACTACACCAGAAATGTGCATTTTGATAAAGGGCTACACCAGAAACATGTTTTTTGATGAAGGGCGGCACCAGAAATGTGCAGTTTAATAAAGGGCTACACCAGAAAAGTGCATTTTGAGAAAGTGCTACACCAGAAACGTGTTTTATGATGAAGGGCGACACCAGCAATATGCATTTTAATAAAGGGCTGCACCAGAAATGTGCATTTTGATAAATGGCAACACCAGAAATGTGCATTTTGAAAACGGGCTCCACCAGAAATATGCATTTTTATGAAGGGCGACACCAGAAATGTGCATTTTGATAAAGGACTACACCAGAAATGTGCATTTTTATAAAGGGCGACACCAGAAATGTGCATTTTGATAAAGGGCTACACCAGAAATGTGCACTTTGATAAAGGGCTACACCAGAAACTTGTATTTTGATGAAGGACTACACCAGAAATGTGCATTTAGATAAAGGGCTTCACCAGAAATGTGCCTTTTGACAAAGGGCTACACCAGAAATGTGCATTTTGATAAAGGGCGACACCAGAAATGTGCCTTTTGACAAAGGGTTACACCAGAAATGTGTCTTTTGATAAAAGGCTGCAACAGAAATGTTCATTTTGACAAAGGGCTACACCAGAAATGTCCATTTTGACAAAGGGCTTCACCAGAAATGTGCATTTTGATAAAGGGCAACACCAGAAATGTGCCTTTTGACAAAGGGTTACACCAGATATGTGTCTTTTGATAAAAGGCGACAACAGAAATGTGCATTTTGACAAAGGGCTACACCAGAAATGTGCATTTTGATTAAGGGCTGCACCAGAAATGTGTATTTTGACAAAGGGCTGCACCAGAAATGTGTATTTTGATAAAGGGCTCCACCAGAAATGTGCATTTTGAAAAAGCGCCACACCAGAAACGTGCATTTTGATAAAGGACTACACCAGAAATGTGCATTTTGATAAAGGGCTACACCAGAAACACGTTTTTTGATGAAGGGCGACACCAGCAATATGCATTTTAATAAGGGGCTGCACCAGAAATGTGCATTTTGATAAATGTCAACACCACAAATGTGCATTTTGAGAAAGTGCTACACCAGAAACGTGTTTTATGATGAAGGGCGACACCAGCAATATGCATTTTAATAAAGGGCTGCACCAGAAATGTGCATTTTGATAATTGGCAACACCAGAAATGTGCATTTTGATAAGGGCGACACCAGAAATGTGCCTTTTGACAAATGGTTACAACAGAAATGTGCCTTTTGATAAAAGGCTACAACAGAAATGTGCATTTTGACAAAGGGCTACAACAGAAATGTGCATTTTGACAAAGGGCTTCACCAGAAATGTGCATTTTGACAAGGGGCTACATCAGAAATGTGCCTTTTGACAAAGGGCTACACCGGAAATGTGCATTTTGATTACGGGCTCCCCCAGAAATGTGCATTTTGATGAAGGGCTACACCAGAAACGTGCATTTTGATAAAGGGCTACACCAGAAATGTGCATTTTGATAAAGGGCTACACCAGAAAAGTGCATTTTGAGAAAGTGCTACACCAGAAACGTGTTTTATGATGAAGGGCGACACCAGCAATATGCATTTTAATAAAGGGCTGCACCAGAAATGTGCATTTTGATAAATGGCAACACCAGAAATGTGCATTTTGAAAACGGGCTCCACCAGAAATATGCATTTTTATGAAGGGCGACACCAGAAATGTGCATTTTGATAAAGGACTACACCAGAAATGTGCATTTTTATAAAGGGCGACACCAGAAATGTGCATTTTGATAAAGGGCTACACCAGAAACTTGCATTTTGATGAAGGACTACACCAGAAATGTGCATTTAGATAAAGGGCTTCACCAGAAATGTGCCTTTTGACAAAGGGCTACACAAAAAATGTGCATTTTGATAAAGGGCGACACCAGAAATGTGCCTTTTGACAAAGGGTTACACCAGAAATGTGTCTTTTGATAAAAGGCTGCAACAGAAATGTGCATTTTGACAAAGGGCTACTCCAGAAATGTCCATTTTGACAAAGGGCTTCACCAGAAATGTGCATTTTGATAAAGGGCAACACCAGAAATGTGCCTTTTGACAAAGGGTTACACCAAAAATGTGTCTTTTGATAAAAGGCGACAACAGAAATGTGCATTTTGACAAAGGGCTACACCAGAAATGTGCATTTTGAAAAAGCGCCACACCAGAATCGTGCATTTTGATAAAGGACTACACCAGAAATGTGCATTTTGATAAAGGGCTGCACCAGAAACATGTTTTTTGATGAAGGGCGACACCAGAAATATGCATTTTAATAAGGGGCTGCACCAGAAATGTGCATTTTGATAAATGGCAACACCACAAATGTGCATTTTGAGAAAGTGCTACACCAGAAACGTGTTTTATGATGAAGGGCGACACCAGCAATATGCATTTTAATAAAGGGCTGCACCAGAAACGTTCATTTTGATAAATGGTTACACCAGAAATGTGCATTTTGATAAAGGGCGACAACAGAAATGTGCATTTTGATAAAGGGCTACACCAGAAACATGTTTTTTGATGAAGGGCGGCACCAGAAATGTGCAATTTAATAAAGGGCTACACCAGAAATGTGCATTTTAATGAAGGGCTACACCAGAAATGTGCATTTTAATAAAGGGCTACACCAGAAATGTGCATTTTGATGAAGGGCGACACCAGAAATGTGTATTTTGAGAAAGGGCTACACCATAAATGTGCATTTTGATGAAGGGCGACACCAGAAATGTGTATTTTGATAAAGGGCTACACCATAAATGTGCATTTTGATGAAGGGCGACACCAGAAATGTGTATTTTGATAAAGGGCGACACCATAAATGTGCATTTTGATGAAGGACTTCACCAGAAATGTGCATTTTGATAAAGTGCTACACCAGAAATGTGCCTTTTGACAAAGGGCTACACCAGAAATGTGCATTTTGATAAAGGGTGACACCAGAAATGTGCCTTTTGATAAAAGGCTACAACAGAAATGTGCATTTTGACAAAGGGCTACACCAGAAATGTGCATTTTGACAAACGGCTACACCAGAAATGTGCATTTTGACAAAGGGCTTCACCAGAAATGTGCATTTTGACAAGGGGCTACATCACAAATGTGCCTTTTGACAAAGGGCTACACCAGAAATGTGCATTTTGAGAAAGTGCTACACCAGAAACGTGTTTTATGATGAAGGGCGACAACAGCAATATGCATTTTAATAAAGGGCTGCACCAGAAATGTGCATTTTGATAAAGGGCTACACCAGAAATGTGCATTTTGATAAAGGACTACACCAGAAATGTGCATTTTGATAAAGGGCTACACCAGAAATGTGCATTTTGACAAAAGGTTACACCAGAAATGTGTCTTTTGATAAAAGGCTACAACAGAAATGTGCATTTTGACAAAGGGCTACACCAGAAATGTGCATTTTGACAAAGGGCTTCACCAGAAATGTGCATTTTGACAAGGCACATCAGAAATGTGCCTTTTGACAAAAGGCTACACCAGAAATGTGCATTTTGACAAAAGGCTTCACCAGAAATGTGCATTTTGTGAAAGGGCTGCACCAGAAACGTGCTTTTTAATGAAGGGATACACCAGAAACCTGCCTTTCGTTTCAGTGCTACACCAGAAACATGCTTTTTGATAAAGGGTTATAACAGAAACGTGCCTTTCGACAATGGGTTACACCAGAAACGTGCTTTTTGATAAAGGGCTACACCAGAAATGTGCATTTTGACAAAGGGCTACACCAGAAATGTGCACTTTGATGAAGGGCTCCACCAGAAATGTGCATTTTGATAAAGGGCTACACCAGAAATGTGCATTTTGAAAAAGTGCCACACCAGACACGTGCATTTTGATGAAGGACTACACCAGAAATGTGCATTTTGATAAAGGGCGACACCAGAAATGTGCATTTTCAGAAAGTGCGACATCAGAAACGGGTTTTATGATGAAGGGCGACACCAGAATATGCATTTTAATAAAGGGCTGCACCAGAAATGTGCATTTTGATAAATGGCAACACCAGAAATGTCCATTTTGATAACGGGCTACACCAGAAATGTGCATTTTGATAAAGGGCGACACCAGAAATGTGCATTTTGATAAAGGGCTCCACCAGAAATGTGCCTTTTGGCAAAGGGCTACACCAGAAATGTGCATTTTGATAAAGGGCTACACCAGAACTTGCGTTTTGATGAAGGACTACACCAGAAATGTGCATTTTGATGAAGGGCTACACCAGAAATGTGCCTTTTGACAAAGGGTTACACCAGAAATGTGCATTTTGACAAAGGGCTACACCAGACATGTGCATTTTGATAAAGGGTTACACCAGAAATGTGCCTTTTGATAAAAGGCGACAACAGAAATGTGCATTTTGATAAAGGGCTACACCAGAAACACGTTTTTTGATGAAGGGCGACACCAGCAATATGCATTTTAATAAGGGGCTGCACCAGAAATGTGCATTTTGATAAATGTCAACACCACAAATGTGCATTTTGAGAAAGTGCTACACCAGAAACGTGTTTTATGATGAAGGGCGACACCAGCAATATGCATTTTAATAAAGGGCTGCACCAGAAATGTGCATTTTGATAATTGGCAACACCAGAAATGTGCATTTTGATAAGGGCGACACCAGAAATGTGCCTTTTGACAAATGGTTACAACAGAAATGTGCCTTTTGATAAAAGGCTACAACAGAAATGTGCATTTTGACAAAGGGCTACAACAGAAATGTGCATTTTGACAAAGGGCTTCACCAGAAATGTGCATTTTGACAAGGGGCTACATCAGAAATGTGCCTTTTGACAAAGGGCTACACCGGAAATGTGCATTTTGATTACGGGCTCCCCCAGAAATGTGCATTTTGATGAAGGGCTACACCAGAAACGTGCATTTTGATAAAGGGCTACACCAGAAATGTGCATTTTGATAAAGGGCTACACCAGAAAAGTGCATTTTGAGAAAGTGCTACACCAGAAACGTGTTTTATGATGAAGGGCGACACCAGCAATATGCATTTTAATAAAGGGCTGCACCAGAAATGTGCATTTTGATAAATGGCAACACCAGAAATGTGCATTTTGAAAACGGGCTCCACCAGAAATATGCATTTTTATGAAGGGCGACACCAGAAATGTGCATTTTGATAAAGGACTACACCAGAAATGTGCATTTTTATAAAGGGCGACACCAGAAATGTGCATTTTGATAAAGGGCTACACCAGAAACTTGCATTTTGATGAAGGACTACACCAGAAATGTGCATTTAGATAAAGGGCTTCACCAGAAATGTGCCTTTTGACAAAGGGCTACACAAAAAATGTGCATTTTGATAAAGGGCGACACCAGAAATGTGCCTTTTGACAAAGGGTTACACCAGAAATGTGTCTTTTGATAAAAGGCTGCAACAGAAATGTGCATTTTGACAAAGGGCTACTCCAGAAATGTCCATTTTGACAAAGGGCTTCACCAGAAATGTGCATTTTGATAAAGGGCAACACCAGAAATGTGCCTTTTGACAAAGGGTTACACCAAAAATGTGTCTTTTGATAAAAGGCGACAACAGAAATGTGCATTTTGACAAAGGGCTACACCAGAAATGTGCATTTTGAAAAAGCGCCACACCAGAATCGTGCATTTTGATAAAGGACTACACCAGAAATGTGCATTTTGATAAAGGGCTGCACCAGAAACATGTTTTTTGATGAAGGGCGACACCAGAAATATGCATTTTAATAAGGGGCTGCACCAGAAATGTGCATTTTGATAAATGGCAACACCACAAATGTGCATTTTGAGAAAGTGCTACACCAGAAACGTGTTTTATGATGAAGGGCGACACCAGCAATATGCATTTTAATAAAGGGCTGCACCAGAAACGTTCATTTTGATAAATGGTTACACCAGAAATGTGCATTTTGATAAAGGGCGACAACAGAAATGTGCATTTTGATAAAGGGCTACACCAGAAACATGTTTTTTGATGAAGGGCGGCACCAGAAATGTGCAATTTAATAAAGGGCTACACCAGAAATGTGCATTTTAATGAAGGGCTACACCAGAAATGTGCATTTTAATAAAGGGCTACACCAGAAATGTGCATTTTGATGAAGGGCGACACCAGAAATGTGTATTTTGAGAAAGGGCTACACCATAAATGTGCATTTTGATGAAGGGCGACACCAGAAATGTGTATTTTGATAAAGGGCTACACCATAAATGTGCATTTTGATGAAGGGCGACACCAGAAATGTGTATTTTGATAAAGGGCGACACCATAAATGTGCATTTTGATGAAGGACTTCACCAGAAATGTGCATTTTGATAAAGTGCTACACCAGAAATGTGCCTTTTGACAAAGGGCTACACCAGAAATGTGCATTTTGATAAAGGGTGACACCAGAAATGTGCCTTTTGATAAAAGGCTACAACAGAAATGTGCATTTTGACAAAGGGCTACACCAGAAATGTGCATTTTGACAAACGGCTACACCAGAAATGTGCATTTTGACAAAGGGCTTCACCAGAAATGTGCATTTTGACAAGGGGCTACATCACAAATGTGCCTTTTGACAAAGGGCTACACCAGAAATGTGCATTTTGAGAAAGTGCTACACCAGAAACGTGTTTTATGATGAAGGGCGACAACAGCAATATGCATTTTAATAAAGGGCTGCACCAGAAATGTGCATTTTGATAAAGGGCTACACCAGAAATGTGCATTTTGATAAAGGACTACACCAGAAATGTGCATTTTGATAAAGGGCTACACCAGAAATGTGCATTTTGACAAAAGGTTACACCAGAAATGTGTCTTTTGATAAAAGGCTACAACAGAAATGTGCATTTTGACAAAGGGCTACACCAGAAATGTGCATTTTGACAAAGGGCTTCACCAGAAATGTGCATTTTGACAAGGCACATCAGAAATGTGCCTTTTGACAAAAGGCTACACCAGAAATGTGCATTTTGACAAAAGGCTTCACCAGAAATGTGCATTTTGTGAAAGGGCTGCACCAGAAACGTGCTTTTTAATGAAGGGATACACCAGAAACCTGCCTTTCGTTTCAGTGCTACACCAGAAACATGCTTTTTGATAAAGGGTTATAACAGAAACGTGCCTTTCGACAATGGGTTACACCAGAAACGTGCTTTTTGATAAAGGGCTACACCAGAAATGTGCATTTTGACAAAGGGCTACACCAGAAATGTGCACTTTGATGAAGGGCTCCACCAGAAATGTGCATTTTGATAAAGGGCTACACCAGAAATGTGCATTTTGAAAAAGTGCCACACCAGACACGTGCATTTTGATGAAGGACTACACCAGAAATGTGCATTTTGATAAAGGGCGACACCAGAAATGTGCATTTTCAGAAAGTGCGACATCAGAAACGGGTTTTATGATGAAGGGCGACACCAGAATATGCATTTTAATAAAGGGCTGCACCAGAAATGTGCATTTTGATAAATGGCAACACCAGAAATGTCCATTTTGATAACGGGCTACACCAGAAATGTGCATTTTGATAAAGGGCGACACCAGAAATGTGCATTTTGATAAAGGGCTCCACCAGAAATGTGCCTTTTGGCAAAGGGCTACACCAGAAATGTGCATTTTGATAAAGGGCTACACCAGAACTTGCGTTTTGATGAAGGACTACACCAGAAATGTGCATTTTGATGAAGGGCTACACCAGAAATGTGCCTTTTGACAAAGGGTTACACCAGAAATGTGCATTTTGACAAAGGGCTACACCAGACATGTGCATTTTGATAAAGGGTTACACCAGAAATGTGCCTTTTGATAAAAGGCGACAACAGAAATGTGCATTTTGACAAAGGGCTACACCAGAAATGTGCATTTTGACAAAGGGCTTCACCAGAAATGTGCATTTTGACAAAGGGCTCCACCAGAAATGTGCATTTTGATAAAGGGCTACACCATAAATGTGCATTTTGATGAAGGGCTATATCAGAAATGTGCCTTTTGACAAAGGGTTACACCAGAAATGTGCATTTTGACAAAGGGCTACACCAGAAATGTGCATTTTGACAAAGGGCGACACCAGAAATGTGCCTTTTGACAAAGGGTTACACCAGAAATGTGCCTTTTGAAAAAAGGCTACAACAGAAATGTGCATTTTGACAAAGGGCTACACCAGAAATGTGCATTTTGACAAAGGGCTACACCAGAAATGTGCATTTTGACAAAGGGCTACATCAGAAATGTGCTTTTTGACATAGGGCTACACCAGAAATGTGCATTTTGACACAGGGCTACACCAGAAATGTGCATTTTGATTAAGGGCTGCACCAGAAATGTGTATTTTGATAAAGGGCTCCACCAGAAATGTGCATTTTGAAAAAGCGCCACACCAGAAACGTGCATTTTGATAAAGGACTACACCAGAAATGTGCATTTTGATAAAGGGCTACACCAGAAACATGTTTTTTGATGAAGGGCGGCACCAGAAATGTGCAGTTTAATAAAGGCTACACCAGAAAAGTGCATTTTGAGAAAGTGCTACACCAGAAACGTGTTTTATGATGAAAGGCGACACCAGCAATATGCATTTTAATAAAGGGCTGCACCAGAAATGTGCATTTTGATAAATGGCAACACCAGAAATGTGCATTTTGAAAACGGGCTCCACCAGAAATATGCATTTTTATGAAGGGCGACACCCGAAATGTGCATTTTGATAAAGGACAACACCAGAAATGTGCATTTTTATAAAGGGCGACACCAGAAATGTGCATTTTGATAAAGGGCTACACCAGAAATGTGCACTTTGATAACGGGCTCCACCAGAAACTTGCATTTTGATGAAGGACTACACCAGAAATGTGCATTTAGATAAAGGGCTTCACCAGAAATGTGCCTTTTGACAAAGGGCTACATCAGAAATGTGCATTTTGATAAAGGGCGACACCAGAAATGTGCCTTTTGACAAAGGGTTACACCAGAAATGTGTCTTTTGATAAAAGGCGACAACAGAAATGTGCATTTTGACAAAGGGCTACACCAGAAATGTGCATTTTGATTAAGGGCTGCACCAGAAATGTGTATTTTGACAAAGGGCTGCACCAGAAATGTGTATTTTGATAAAGGGCTCCACCAGAAATGTGCATTTTGAAAAAGCGCCACACCAGAAACGTGCATTTTGATAAAGGACTACACCAGAAATGTGCATTTTGATAAAGGGCTACATCAGAAACATGTTTTTTGATGAAGGGCGACACCAGCAATATGCATTTTAATAAGGGGCTGCACCACAAATGTGCATTTTGAGAAAGTGCTACACCAGAAACGTGTTTTATGATGAAGGGCGACACCAGCAATATGCATTTTAATAAAGGGCTGCACCAGAAATGTGCATTTTGATAATTGGCAACACCAGAAATGTGCATTTTGATAACGGGCCACACCAGAAACGTGCATTTTGATAAAGGACTACACCAGAAATGTGCATTTTGATAAAGGGCGACACCAGAAATGTGCCTTTTGACAAATGGTTACAACAGAAATGTGCCTTTTGATAAAAGGCTACAACAGAAATGTGCATTTTGACAAAGGGCTACAACAGAAATGTGCATTTTGACAAAGGGCTTCACCAGAAATGTGCATTTTGACAAGGGGCTACATCAGAAATGTGCCTTTTGACAAAGGGCTACACCAGAAATGTGCATTTTGATTACGGGCTCCCCCAGAAATGTGCATTTTGATGAAGGGCTACACCAGAAACGTGCATTTTGATAAAGGGCTACACCAGAAATGTGCATTTTGATAAAGGGCTACACCAGAAAAGTGCATTTTGAGAAAGTGCTACACCAGAAACGTGTTTTATGATGAAGGGCGACACCAGCAATATGCATTTTAATAAAGGGCTGCACCAGAAATGTGCATTTTGATAAAGGACTACACCAGAAATGTGCATTTTTATAAAGGGCGACACCAGAAATGTGCATTTTGATAAAGGGCTACACCAGAAATGTGCACTTTGATAAAGGGCTTCACCAGAAACTTGCATTTTGATGAAGGACTACACCAGAAATGTGCATTTAGATAAAGGGCTTCACCAGAAATGTGCCTTTTGACAAAGGGCTACACCAGAAATGTGCATTTTGATAAAGGGCGACACCAGAAATGTGCCTTTTGACAAAGGGTTACACCAGAAATGTGTCTTTTGATAAAAGGCTGCAACAGAAATGTGCATTTTGACAAAGGGCTACACCAGAAATGTCCATTTTGACAAAGGGCTTCACCAGAAATGTGCATTTTGATAAAGGGCAACACGAGAAATGTGCCTTTTGACAAAGGGTTACACCAGAAATGTGTCTTTTGATAAAAGGCGACAACAGAAATGTGCATTTTGACAAAGGGCTACACCAGAAATGTGCATTTTGAAAAAGCGCCACACCAGAAACGTGCATTTTGATAAAGGGCTGCACCAGAAATGTGCATTTTGATAATTGGCAACACCAGAAATGTGCATTTTGATAAAGGGCTACACCAGAAACATGTTTTTTGATGAAGGGCTGCACCAGAAATGTGCATTTTGATGAAGGGCTACACCAGAAACATGTTTTTTGATGAAGGGCTGCACCAGAAATGTGCAATTTAATAAAGGGCGACACCAGAAACATGCATTTTAATAAAGGGCTACACCAGAAATGTGCATTTTGATGAAGGGCGACACCAGAAATGTGCATTTTGACAAAGGGCTACACCATAAATGTGCATTTTGATGAAGGGCTCCATCAGAAATGTGCATTTTAATAAAGGGCTACACCAGAAATGTGCATTTTGAGAAAGAGCTACACCAGAAACGTGTTTTATGATGAAGGGCGACACCAGAAATATGCATTTTAATAAAGGGCTGCACCAGAAATGTGCATTTTGATAAATGGCAACACCAGATATGTGCATTTTGATAACGGGCCACACCAGAAATGTGCATTTTGATGAAGGGCGACACCAGAAATGTGCATTTTGATAAAGGACTACACCAGAAATGTGCATTTTTATAAAGTGCGACACCAGAAATGTGCATTTTGATAAAGGGCTACACCAGAAATGTGCACTTTGATAAAGGGCTACACCAGAAACTTGCATTTTGATGAAGGACTACACCAGAAATGTGCATTTAGATAAAGGGCTTCACCAGAAATGTGCCTTTTGACAAAGGGCTACACCAGAAATGTGCATTTTGATAAAGGGCGACACCAGAAATGTGCCTTTTGACAAAGGGTTACACCAGAAATGTGTCTTTTGATAAAAGGCTGCAACAGAAATGTGCATTTTGACAAAGGGCTACACCAGAAATGTCCATTTTGACAAAGGGCTTCACCAGAAATGTGCATTTTGATAAAGGGCAACACCAGAAATGTGCCTTTTGACAAAGGGTTACACCAGAAATGTGTCTTTTGATAAAAGGCGACAACAGAAATGTGCATTTTGACAAAGGGCTACACCAGAAATGTGCATTTTGATTAAGGGCTGCACCAGAAATGTGTATTTTGACAAAGGGCTGCACCAGAAATGTGTATTTTGATAAAGGGCTCCACCAGAAATGTGCATTTTGAAAAAGCGCCACACCAGAAACGTGCATTTTGATAAAGGACTACACCAGAAATGTGCATTTTGATAAAGGGCTACATCAGAAACATGTTTTTTGATGAAGGGCGACACCAGCAATATGCATTTTAATAAGGGGCTGCACCACAAATGTGCATTTTGAGAAAGTGCTACACCAGAAACGTGTTTTATGATGAAGGGCGACACCAGCAATATGCATTTTAATAAAGGGCTGCACCAGAAATGTGCATTTTGATAATTGGCAACACCAGAAATGTGCATTTTGATAACGGGCCACACCAGAAACGTGCATTTTGATAAAGGACTACACCAGAAATGTGCATTTTGATAAAGGGCGACACCAGAAATGTGCCTTTTGACAAATGGTTACAACAGAAATGTGCCTTTTGATAAAAGGCTACAACAGAAATGTGCATTTTGACAAAGGGCTACAACAGAAATGTGCATTTTGACAAAGGGCTTCACCAGAAATGTGCATTTTGACAAGGGGCTACATCAGAAATGTGCCTTTTGACAAAGGGCTACACCAGAAATGTGCATTTTGATTACGGGCTCCCCCAGAAATGTGCATTTTGATGAAGGGCTACACCAGAAACGTGCATTTTGATAAAGGGCTACACCAGAAATGTGCATTTTGATAAAGGGCTACACCAGAAAAGTGCATTTTGAGAAAGTGCTACACCAGAAACGTGTTTTATGATGAAGGGCGACACCAGCAATATGCATTTTAATAAAGGGCTGCACCAGAAATGTGCATTTTGAAAACGGGCTCCACCAGAAATATGCATTTTTATGAAGGGCGACACCAGAAATGTGCATTTTGATAAAGGACTACACCAGAAATGTGCATTTTTATAAAGGGCGACACCAGAAATGTGCATTTTGATAAAGGGCTACACCAGAAATGTGCACTTTGATAAAGGGCTTCACCAGAAACTTGCATTTTGATGAAGGACTACACCAGAAATGTGCATTTAGATAAAGGGCTTCACCAGAAATGTGCCTTTTGACAAAGGGCTACACCAGAAATGTGCATTTTGATAAAGGGCGACACCAGAAATGTGCCTTTTGACAAAGGGTTACACCAGAAATGTGTCTTTTGATAAAAGGCTGCAACAGAAATGTGCATTTTGACAAAGGGCTACACCAGAAATGTCCATTTTGACAAAGGGCTTCACCAGAAATGTGCATTTTGATAAAGGGCAACACGAGAAATGTGCCTTTTGACAAAGGGTTACACCAGAAATGTGTCTTTTGATAAAAGGCGACAACAGAAATGTGCATTTTGACAAAGGGCTACACCAGAAATGTGCATTTTGAAAAAGCGCCACACCAGAAACGTGCATTTTGATAAAGGGCTGCACCAGAAATGTGCATTTTGAAAATTGGCAACACCAGAAATGTGCATTTTGATAAAGGGCTACACCAGAAACATGTTTTTTGATGAAGGGCTGCACCAGAAATGTGCATTTTGATGAAGGGCTACACCAGAAACATGTTTTTTGATGAAGGGCTGCACCAGAAATGTGCAATTTAATAAAGGGCGACACCAGAAACATGCATTTTAATAAAGGGCTACACCAGAAATGTGCATTTTGATGAAGGGCGACACCAGAAATGTGCATTTTGACAAAGGGCTACACCATAAATGTGCATTTTGATGAAGGGCTCCATCAGAAATGTGCATTTTAATAAAGGGCTACACCAGAAATGTGCATTTTGAGAAAGAGCTACACCAGAAACGTGTTTTATGATGAAGGGCGACACCAGAAATATGCATTTTAATAAAGGGCTGCACCAGAAATGTGCATTTTGATAAATGGCAACACCAGAAATGTGCATTTTGATAACGGGCCACACCAGAAATGTGCATTTTGATGAAGGGCGACACCAGAAATGTGCATTTTGACAAAGGGCTACACCAGAAACGTGCATTTTGATAAAGGACTACACCAGAAATGTGTCTTTTGATAAAAGGCTGCAACAGAAATGTGCATTTTGACAAAGGGCTACACCAGAAATGTCCATTTTGACAAAGGGCTTCACCAGAAATGTGCATTTTGATAAAGGGCAACACCAGAAATGTGCCTTTTGACAAAGGGTTACACCAGAAATGTGTCTTTTGATAAAAGGCGACAACAGAAATGTGCATTTTGACAAAGGGCTACACCAGAAATGTGCATTTTGATTAAGGGCTGCACCAGAAATGTGTATTTTGACAAAGGGCTGCACCAGAAATGTGTATTTTGATAAAGGGCTCCACCAGAAATGTGCATTTTGAAAAAGCGCCACACCAGAAACGTGCATTTTGATAAAGGACTACACCAGAAATGTGCATTTTGATAAAGGGCTACATCAGAAACATGTTTTTTGATGAAGGGCGACACCAGCAATATGCATTTTAATAAAGGGCTGCACCAGAAATGTGCATTTTGATAATTGGCAACACCAGAAATGTGCATTTTGATAACGGGCCACACCAGAAACGTGCATTTTGATAAAGGACTACACCAGAAATGTGCATTTTGATAAAGGGCGACACCAGAAATGTGCCTTTTGACAAATGGTTACAACAGAAATGTGCCTTTTGATAAAAGGCTACAACAGAAATGTGCATTTTGACAAAGGGCTACAACAGAAATGTGCATTTTGACAAAGGGCTTCACCAGAAATGTGCATTTTGACAAGGGGCTACATCAGAAATGTGCCTTTTGACAAAGGGCTACACCAGAAATGTGCATTTTGATTACGGGCTCCCCCAGAAATGTGCATTTTGATGAAGGGCTACACCAGAAACGTGCATTTTGATAAAGGGCTCCACCAGAAATGTGCATTTTGAAAAAGCGCCACACCAGAAACATGCATTTTGATAAAGGACTACACCAGAAATGTGCATTTTGATAAAGGGCTACACCAGAAACATGTTTTTTGATGAAGGGCGGCACCAGAAATGTGCAGTTTAATAAAGGCTACACCAGAAAAGTGCATTTTGAGAAAGTGCTACACCAGAAACGTGTTTTATGATGAAAGGCGACACCAGCAATATGCATTTTAATAAAGGGCTGCACCAGAAATGTGCATTTTGATAAATGGCAACACCAGAAATGTGCATTTTGAAAACGGGCTCCACCAGAAATATGCATTTTTATGAAGGGCGACACCCGAAATGTGCATTTTGATAAAGGACAACACCAGAAATGTGCATTTTTATAAAGGGCGACACCAGAAATGTGCATTTTGATAAAGGGCGACACCAGAAATGTGCCTTTTGACAAAGGGCTACACCAGAAATGTGCATTTTGACAAAGGGCTGCAACAGAAATGTGCATTTTGACAAAGGGCTACACCAGAAATGTGCCTTTTGAAAAAAGGCTACAACAGAAATGTGCATTTTGACAAAGGGCTACACCAGAAATGTGCATTTTGACAAAGGGCTACACCAGAAATGTGCATTTTGACAAAGGGCTACATCAGAAATGTGCTTTTTGACATAGGGCTACACCAGAAATGTGCATTTTGACACAGGGCTACACCAGAAATGTGCATTTTGATTAAGGGCTGCACCAGAAATGTGTATTTTGATAATTGGCAACACCAGAAATGTGCATTTTGATAAAGGGCTACACCAGAAACATGTTTTTTGATGAAGGGCTGCACCAGAAATGTGCATTTTGATGAAGGGCTACACCAGAAACATGTTTATTGATGAAGGGCTGCACCAGAAATGTGCAATTTAATAAAGGGCGACACCAGAAACATGCATTTTAATAAAGGGCTACACCAGAAATGTGCACTTTGATAACGGGCTCCACCAGAAACTTGCATTTTGATGAAGGACTACACCAGAAATGTGCATTTAGATAAAGGGCTTCACCAGAAATGTGCCTTTTGACAAAGGGCTACATCAGAAATGTGCATTTTGATAAAGGGCGACACCAGAAATGTGCCTTTTGACAAAGGGTTACACCAGAAATGTGTCTTTTGATAAAAGGCGACAACAGAAATGTGCATTTTGACAAAGGGCTACACCAGAAATGTGCATTTTGATTAAGGGCTGCACCAGAAATGTGTATTTTGACAAAGGGCTGCACCAGAAATGTGTATTTTGATAAAGGGCTCCACCAGAAATGTGCATTTTGAAAAAGCGCCACACCAGAAACGTGCATTTTGATAAAGGACTACACCAGAAATGTGCATTTTGATAAAGGGCTACATCAGAAACATGTTTTTTGATGAAGGGCGACACCAGCAATATGCATTTTAATAAGGGGCTGCACCACAAATGTGCATTTTGAGAAAGTGCTACACCAGAAACGTGTTTTATGATGAAGGGCGACACCAGCAATATGCATTTTAATAAAGGGCTGCACCAGAAATGTGCATTTTGATAATTGGCAACACCAGAAATGTGCATTTTGATAACGGGCCACACCAGAAACGTGCATTTTGATAAAGGACTACACCAGAAATGTGCATTTTGATAAAGGGCGACACCAGAAATGTGCCTTTTGACAAATGGTTACAACAGAAATGTGCCTTTTGATAAAAGGCTACAACAGAAATGTGCATTTTGACAAAGGGCTACAACAGAAATGTGCATTTTGACAAAGGGCTTCACCAGAAATGTGCATTTTGACAAGGGGCTACATCAGAAATGTGCCTTTTGACAAAGGGCTACACCAGAAATGTGCATTTTGATTACGGGCTCCCCCAGAAATGTGCATTTTGATGAAGGGCTACACCAGAAACGTGCATTTTGATAAAGGGCTACACCAGAAATGTGCATTTTGATAAAGGGCTACACCAGAAAAGTGCATTTTGAGAAAGTGCTACACCAGAAACGTGTTTTATGATGAAGGGCGACACCAGCAATATGCATTTTAATAAAGGGCTGCACCAGAAATGTGCATTTTGATAAATGGCAACACCAGAAATGTGCATTTTGAAAACGGGCTCCACCAGAAATATGCATTTTTATGAAGGGCGACACCAGAAATGTGCATTTTGATAAAGGACAACACCAGAAATGTGCATTTTTATAAAGGGCGACACCAGAAATGTGCATTTTGATAAAGGGCGACACCAGAAATGTGCCTTTTGACAAAGGGCTACACCAGAAATGTGCATTTTGACAAAGGGCTGCAACAGAAATGTGCATTTTGACAAAGGGCTACACCAGAAATGTGCCTTTTGAAAAAAGGCTACAACAGAAATGTGCATTTTGACAAAGGGCTACACCAGAAATGTGCATTTTGACAAAGGGCTACACCAGAAATGTGCATTTTGACAAAGGGCTACATCAGAAATGTGCTTTTTGACATAGGGCTACACCAGAAATGTGCATTTTGACACAGGGCTACACCAGAAATGTGCATTTTGATTAAGGGCTGCACCAGAAATGTGTATTTTGATAATTGGCAACACCAGAAATGTGCATTTTGATAAAGGGCTACACCAGAAACATGTTTTTTGATGAAGGGCTGCACCAGAAATGTGCATTTTGATGAAGGGCTACACCAGAAACATGTTTATTGATGAAGGGCTGCACCAGAAATGTGCAATTTAATAAAGGGCGACACCAGAAACATGCATTTTAATAAAGGGCTACACCAGAAATGTGCACTTTGATAACGGGCTCCACCAGAAACTTGCATTTTGATGAAGGACTACACCAGAAATGTGCATTTAGATAAAGGGCTTCACCAGAAATGTGCCTTTTGACAAAGGGCTACATCAGAAATGTGCATTTTGATAAAGGGCGACACCAGAAATGTGCCTTTTGACAAAGGGTTACACCAGAAATGTGTCTTTTGATAAAAGGCGACAACAGAAATGTGCATTTTGACAAAGGGCTACACCAGAAATGTGCATTTTGATTAAGGGCTGCACCAGAAATGTGTATTTTGACAAAGGGCTGCACCAGAAATGTGTATTTTGATAAAGGGCTCCACCAGAAATGTGCATTTTGAAAAAGCGCCACACCAGAAACGTGCATTTTGATAAAGGACTACACCAGAAATGTGCATTTTGATAAAGGGCTACATCAGAAACATGTTTTTTGATGAAGGGCGACACCAGCAATATGCATTTTAATAAGGGGCTGCACCACAAATGTGCATTTTGAGAAAGTGCTACACCAGAAACGTGTTTTATGATGAAGGGCGACACCAGCAATATGCATTTTAATAAAGGGCTGCACCAGAAATGTGCATTTTGATAATTGGCAACACCAGAAATGTGCATTTTGATAACGGGCCACACCAGAAACGTGCATTTTGATAAAGGACTACACCAGAAATGTGCATTTTGATAAAGGGCGACACCAGAAATGTGCCTTTTGACAAATGGTTACAACAGAAATGTGCCTTTTGATAAAAGGCTACAACAGAAATGTGCATTTTGACAAAGGGCTACAACAGAAATGTGCATTTTGACAAAGGGCTTCACCAGAAATGTGCATTTTGACAAGGGGCTACATCAGAAATGTGCCTTTTGACAAAGGGCTACACCAGAAATGTGCATTTTGATTACGGGCTCCCCCAGAAATGTGCATTTTGATGAAGGGCTACACCAGAAACGTGCATTTTGATAAAGGGCTACACCAGAAATGTGCATTTTGATAAAGGGCTACACCAGAAAAGTGCATTTTGAGAAAGTGCTACACCAGAAACGTGTTTTATGATGAAGGGCGACACCAGCAATATGCATTTTAATAAAGGGCTGCACCAGAAATGTGCATTTTGATAAATGGCAACACCAGAAATGTGCATTTTGAAAACGGGCTCCACCAGAAATATGCATTTTTATGAAGGGCGACACCAGAAATGTGCATTTTGATAAAGGACTACACCAGAAATGTGCATTTTTATAAAGGGCGACACCAGAAATGTGCATTTTGATATAGGGCTACACCAGAAATGTGCACTTTGATAAAGGGCTTCACCAGAAACTTGCATTTTGATGAAGGACTACACCAGAAATGTGCATTTAGATAAAGGGCTTCACCAGAAATGTGCCTTTTGACAAAGGGCTACACCAGAAATGTGCATTTTGATAAAGGGCGACACCAGAAATGTGCCTTTTGACAAAGGGTTACACCAGAAATGTGTCTTTTGATAAAAGGCTGCAACAGAAATGTGCATTTTGACAAAGGGCTACACCAGAAATGTCCATTTTGACAAAGGGCTTCACCAGAAATGTGCATTTTGATAAAGGGCAACACGAGAAATGTGCCTTTTGACAAAGGGTTACACCAGAAATGTGTCTTTTGATAAAAGGCGACAACAGAAATGTGCATTTTGACAAAGGGCTACACCAGAAATGTGCATTTTGAAAAAGCGCCACACCAGAAACGTGCATTTTGATAAAGGGCTGCACCAGAAATGTGCATTTTGATAATTGGCAACACCAGAAATGTGCATTTTGATAAAGGGCTACACCAGAAACATGTTTTTTGATGAAGGGCTGCACCAGAAATGTGCATTTTGATGAAGGGCTACACCAGAAACATGTTTTTTGATGAAGGGCTGCACCAGAAATGTGCAATTTAATAAAGGGCGACACCAGAAACATGCATTTTAATAAAGGGCTACACCAGAAATGTGCATTTTGATGAAGGGCGACACCAGAAATGTGCATTTTGACAAAGGGCTACACCATAAATGTGCATTTTGATGAAGGGCTCCATCAGAAATGTGCATTTTAATAAAGGGCTACACCAGAAATGTGCATTTTGAGAAAGAGCTACACCAGAAACGTGTTTTATGATGAAGGGCGACACCAGAAATATGCATTTTAATAAAGGGCTGCACCAGAAATGTGCATTTTGATAAATGGCAACACCAGAAATGTGCATTTTGATAACGGGCCACACCAGAAATGTGCATTTTGATGAAGGGCGACACCAGAAATGTGCATTTTGATAAAGGACTACACCAGAAATGTGCATTTTTATAAAGTGCGACACCAGAAATGTGCATTTTGATAAAGGGCTACACCAGAAATGTGCACTTTGATAAAGGGCTACACCAGAAACTTGCATTTTGATGAAGGACTACACCAGAAATGTGCATTTAGATAAAGGGCTTCACCAGAAATGTGCCTTTTGACAAAGGGCTACACCAGAAATGTGCATTTTGATAAAGGGCGACACCAGAAATGTGCCTTTTGACAAAGGGTTACACCAGAAATGTGTCTTTTGATAAAAGGCTGCAACAGAAATGTGCATTTTGACAAAGGGCTACACCAGAAATGTCCATTTTGACAAAGGGCTTCACCAGAAATGTGCATTTTGATAAAGGGCAACACCAGAAATGTGCCTTTTGACAAAGGGTTACACCAGAAATGTGTCTTTTGATAAAAGGCGACAACAGAAATGTGCATTTTGACAAAGGGCTACACCAGAAATGTGCATTTTGATTAAGGGCTGCACCAGAAATGTGTATTTTGACAAAGGGCTGCACCAGAAATGTGTATTTTGATAAAGGGCTCCACCAGAAATGTGCATTTTGAAAAAGCGCCACACCAGAAACGTGCATTTTGATAAAGGACTACACCAGAAATGTGCATTTTGATAAAGGGCTACATCAGAAACATGTTTTTTGATGAAGGGCGACACCAGCAATATGCATTTTAATAAGGGGCTGCACCACAAATGTGCATTTTGAGAAAGTGCTACACCAGAAACGTGTTTTATGATGAAGGGCGACACCAGCAATATGCATTTTAATAAAGGGCTGCACCAGAAATGTGCATTTTGATAATTGGCAACACCAGAAATGTGCATTTTGATAACGGGTCACACCAGAAACGTGCATTTTGATAAAGGACTACACCAGAAATGTGCATTTTGATAAAGGGCGACACCAGAAATGTGCCTTTTGACAAATGGTTACAACAGAAATGTGCCTTTTGATAAAAGGCTACAACAGAAATGTGCATTTTGACAAAGGGCTACAACAGAAATGTGCATTTTGACAAAGGGCTTCACCAGAAATGTGCATTTTGACAAGGGGCTACATCAGAAATGTGCCTTTTGACAAAGGGCTACACCAGAAATGTGCATTTTGATTACGGGCTCCCCCAGAAATGTGCATTTTGATGAAGGGCTACACCAGAAACGTGCATTTTGATATAGGGCTACACCAGAAATGTGCATTTTGATAAAGGGCTACACCAGAAAAGTGCATTTTGAGAAAGTGCTACACCAGAAACGTGTTTTATGATGAAGGGCGACACCAGCAATATGCATTTTAATAAAGGGCTGCACCAGAAATGTGCATTTTGAAAACGGGCTCCACCAGAAATATGCATTTTTATGAAGGGCGACACCAGAAATGTGCATTTTGATAAAGGACTACACCAGAAATGTGCATTTTTATAAAGGGCGACACCAGAAATGTGCATTTTGATAAAGGGCTACACCAGAAATGTGCACTTTGATAAAGGGCTTCACCAGAAACTTGCATTTTGATGAAGGACTACACCAGAAATGTGCATTTAGATAAAGGGCTTCACCAGAAATGTGCCTTTTGACAAAGGGCTACACCAGAAATGTGCATTTTGATAAAGGGCGACACCAGAAATGTGCCTTTTGACAAAGGGTTACACCAGAAATGTGTCTTTTGATAAAAGGCTGCAACAGAAATGTGCATTTTGACAAAGGGCTACACCAGAAATGTCCATTTTGACAAAGGGCTTCACCAGAAATGTGCATTTTGATAAAGGGCAACACGAGAAATGTGCCTTTTGACAAAGGGTTACACCAGAAATGTGTCTTTTGATAAAAGGCGACAACAGAAATGTGCATTTTGACAAAGGGCTACACCAGAAATGTGCATTTTGAAAAAGCGCCACACCAGAAACGTGCATTTTGATAAAGGGCTGCACCAGAAATGTGCATTTTGATAATTGGCAACACCAGAAATGTGCATTTTGATAAAGGGCTACACCAGAAACATGTTTTTTGATGAAGGGCTGCACCAGAAATGTGCATTTTGATGAAGGGCTACACCAGAAACATGTTTTTTGATGAAGGGCTGCACCAGAAATGTGCAATTTAATAAAGGGCGACACCAGAAACATGCATTTTAATAAAGGGCTACACCAGAAATGTGCATTTTGATGAAGGGCGACACCAGAAATGTGCATTTTGACAAAGGGCTACACCATAAATGTGCATTTTGATGAAGGGCTCCATCAGAAATGTGCATTTTAATAAAGGGCTACACCAGAAATGTGCATTTTGAGAAAGCGCTACACCAGAAACGTGTTTTATGATGAAGGGCGACACCAGAAATATGCATTTTAATAAAGGGCTGCACCAGAAATGTGCATTTTGATAAATGGCAACACCAGAAATGTGCATTTTGATAACGGGCCACACCAGAAATGTGCATTTTGATGAAGGGCGACACCAGAAATGTGCATTTTGACAAAGGGCTACACCAGAAACGTGCATTTTGATAAAGGACTACACCAGAAATGTGCCTTTTGACAAAGGGTTGCACCAGAAATGTGCATTTTGACACACCGGTACCCAGAGTATCCCAAGAAGTGACGGCAGTGATGGCGCTTTCCCCAGGCCAAGTGTAACCGTGTGTGTGTGTGTATGTGTGTGTGTGTGTGTGCTCCATTACGAGCCTTAGATCTTGTAAAAAAAAAAAGAAAAAAAAAAAGGGCTACACCACAAATGTGCCTTTTGACAAAGGGTTACACCAGAAATGTGCATTTTGACAAAGGGATACAACAGAAATGTGCATTTTGATAAAGGGCGACACCAGAAATGTGCATTTTGACAAAGGGCTTCACCAGAAATGTGCATTTTGATAAAGGGCGACACCAGAAATGTGCATTTTGATAAAGGGCTACACCAAAAACGTGCATTTTGATAAAGGACTTCACCAGAAATGTGCATTTTGATGAAGGGCGACACCAGAAATGTGCATTTTGATAAAGGGTTACAACAGAAACGTGCCTTTCGACAATGGGTTACACCAGAAACGTGCTTTTTGTGAAAGGGCTACACCAGAAACGTGCTTTTTAATGAAGGGATACACCAGAAACTTGCCTTTCGTTGAAGTGCTACACCAGAAACGTGCTTTTTGATCAAGGGTTATAACAGAAACGTGCCTTTCGACAATGGGTTACACCAGAAACGTGCTTTTTGATAAAGGGCAACACCAGAAACCTGCCTTTCATTTAAGTGCTACACCAGAAACGTGCTTTTTGATAAAGGGTTATAACAGAAACGTGCCTTTCGACAATGGGTTACACCAGAAACCTGCTTTTTGACAAAGGTCTACATGAGAAACGTGCATTTTGATAAAGGACGACACCAGAAATGTGCATTTTGATCAAGGTCGACACCAGAAATGTGCCTTTTGACAAAGGGTTACACCAGAAATGTGCATCTTGATAAAGGGCTACACCAGAAATGTGCATTTTGATAAATGGCGAGACCAGAAATGTGCATTTTGATAAAGAGTTACATCAGAAACGTGCCTTTTGATAAAGGGTTGCACCAGAAACGTGCCTTTTGTTACGGATCCCGGATTTAGAGGAGTTACTATTCATGTCATTGCTTATTGATGTTTATTCTATTAAAGGTTGTTGTGGTTAAAGGGTTAGAGAGGCTCTGGATAACAGGAGACCTGAAACGGGATAGTGAACCGGAAGAAGAAAAGACACGAGGTCCGGGAGAAGCGGCGATCTTCTTCTTCCTCGCCCAGCTCCGACGCGAGCGGTGTCGATATTGAGCAGCGTGGGGGACGCTGCGTTTGAAAGCCCGTCTGGCGAAAGGAGTTACCTGCGCGGGGTAATTACCGATTACATGTCAAGTTGCCATGGGTTCGTGCACGGAACCAAGCGTCCGGCACAGTTCGCCTCAACGTCTACAAGGACGCGTACGGGTCGCACCTTGGGCCTCGCGCGCCTTGCAAGCCATGCTTTGCTTTGCCTGCTTTGCTTAGCAAGGAGGTGTGCGCTGCAGCAGCTGTCCCCGGTACGCGACGTGCACGTTTGGAACACGTCAGCCCGGGGTTCGTTCAACCGCCCGTGTGCGGAGAAGTCAACCTTCACCTTGGTCTGGAGGGGCCCAGAGACATTGTGAGGGACAGTGACCATTGAGGGGTCGTGAGTGGGGAAAGGGGGGACATATATGAGATGGCCATCTTAGTAATATTGGTGATTGATTGTTGATGGTTGTTGATTGATTGGGGAATATATTATTGACTAAACCGGATCCTTGGTGTGGGGTTTCTTATTGACTTGAATTGTTGTGTCTTTCCTATTGATTGCGTTACGAAAGCGTATAAATCATAGATCTTTCTGGCGGAGTTCCTCTCATGGTCCGGGGGTCACGGAGACCAGGTAGTCACCGGGAGGACCACGTAACACTTTCGACAATGGGTTACACCAGAAACGTGCTTTTTGTTAAAGGGCTACACCAGAAACGTGCTTTTTAATGAAGGGATGCACCAGAAACCTGCCTTTCGATTAAGGCCTGCACCAGAAACATGCTTTTTGATAAAGGGTTATAACAGAAACGTGCCTTTCGACAATGGGTTACACCAGAAACGTGCTTTTTGATAAAGGGCTACACCAGAAATGTGCCTTTTGACAAAGGGTTACACCAGAAATGTGCATTTTGACAAAGGGCTACACCAGAAATGTGCATTTTGATAAAGGGCGACAGCAGAAATGTGCCTTTTGACAAAGGGTTACACCAGAAATGTGCATTTTGACAAAGGGATTCACCAGAAATGTGCATTTTGACAAGGGGCTACCTCAGAAATGTGCCTTTTGACAAAGGGCTACACCAGAAATGTGCATTTTGACAAAGGGCTTCACCAGAAATGTGCATTTTGATAAAGGGCGACAGCAGAAATGTGCCTTTTGACAAAGGGTTACACCAGAAATGTGCATTTTGACAAAGGGATTCACCAGAAATGTGCATTTTGACAAGGGGCTACCTCAGAAATGTGCCTTTTGACAAAGGGCTACACCAGAAATGTGCATTTTGATAAAGGGCGACACCAGAAATGTGCATTTTGACAAGGGGCTACCTCAGAAATGTGCCTTTTGACAAAGGGCTACACCAGAAATGTGCATTTTGATAAAGGACTACACCAGAAATGTGCATTTTGATAAAGGGCTACACCAGAAATGTGCATTTTGATAAAGGACTACACCAGAAATGTGCATTTTGATAAAGGGCTACACCAGAAATGTGTATTTTGATAAAGGGCTACACCAGAAATGTGCATTTTGATAAAGGACTACACCAGAAATGTGCATTTTGATAAAGGACTACACCAGAAATGTGCATTTTGATAAAGGGCTACACCAGAAACATGTTTTTTGATGAAGGGCGGCACCAGAAATGTGCGTTTTAATAAAGGGCTACACCAGAAATGTGCATTTTGAGAAAGTGCTACACCAGAAACGTGTTTTATGATGAAGGGCGACACCAGAAATGTGCATTTTGATAAAGGACTACACCAGAAATGTGCATTTTGATAAATGGCAACACCAGAAATGTGCATTTTGATGACGGGCTCCACCAGAAATGTGCATTTTGATGACGGGCGACACCAGAAATGTGCATTTTGATAAAGGGCTACACCAGAAATGTGCATTTTTATAAAGGACTACACCAGAAATGTGCATTTTGATAAAGGGCAACACCAGAAATGTGCATTTTGATAAAGGGCTACACCAGAAATGTGCCTTTTGACAAAGGGCTACACCAGAAATGTGCATTTTGATAAAGGGATACACCAGAAACTTGCATTTTGATGAAGGACTGCACCAGAAATGTGCATTTTGATAAAGGGCTACACCAGAAACGTGCATTTTGATAAATGGTTACACCAGAAAAGTGCCTTTTGAAAAATGGTTACACCAGAAACGTGCCTTTTGATGAAGGGTTACACCATAAACGTGCCTTTGATCCAGGGTTACACCAGAAACGTGCCTTTTGATCAATTGTTACACCAGAAACGTGCCTTTTTATGAAGGTTAACACCCGATAATTTACCAGGCAATGCACCAGATTCCATGGCACACCATGGTGTTCAGGTTCAGAAACCCACCAATCAGGTCCTGAATCACTTTGAGGGAGCTTGTGGGGCGGAGTATCGGACTCCACCAATGGGGAGGCAGGACGCCCCCAAGATTCATCCTCCTCCCTCCCCCCCCCCCCCCCACCATTCTCGGGGAAGGTGAACAAAGGCGGATTAAAATATTGATTCCCTCTCTGGCGGCTCTATCTCGGCCCACTCAGCACGTGGTCATTTTGCTCTTGGCTGGTCTTCCTCTCGCAGGCCTCTACACCTGCATTATTCGAGTCTGGGCCTGTCTTTTGTGCACTCACCATGTGTCCGCAAGATTGCTGCACTCTGGGCCTTTCTCTTGTGCACTCACCACGTGTCTGCAAGATTGCTACACTCTGGGCCTTTCTCTTTGTCGATCTGGGCCTGTCTCACTCTGCTGCGTTCACTGAGCACGTGTGCTCCTCTCTTGGGGCCTGGATTGTTGACCTAGCACGTGTGCTCCTCTCTTGGGGCCTGGGTCACTCTGCCATGCTGATGATCGAACTGACTCTGCCTGTCCGTGCTGGGATCGCCATGACCTGTTTTTGCTGCTCGGTGGTGACACCAGGACAGAGGCCGTCGTGAGGAGAGGCATCCGGAGCATCGTAGCCTTTGTGTTGTCAGGTTTCCAACGTTCGTTCATTCTCCTCCCCTCCTCCGTGAAAGTGTGTTGGGCCCATGTGGTGTTTATTTGTTGTAATCATAATAACGTGTAGAATAAGCTAAGTTCCTGCTTCTCGTCCGTTTTTCTTTCCTATTGAAATAATTACATTGTAAATATTTGTAAATAAATCAAATCGTTAAAACGTTTCCTTTCTCTCTGTCCGTGAATGTCCTTTCCTCCATTGATCCGCTATTGCTCACACCCAGGTTAACATCGGCCGTAACGACATTAGCATTACTCCGATGGTTAACAACGGTTTTCGCTCGGCCATCTAAATTGGTGTACCACCGGAGGGTACGGTACGTTCCCTGATTGAGACTGTCACGTGGTACAGGTATCGATTGAGACAATGGTCCAATTGGCGTTCGTCTTTATTCGCACGACCGGGCTTTATCGGCACGGACATGACAACTGGTGTCAGGAGTTTGGGATTCAAATCCAGCGGACACTCGGAGCGCAAATTGTGGTCAGCTTTCGGAATCAAAACTTTTTAACGATTGTCTTTCTCTCGTCGAGGGGTGGGGTGCAGGGGAGTTAATCATAGTACCAGGGTGTCCAAACTTTTTAGTCGATTGGGGTGCGGAAGTGCAACATCACGGTCTCGAAAATTAGATTTTTTTCCCTGAGGTAAAATACGCGCGAGCAGGAAAACCGCTTTGTCAGCACGTAGGCGGACATGAATGACATGGCCGAGCAGATGGAGGATTCTGAAGAGCACGGAAGTGAGCCGGGGTAGAGTTTGATGAGAATAGGAGTGGAACCTCCCCCGTTCCTAAGTGATCGAGCCAGGAAACGGGTCCGATGATTTTCCAGGCTATGTTAAATTTATTAAGGGGAATGAGTGACGAAATGAAGGGAATAAGATATTGTTACGGTTGAGTAATAAAAGAAACCCCCTCTAGTTAATTACATGACAATATGTAGCTTGCATTAGTCAATTATTTCTTATTAAATGTAAAGATTAGCTCCCTTTCCATTGTGTAGTAATTAAAGCATATTTGCGTTGAGTTAGTCAGGATCCCAACCCCTCGTGTTGTTGAAGAAGACGTTGGTTTGTGGGTGGGCAAGAACGGTCCATGTGGAACCTTCCAGAGGGAGGCGTTGTTGAATGATAGCACATGCCGGCAATGGCCAGTAGGGGTCCATGGAACCTTCCAGAAGGGCAATTCCCCCCGATAAAAGGCAGAGCTGGTCCTCCTTCGTGCTGGTCGTTCTTCGTGCTGATCGTCCTCCGTGCTGGTCGTTCTTTGTGCTGGTCGTCCTCCGTGCTGGTCGCTCTTCGTGCTGATCATCCTCTGTGCTGGCCATCCTCCGTGCTGGTCGTTCTTCGAGCTGGTCGTTCTTCATGCTGATCTTCCCCCATGCTGGTCATTCTTCGAGCTGGTCATTCTTCGAGCTGGTCGTTCCTCCGTGCTGGTCGTTCTTAGTGCTGATCTTCCTCCGGGCTGGTCGTTCTTCGTGCTGATCTTCCTCTGTTCTGGTCGTTCTTCGTGCTGATCTTCTTCCATGCTGGTCATTCTTTGTGCTGATCTTCCTTCGTGCTGATCCTCCTTCGTGTTGTCTACCGGATCGACCCATACGCTACGCGCAGGAAGTGCCCTCACCCGAATCAGCGTTCACACGTCCTCCCGGTATGAGTCTAACCGGTGTGATTTATCCCCTGTGTGCAAGTGTGCCAGGTGCCTGTGTTGGGAATAGTTAGGTAAGGATTTATGATAAGCCTGCTTCTCGTCCTTTTTTTGTGCTTTTTTGTGAATAAAGACGTGTATATTTTATTTCCTCTCCACCTGCTCATGTGCGTCTTTTCCCCCTTTGACCCGGCATCGGTCGAACCAAATTCGGATGCTCGATTAGGTCCGTAGATAACAAAGTGTAAAAACGCGACCCACACCCAGCGCGCCTGATTGAACTAGGTGTGGGATCGCGAGGGGTTTAATCCCCAGTCTTCCCGGTCACGTGTTCTCGAAGGTCTTCGGATCACGGTCGACAACCCTTCGGCCGTGGTTGGGGGATTGGGGGTTGGAGTTGCCTCGCAACCTGCCGTGTGCGAGCTTTGTCGCGGTCAATGGCCCGTGGACCCGATGTCTGTGGGGAAACGGGGTGTTAACCAGCCCCCCCCCCTCCCCTTAGTACGTCGACAGACACGGGATCCACAACAATATGAATGAATTGAAGGAACAAATGAATAACAATAATGAATGATTGGAGGCCTGTAGTGAACGATTTGAGGCCTGTAGTGAACGAATGGAGGCCTGTAGTGAACAATTGCATGCCGGGACTGAAGAAATAAAGGCCCAAAGAGAACAAAAGAACGAACGTCGGGTACAGGAGGGGAAATTGTTGTTTAAAAATAGCTTGAGTGAACAAATTAATGCTCAGAATGAGCGTAGTGAACAATTGGAAAACAAAATTGAGAAGGTATGTTCAAAAGAAAAGAGTGAATGTTCAGGAGTAAATGAGGGGAAATGTTTGTTAAATGAGGACCTGGAAGGCTGTCGGGTTTGTGTGGATGCCGGAATGCACCAACAGGGGGGTTGAATTGGCTGAGGAGAAGATATTGAAGACCGGTGTTACAGAACCACACCAGGTATGTGTTGATAAAGATATGTTGGGGCCACAATTGGTTGATGATGAGATGTATGAATTTGTACAGGAGCGACCGAGCACCTTGGACAGTATCGTCGGGAAGGAGGTTGCTCGGGTCCAACAGATTCTGGAATATGAGGTGAGTCGGTCCGTCAAATATCCCCAGCATGAAGGTAAAGTGACTGAGGTGTGCCTCACCACAAACCACAATTGGGTACCAGATGCTCCGAAATTAAATACCCAGCTGGGGGGGTGTTTTGGCCCCGAGCTGGACTTGGACATGGAGGAGTCGGGAGATAGAGCCTTGGGAAAACTGGTCCCCATTGTGAATTTGGAACAGCTGCAGGGAGGGGCAGAAAAACCTGAATAAGGGGTTGTTACCTGCAGCTGCAGTTGGACACACGAGGCCAAATTTTTCAAAAGCAAATTTAAAGTTAAATTGAAAGTTAAATGGGAGTTTAATTTGGTGCAGCCAATTGAGGGAATTGGTCTCCGGGCTGCGTAATTTGGACCAGCAGAGGTCATTGGGGTCGGCCTCGCGTAAAATTTGCCCCCTTTCAAAATTGGGTTATGCCAGCCGGCTAGGGAGCTGCGCTAGCAGGATTTGGACGTGGGGTCCAACCATGGGGGTGCTGGTATGGCCCGGGCCCCACGGGGGGTCTGGTGGAGTGTGGCACCCCTTGTCCATCGGGGTGCCACCCGAGCGAGTTTCTCGGGCCGACAAGGTCACCGGACCCTGGAGGGGGTTAAGACCTCAGGGGTCCGAGGTGGTTTCTCACAGGCACCTGGTATGGTGTATCACAAGGACCAGTAGGGGGAAGTGTTGTGGGCTGCGCTTTAGGTGGTGGCATCACGGACAGCCAATAAGGGTCTGATGTGGTGACCACCCAGGCATGCGGCCTGACAGCCTCTCCCTGAGACTCTGGGACAGCCAGCATGTGGTGACCTGCCATGCTGTGCTGGTCTATGGACGCCGGTCGAACCGCATGGACAGGGATGGATTATAGCCCACCGGACAACCATTGTTGCATCTGTGGAACGTGATGGTGTGAGCATGATCTTCCACAGATGATCTATTGTGATTTGTGGACTCTCGGCTTGGGAAAAGAGCCATGGGATTGAATCGGGAAATTGGAACAAGCCGGGCATGCGGGGCCATGCTCGGCTGGCAAGTGTATGGAGAAGCGCCTTTCTTTGGTGAAAATAGTGAAATGTGGAGCAATTGGCACGGGCAATTTAAGGGTCAGATGCAAAATTTAAGGGGAATTTTGTGAGGCCAGGGTGGACACTGAAACCAGCGACACCATTATTGATCCAGGTGTGTAGACCAAAGCGTTGGAGGCTGGGACAAAAATTAATAGAGTAGCAGGACACAGCCTTCAAATGGCTGCAGGGGCGATGGCTACAATATTGGGATGTGATGTTGTAGGGATGGAGTCGGGTAGTCTGGATGTCAACGTGGTGCTGTGGGTGTACAAGGTGTGCGGCCATGTCTTCTGTGATTGAGTCTCCTGGGGGAGCATGGCTGTCAACTGGACCTTTGGCGTGGTCATATGTGGGTGGGCACTGGGGGCTGCATGTGGGTGAACTGGGGGATGTGAGAGGTGCAGGGGACGTGATGTGGATGCTATGCACTGTGACCGTGCCCCCCAGGTTCGAGGCCTTGGGAATGGCGGAGTTGACAGCAGGTGCTCACCAAATTGGCCACCTGCGGCTGGTCCAGCAGTGTTCCTCGCAGGGGGCCGAAGGATGGATGATGGGTCGCGCCCTTATGGACACTCATGGGCCATGTTGGCATTTCGGCTGTTCAGCTTATCCCGATGGCCCTTGCATTGTAGAGTAGTCTGAGCTGTCATAGCCAAGGGTAGTAGTATAGTAAAGGTCACCAGAGGAGGTGGATCCACATACTTGCCAGGATAAAAGAAAATTTTGGGGAAATTGATCGGCATGAGGTGACTGAGGTGTGCCTCACCACAAACCACAATTGGGTACCAGATGCTCCGAAATTAAATACCCAGCTGGGGGGGTGTTTTGGCCCCGAGCTGGACTTGGACATGGAGGAGTCGGGAGATAGAGCCTTGGGAAAACTGGTCCCCATTGTGAATTTGGAACAGCTGCAGGGAGGGGCAGAAAAACCTGAATAAGGTTTTAATATCCCCCCCCCATGGGATAAATTTGGGATTTGGAAGGGTGGATGACACTCTTGGACCCGACCAACCTGCAACTACCCGCACATAAAGGTAATGTGAGGCCTTGATGTTTACTGTCCCAGGGTTCACTACTTGCTAAGAAATTGGGACATGAGAAATATGGAATGGGGGCAGGTGAGGGTGATGGCATGGCCGGTGAGGGGATTGGTATGTGTGCCACAAAGTGTCTTGTGGGTGGCGTTTGTTTATGTGTAGACGTTTTGTGTATTGGTGCGGTCATGAGGATGGAAATGGAGTTATGATTGAGATGTGATTGAAGTGTCAATGGGGATTTCACATGTAAGCAGGCCATGGCAGTATCTTTTGATTGAAATATGTTGAGAATTGAATGGCAGCGGGGGAGGAAATGTTATTATGGATTTTGTGGGTGGGGAAGGTGTGTGTGTCCGCAGGTACGGATCAAGCTTTGGAGGAGCGGTGACTGTGCCTCCCTCCCCTCCCCCCCCCCACCCCAACGAGGTAATTTGCCCATGGCAGCCAGTGGTGTCTGGTAATTGGGAGCACGTCGGCAGGATGTCTGGTTGGGCGCCCAGCGGTATGGAGACCACTGGTGACCCGGAGGCTCTTTGAGCCTGAAGCAAAGGAGCCTGGTGTTGAGACCTTACCCGCGGGACGACAGCGAAGGAGCTGTTTGGCTGCCACGGGGCCGAGAATTGAAGGGGGGTGGGGGGTGGGGATGAAGAAGTCACAAGTCGGGCACTTGCTTTTTGGGACTGAAGCGCCCCCGCCATCTTGCTTATACGGTACCTCCCCTCTGCCTAGTTGCGGATCACACACATGTGTTATGACATCTATGCCATGGTCTTGCAGGGGGGTGAAATAAGTGTTTTGATGATTATTGCAATGTGTGTGAATGATTATGGGATTTGTGTGAGTGAATGAGGAAAATCCACTGAGCCATGTCACTCACCTGTAACATCAGGACAGGTCCCGTGGAAATTTGGGTACATTGGGATGGCTCCGCAGGTAACGTTGGGTGTTGTGGAATCGACCGTGGACGTGGTCTTTAGAGGGATCCAAGGTTTGTACAAATGTTCTTGCATTTTGTTTAAGGTTTGGTGGTTAAGGTAGAGTTTTTGTGTGTTGACCTTTTTCTTCCTGCCCCAGAAGTTAGGAGCGAGGATTTCAAGATTTGTAAATATTAGAAATGTTGTTGCTTAAGGGATGTGGAATGGTAAGGAGAATAGGTAAATTAGCTACGGCTCGCTTCCCACAGCCTCTCCTAATTTATTTCATAGGCTTGTAGTGGTTACCGCTGGATGCACACAATCGCCTTGCACCGGCCAGAACACGGCCAGACGCGCCTCTCCCGGGCATGCCCGGACTCACTGTTCCCGGGCACGCCCGAACCTCCCGGGCACGCCCGGTCTCGTCTTTCCCGGGCATGCCCGCTCTCGCCTTTCCAGGGCTCGCCCAGAGCGTCCGGGCATGCCCGCTATCGCCTTTTCAGGGCTCGCCCAGAGCGTCCGGGCATGCCCGCTATCGCCTTTCCAGGGCTCGCCCAGAGCGTCCGGGCATGCCCGCTATCGCCTTTCCAGGGCTCGCCCAGAGCGCCCGGGCACGCCCAGCCTCGACTTGCCAGGCCGCAGCCAAACACGCCCGGGCAGGTCCAGACTCGCCTTTCCAAGGCTCGCCCTTGACACCCGGGCATGCCCGGTATAGCTTTTGCCGGGCAAACTTCCCGACATAAATGTGTATATATATTGCTGCCCGATAAACGGGCTTGTCAGAATACCTGAGCTGTTTTGTTTCAATAAAGCAACTCGGACGAATTCCGTCTTTGGTCGCGTCAATTCTTTCGACTCGCGTTGGAGCGCAGTTCCTTCATTGGTGACCTACCGACATGGATACGGCAGTGACGCTTAAACTGCCTACCTTCTGGGAGGCTCACGCGGCTGTTTGGTTCGCTCAGGCGGACTCTCAGTTCGCCCTGCGAGGCATCACCGCGGACGACACCCGCTTCCACCATGTTGTGGCGGCGCTCGGTTCCGCCACCGCGGCCCGCGCCTTGAGCCTCCTCGAGCACCGGCCGGCTGCTAACAAATACGACGCGCTGAAGACACTCCTCCTCAACGCTTTCGCCCTCTCACCGGCGGCACGCGCACGGCGCCTGCTCGCTCTGCCCGAGCTCGGCGACACGCGCCCGTCCGAGCGCATGGACTATATGCTCTCGTTGCTCGGTGAGCACTCTCCGGATTTTCTGTTCCGCGAGCTGTTCCTTCGCCAGCTGCCTCACCCGGTACGCCTCGCCCTGGCTGGCACGTTGATCACGGATTCCTGCGCCCTCGCCAGGGAAGCCGATAAGATCTCCTCGGCGGGCCAGCACATCGGCGTGGTTACCTGGAGCCCGCCGCCGTCCGAGGCGACGCCCACGACGCCCGAGCGCCCTGCGCGGTTGGAGGCCGAACTGCCGGTGCAACAGGCAGCCGCCACGCCGCACCGCCCGCTTCCGACACGACGGCCGGGGCCTCCACCTGACCGGGCGTGGTGTTATTACCACGCCAGGTTCGGACACAAGGCTCGGACGTGCCGGCCCCCGTGCACTTTCGGCAGGTCGGGAAACGGCCGGGCCGGCATTCATTCCCAGCCATGAGCGCCGGCCACTCGGGCAACTTGCTGTTTATTTGGGACAAAGCGTCTGGGCGGCGTTTCCTGTGTGACACCGGCGCCCAACTGAGCGTCATACCCGCCTCCGAGCAGGACAGGCGGGACGCCGTTTGCGGCCCCTCTTTGGTCGCTGCTAATGGCTCGGCCATACGCACTTTCGGCCCACGCGTCGTCACCCTCTGCTTCGGCAGCCAGCATTTTCAATGGACTTTTGTGACCGCCTGCGTCCCCATGGCTTTGCTGGGCGCCGACTTCCTCTGCGTGCATGGGCTGCTGGTCGACGTCAAACGTCGTCGCCTTGTCAACGCCGAGACCTTCAGCTCCCTGGCGTGCACGATGAGCAGCTCCGCGCCGACCGAACTGGCGTGCGCCCTCCCGGCAGCGAACGAGTTCGCTCGCCTGCTCGCGGAATTCCCGGCCCTCACGCGGCCGACGTTTTCGGCCGTCGCGGTGCGGCACGGGATCGAGCACCACATACCCACTACGGGCCCGCCGGTCTACGCCAGGGCCCGCCGCCTCGACCCGGCCAAGCTCGCCGTGGCGAAGGCCGAGTTCGACGCGTTGGAGCACCTCGGCATCGTGCGGCGCTCCGATAGCGCGTGGGCCTCGCCACTGCACATCGTGCCAAAGCCGGGGGGTGGATGGCGCCCGTGTGGCGACTACCGCCGTCTCAACGACGCTACCACCCCCGACAGGTACCCGATCCCGCATATTCAGGACTTTTCCGCCCGTTTGGCGGGACGGGTCATCTTTTCGAAAATTGACCTGATACGGGGCTACCACCAGGTACCTGTCCGGGCGGCCGACGTCCCGAAGACGGCCGTCATCACGCCGTTCGGCCTGTTCGAATTTTTGCGGATGCCGTTTGGCCTCAAGAACGCGGCCCAGGCGTTCCAGCGCTTGATGGACGGCGTGCTGCGCGACCTGCCGTTTCTTTTCGTCTATCTGGACGATATCCTTGTCGCCAGCACGTCCCGTGCCGAGCACCTCCTACACCTCCGAACACTGTTCGGTCGCCTCAGCGAGCACGGCTTAATTGTCAACCCGGTCAAATGCCACTTCGGCGCGACGACCGTTGACTTTTTGGGCCACCGCATCACCAAGACCGGGGCCGTGCCGCTGCCGACCAAGGTCGAGGCCATCACCACGTTCCCGCGTCCCCGTTCCATCAAGGCCCTCCAAGAGTTCCTCGGCATGGTGAATTTTTATCACTGATTCGTGCCCCGCGCTGCTCAGCTCATGCGGCCCCTTTACGAGGCCCTCCGGGGCAAGCCGGCCAAGCATGACATTGTTTGGTCCGCGGCCATGGACGCGGCCTTCGCCAGCGCCAAACGGGCCCTCGCCGATGCAACGCTGCTGGCTCACCCGGTGCTCAACGCGCCCATCGCCCTCACTACGGACGCCTCCAACTACGCGGTGGGCGCCGTCCATGAGCAATGGGTGGATGGGGTTTGGCAGCCACTCGCTTTTTTCAGCCGGCAACTCCGGCCGAACGAGTTAAACTACAGCACGTTCGACCGCGAGCTGCTCGGGCTATTCCTGGCCGTTCGCCATTTCCGACACCTCCTGGAGGGCCGCCCGTTCACGGCTTTCGTCGACCAAAAGCCGTTGGTCTACGCAATGGCTAAGGTCACGGAGCCGTGGTCGGCCCGCCAGCAGCGCCACCTCTCCGCCGTGTCGGAGTTCACCACGGACATCCGGCACGTCGCCGGCAAAGACAACGCCGTGGCCGACTGTCTTTCTCGGGCCAGCGCGAACGCGGTCCACCTCGGCATGGACTTCGCGCTCATGGCGGCCGACCAGACCACCGACGCCTCGGTGCAGGCACTCCGTGCGGCGGACACGGGCCTCCGCCTGGCCGACATTCCCTTCGCGGGCACCGTCCTGCTCTGCGACGTCTCCCAGGGCCAGCCTCGCCCCATCGTGCCCATTTCCTGGCAGCGCCGCATCTTCGCCTCCATCCACGGCCTTTCTCACCCGGGCCGGAAAGCTTCTCAGAAGCTGGTGTCGGCGCGTTTCGTCTGGCACGGCCTTCGACGAAACATCCGCGACTGGGCCAATGCCTGCACGGCCTGCCAGCGGGTAAAGGTCCACCGCCACACCCAGGCCCCGCTGGCACCTTTCGCCGTGCCTGAACGGCGTTTCGACCACGTCCACGTGGACCTGGTGGGTCCCCTGCCCCCCTCACGGGGGTTCACCCACCTGCTCACCATGGTGGACAGGACCACCAGGTGGCCGGAGGCTGTGCCCCTCGCCTCCACCACCACCGCCGACGTGGCGCAGGCGTTCATCGCCACCTGGGTTGCGCGCTTCGGCGCACCAGCGGACATCTCGTCTGACCACGGCCCACAGTTCACGTCTGAGCTTTGGGGCGCGGTCGCCCGTTCGTTGGGGGTCACGCTGCACCGCACCACGGCCTACCACCCCCAAGCCAATGGGTTGTGCGAGCGGTTTCACCGCTCCATGAAGGCCGCACTCATGGCCGGCCTTCAGGACGACGGTTGGGCCGACCGGCTGCCGTGGGTCCTTTTGGGCCTTCGCACGGCCCCCAAGGAAGACCTCCAGGCGTCCGCCGCCGAGCTGGTCTACGGCCAGCCGCTCCGCGTCCCGGGCGAATTCGTGCCCGACGCTACCAGTCCCTGGTCCGCCGCTCGCCAGCGCTCGGACCTCCAGGAGGCCGCCCGACGATTTGCCCCCGTGCCGACGTCCCGCTACGGTGGCCCCCAGTCCTACATCCCCCCGGCGCTTCGCACAGCGGAGTACGTCTTTGTGCGTCATGACGTGCACCGGGGGCCACTCCGGCCGCCGTACGACGGGCCCTTCCGGGTCCTGCGACGGGGCGACAAGTCTTTCATCGTCGACTTCGGCGGCCGGCCGGACCGGATTTCTGTGGACCGCCTCAAACCGGCGCACATGGACGTCGACCGACCACCATGGTTGGCCCTTCCTCTGCGGCGAGGCCGCCCCCCGTCCACAGTTCCCCCCGCTCGACCACCCACCACCATGTCGGACCCCTCCCCACGACCCTCCAGGGGTCGCTTCGGTCGCGTCATCCGGACCCCCCTTAAATTGACCCTGCCGGTGCAGGTCGATTCTGGAGGGGCGTGTGTAGCGGTTACCGCTGGATGCACACAATCGCCTTGCACCGGCCAGAACACGGCCAGACGCGCCTCTCCCGGGCATGCCCGGACTCACTGTTCCCGGGCACGCCCGAACCTCCCGGGCACGCCCGGTCTCGTCTTTCCCGGGCATGCCCGCTCTCGCCTTACCAGGGCTCGCCCAGAGCGTCCGGGCATGCCCGCTATCGCCTTTTCAGGGCTCGCCCAGAGCGCCCGGGCATGCCCAGCCTCGACTTGCCAGGCCGCAGCCAAACACGCCCGGGCAGGTCCAGACTCGCCTTTCCAAGGCTCGCCCTTGACACCCGGGCATGCCCGGTATAGCTTTTGCCGGGCAAACTTCCCGACATAAATGTGTATATATATTGCTGCCCGATAAACGGGCTTGTCAGAATACCTGAGCTGTTTTGTTTCAATAAAGCAACTCGGATGAATTCCGTCTTTGGTCGCGTCAATTCTTTCGACTCGCGTTGGAGCGCAGTTCCTTCAGGCTAATTAAGTGTGAGTCGCTAGGTGTTAAGACTGGAACGGTGATGCTTGCAGTGAACCTTGCAGGAGCTATGGTTCCAGGGGGGGGCAGGGGGAGGCTGTGTTATGTTTGTGGGGAGTAGGCAATGAAATCCCTTAGGCCAGGTAGGATTGTATAGGTAGTGTGCTCTGACTGTCGTGAGGAAGAAGAAACACCCATGTAACTAAGTAGGGAATCCGTTAGACCGGATGTCGGGTAAGTGTATAATTGTCCCCATGGCGAGGGGTGGGCTATGTTAATTAGGTGGGGTTTAAGGGGAATTAATTCCCTGTATGTAAATGCCTCTGTGATTTTTCCTTTGTTCCTTATGACACACACCACACCAGCCATGCACTCCACACCTATACTAAAACACCACATAAAAGTAACCGAACCAGGACATTCAAATACCGCTGGTGCAGCCACCCGAGTTATCGCAACACCAAGCAAGCAGGGGCATGAGGCCCCGCCCCAAAGGGTGATGATTGGTCGGTACCATGGGGGCAATGAGATGGACTCTTTGATTGGAGCACGCCCGGACGTCATCGGATGATGTTTGAGACTGGGGAACAATTTTTTTCCCCATTTTCTCCCTCTTGTCCTGGGTTCTCGTTGCATGCGGTCGCAGTTTGTGCTCGCTTTTGGCAGTGGCATTCGCGCGCTTGCTCTGTTCCCAGCTGCGTGGAGGAGTGGACGCATCCTCAACCTGATTCATTGGTGCTGGCTTTGTGATGGATGTGTGTGCCTGAGAGACCTTGGTGCTTTGTGGAGCATGGGATGAGGACGGAATGAGGGCCTGCTCACTTCATGTTAGGCGGCTGGCGGTGAACAGACTTCGCCCAAAGGCGTGTGTTTCCTGCGCACTAACTCGGGGACCCGTTTGAGGGCCGACAGAGGTTTCGGGCCGCTCAAAGCTGAGTACACACAAACACATTTCTTTTTCATTTATTAATACCCTTAAACCCTGGTGTTGGGCTAGCGGCTAGGGTGCCGGCTTATGATCCGAGGATCCTGGGTTCGAATCCCGGTCGATCGCTGAATTAACGCCAGGGGGGTTGACTCAGCCTGTCATCCTTCCGAGGTCAGCTAATTGAGTACCAGTTCACTGGTAATTCCCTGTTTGTCGTTAAAGGTGGCAAAAAGGGTTGGCGTCAGGAAGGGCATCCGGCCGTAAAACATTGCTTCAAAAAGGGGACCGAAAAACAACAACAACCACGGTTCCCGAAAAAGGCCAACCCCCACTTTGCGGGGAAAAATGGCCTCTAAAGGTGGTTATATATTTTTTTATATAATACCCTTGTGCTGTTTTACGAGTCCGTGGGGTCATTTGCCCAATTTAGGAATTTGTTTTACCGTGCATTTCTGTTCCCTGGCATTTATTTCATTAAACCCTTTATTTATTGCATTTTAATTCCGTGCCTGTCTTGTTTAATCGTTCGAGGTTCGAGGACGCTCCAGTGGAATCCGTGCAGGTAAGAGCATTGCTGCCCTCTGCTCCTGCACGTGTAAAGAAGAGCCGCCACATCCATGCTGCAGGGTGCCCAAACAGAAACCCCCACTGACGGGCTACCAAATTTCCAGACACTACTGGCTGACAGGGGCAATTACCGCAGAGGGGGGTGCAGTCACCACTCCACCAGACCTTGATCCGTACCTGCAGGGACACACAACATCCCCACCCACAGAATCGACAAAACATTCCCTCCCCCATTGCCATTCAATTCTCAACCACATATTTTCATGAAAATATGTCATACAAAAAATGTTGCCATGGCCTGCTCACATGGGAAATTCCCATTCACATTTTAACCACATTTCAATAACAACAAGAAAAAGAGCAATCAGAGATTGCAAACCCTCGCCAGGATGTATTTTCAGTGGTTTTTAAGGCTTTTGTGTTAAAACAAATATGGCGACGAAACCACGTGACCGATGACGTCATCATTATTATTTTTTCTAAACGAATTTATTGCTAGATTATGCTCAAGAAATTTCATCTTGATCGGATGAAGTTTTGTACTTGTCGAATTATGATGTCATAATGGAGGCACCTATGATAATATGACATCATCATTAAGACATTTTATTCCCCATGGAGAGTTCTTTACAATGAGCCATGTCACAATTTTTTCTATTCAGCGCTTTCGGTGATATAGAGGTGCAAAGTTTTTTTTTTTTTTTTTTTTTTTTTTTTGTATACAAGATCGAGGCTCGTGAAAGAGCGAACATTAATCACACAGAAAGACAAACAGACACACAAAACAAATAACATCGGGAGCGGTAGACAAGATGGGGAGAGAGGGGGAAGGACACAAACACAACATTTGAGAGCAGGGACCGAGAGACATGGAGACATCGAGAGAACTGTGGGAGGGAGAGGGCTTTGGGGGGGAGGCATGGGAAGGGGGGGGGGGGGTGGGAGAGGTATAAAACATATGGACACTGCCAAGACTTCCAGGAAAGAAGTTGGAATTTCAAACAAGGTGGATCTGGGGTGAATTAGTGGGGGTAGAAAAGATCAAGGTTTTGGATGGGGGAAGATAAGAGATGGTGGTGAACAGCTGTTTTGAAGACCTGGAGGGAGGAGTGTGATTGAAGTGAGTGTGGGAGTTTGTTCCAGAGGCGGGAGAAAAGAGGAAAGAAAGAGTGAAGGTGAGCAGAGAGCCGAGATTTCGGCAGTTTAACCATCAGAGGGTGGCTGGCAGATCTTGTGCGACCTGTAGGAATATTTGGGGGACAGAGCACAGAGAGAGCTGGGGGAGCAAGGCCGGAGAGGAGTCGGTAGAAGACAAAAAGACCACCTACCTGCCTGCGGTGAGTGAGTGAAAGGCCCTCAGAGATAGCTTCATCGCGGGAGATTCCAATGATTCTGAAAGCTTTGGATTCAACAGCGTGAAGCCGAGCCAGGTGTGAGGCAGGAGCACCAGCCCATAGGGGAGAACAGTATTCCATTGAGCTGCGGATGAAAGCCTTGTATGTGGTGAGGAGCTCAGGTGTGCCTAGGAAGGACTTCGCACGACGGAGGATGCCCAGTCGGCGACTGGCTTTGGAGGCCAGCTTGGAAATGTGGTTTTCCCAAGAAAGATCATGGCAGATGGTGAGACCCAAAAGCTTGAGCGACAGAACTTCTTGGAGAGGATTGTTGAGAAAGTAGATGGGAGGGTTGTCCAGTCGATCTTTTCAGAGAGACATAGTAAGAGTGTGAGATTTGTCAGGATTGAAAGACATGTTCCACATGTTTGACCAGTCTGTGATTTTGTCCAGGTCTTCAGAGAGTGAGGAGGCTGCAGACTTCCGATCTGAGGGAAGAGGAATGGAGCGGCAGAGAGTGGAGTCATCAGCAAAGAGATACAGAGGATTTTCCAGAGAGTCGGAGAGATCATTGATAAAGACCAGAAAAAGCACAGGGCCCAGCACACTGCCTTGGGGAACTCCAGCCTGAACGGGAAGGGGAGATGAGAGAAATCCATTCAGGGCCACACGTTGACTACGACCAGAGAGGAAGTCCGCAAGCCATGCATGGAGATTTCCATGGATACCATAGGAGGAGAGTTTGGTGAGCAGAGCTGGGTGCCAGACCGTATCAAAGGCACGTGATATGTCAAGGGAGACAGCTCTGATTTCCTGTTTGGCATTGAGGACCTCCATCCATTGTTGAGACAGCAGAAGCAGCATGTCCAGAGTAGAGTGACCTGGTCTGAAACCAAATTGATGATCAGAGATCAAGCCATTGGAGAAGAGGAAAGATTTCATATCCGAAGCAATGATGGATTCCATGACTTTGCTGATAATTGGGAGCAGGCTGATTGGTCTGTAGTTGCAAGGATCTGTTTTTGCACCTTTTTTGTGTAAAGCGGTAATGTTTGCTGATTTCCAGGATGCTGGCAGATGACCTTGAGCAAAGGATAGGGTGAAAAGAACAGAGAGAGGGTGAGATAGAGCGGCAGAGCAGGATTTTAGGACCCGTGGGCTGATGCCATCTGGTCCAGTTGCAGAATCAGAGTCGAGGTTTGACAAAAACTCCTCCACCTTGTCAGGAGAGAAGGTCACAGAGTCCAGGAGCAGTTTGGTTCGACTGGGAAAGGTGGGAACAGAGAGAGATGGGTTTGGGACTAAGGATTTTGAGGCAAACACAGTGTTGAGGCATTCGGCTTTGTCACGTGCGATGTCAACTGTGTGGCCATTTGAGGTAAGGGAGGGGATGGAGGGGGAACAAACACCAGAAACGGATTTGACCAGACGCCACCAGGATTTGGAGGAAGGAGACAGGTTTGAGAGTTCATTCTTGAGTGAGGAGAGATAGTGCTTCCTGGCACTCCTGAGGGTAGACACACACTTGTTCCGAGCTTGGTGGAAGGAACTGAGATTTCCTTCAGTTGGATTAGCCTTCCAAGAGGCAAAGGCTAGTTGTTTCAGGGCAACTGCCTCACCACAAGATTCAGTGTACCATGGACGGGAGGAAGGGTAAGACAACTGAAGGCGAGATGGGATAAATCTGTGCATGAGAGAGATCAGTTTGCTTTGGAAGAATTCCCAGGAAGAATTGATGTCAGAGGCAGTGGAGATGGGAGACCAATCCAGACGATTGATGGCTGCTTGAAGACCGTCCCAGTCGGCCTGAGTGAAATGCCAGACTCGTCGACGCTGAGGAGGCTCTCTGAGAATGGCCAGAGAGATGTCCACTTTGACAAGCACATGATCAGAAGAACCGATTGGAGCAGAAGAAGAGCAGCAGACATTAGCAGGGAAGTTAGTCATAACCAAGTCTAGAAGAGAAGATACTCCATTGGCTGAGATCCGGGTCGGGAAATTGACAGATTGTGTCAATCCCAGTGAGTCACAGAAGTCCTTTGCTGAGGTGCCATGACTGGTGAGAGAGGAACCCACACCCAACCAGGTGGCATGATGACAATTGAAGTCACCACATATGAGGAAGAGAGAGTTGGGATGAGTGGATAGAAGTTGGTCCATGTTGTCAGACAGTGAAATGTAGATGGAGTCATCACTGTTTGGGGGACGGTACAGAACACATATGAACAAAAGGTGGGAGCGGAGAGGAAGCCGTAGCCAGAGGTACTCCTGAGGGTGAGGAGGAGAGAGGGCAGTGCAAGGAGAGTGAGGAAGAGAGTTTTTGATAAAGATAGCCACCCCACCACCAGGCCGAGGCTCAGGTCTATCATACCGGAGGAGGGAGTAACCAGGAAGAGATATTAAGGAATCAGAGACATCTTGAAGGAGGAAAGTCTCTGTTAAGCAGATCAAGTCTGGATTGTCAGAAGCAACCTGTATGGAGAGATCAGTCAGGTTTGAGCGAAGGCCCCGGATGTTTGAGGTCCATACCGTTAATGAAGAGAGAGGGGGAGCATCGGGTACAGGACAGGGGAGGGGAGGAGTAGGGTAAGATGAAGGATGAGAGGGGGAGGTAGGGAGAGCAGTTGTTAGTGTGTCAGCGATTGCAGAAGAGTTCCAAGAAAGGGAAGGATGAGGAGGATGAAAGGTTTGAAGGTGAAGGGATGAGGCACAGAGAGGGGTTGTTTGAGGGGGGGCAGAGGAAAGAAGAAGGTTGGGGGGGGGGTGGAGGTATGAGATAGAAGGGAGACGAAGTGGGGAGGAGGCAGCTTTGAGGAGGAGGGGGGAGGAGGGAGAATTGGAGAGGAATGGTATGGGGGGAGATTTGAATGGGAGGGGTTGGGGGGGAGTTTTGAAGGGGAGGAGTGAGGGGGGAGTTTAGGAGGGGAAGGGCAAGGGGGGAGTTCAGGAGTGGAAGGGCAAGGGGGGGAGTTCAGGAGTGGAGGGGTAGGGGGGGAGTTTAAGAGTGGCGGGGCAAGGGGGGAGTTTAGGACTGTAGGTGCAAGGGGAGGGATTTGGATGGGAGGGGCAAGAGGGGAGTTTAGAAAGTGGATGATTAATGAAAGACGAACATTGAAAACAAATTGGGTTTGTTGTGATTTTCAAGTTAGCAATCCGGTTCAGAATGATGGAGGAGGGATGGAATGAATGTGAATTTAGACCATGTAGTGAGGGAGACGTATAAGATATTGAATTTCTTTTTTTTGAGGTGGAATGAGTTGGAGAGGAAATTGAGAAAAGCCTTTTAAATAGGAAGAAAAACAGCGTGTTGTAAAATACCACTGAGTAAAACACTGAAGGGGAAAGGTTATACATATTTAAATAATATTTAAACAGAACCGTGAACAATCTTATGTGCACAAAAATACCAACAGGGGGAGAGCCGAGAGGGACCACCACGAGTCACGTGAAGGGTAAACGGTGGATCAAAAGTTTTTCGCCTTTTCCAAGATGGCGGCCGAACCACGTGACCTATGACGTCATAATTATCATTCAAAAATTCTGCAGGTGGAGTTGCACCGATGGTGAAAATGTCCTGTCAATCGGACCAACGGTTGCAGAGAAAATCATATTTATTCTGGGCAGACAAACAGACAAACAAACAAACAAGAAGACGTCATGCGGAGCACGATACTTGCAAAATACGCCCCCCAACCCCTCCCCAAGAAAAAAAAATTCCATTGATACAGTAAATTGTCCATTGCATCAAAATTAAAATTGATAATCTTGATCAAAGCTCGGGTCAATAGGCAGAAAAGTGAAGATTTTTCAGATGAAAATGATGATTTTGGAAGGTTGACCTTGAGTTGACCTTTGACTTTTTGACCTCAAAAATAGCTGGTTTCCCAATTCAGTGACTCGATGTGCAAATGCTGTTCAATTTTCAAGTCAATTCGATGAAAATTGAGGATTTTAGAAATTTGGCCTATGTTGACCTTTTGGCCTATGTTGACCTCAAAGATACTTGGTGGTTGAATTCAGTGACCATATATGCAAGTCCTCTTCAAATTTCAAGTCAATTGGATGAAAATTGAGGATTTTAGAAATTTAGCCTATGTTGACCTTTTGGCCTATGTTGACCTTTTGTCCTATATATACATCAAATATACTTGGTGGTTGAATTCAGTGACCAGATATGCAAGTCCTCTTCAAATTTCAAGTCAATTGGATGAAAATTGAGGATTTTAGAAATTTGGCCTATGTTGACCTTTTGGCCTATGTTGACCTCAAGTATACTTGGTGGTTGAATTCAGTGACCAGATATGCAAGTCCTCTTCAAATTTCAAGTCAATTGGATGAAAATTGAGGATTTTAGAAATTTGGCCTATGTTGACCATTTGGCCTATGTTTACCTCAAAAATACTTCGTGGTTGAATTTAGTGACCAGATATGCAAGTCCTCTTCAAATTTCAAGTCAATTGGATGAAAATTGAGGATTTTAGAAATTTGGCCTATGTTGACCTTTTGGCCTATGTTGACCTCAAAAATACTTGGTGGTTGAATTCAGTGACCAGATATGCAAGTCCTCTTCAAATTTCAAGTCAATCGGATGAAAATTGAGGATTTTAGAAATTTAGCAAAGTTGGTGACCTTTGGCCTATGTTGACCTTTTGACCTATTGACCCCAAAAACAATAGGCTTCTTGCTTTTGACCAACTCTACCATTTGCTGAAGTTTCGTGAAGATCGGTTGAAAATTGTGACCTGTAGGCCGGTGACAAACAAACAAACACAGGACAAAAAGACAAACAGACAGATGAAAAATCGGTCAGAGACCGAGGACTTGCCGGAATTTACTTTTTTATCGGCCATTTCGGGAAAATATGGCGGCCGAACCACGTGACATATGACGTCATCATTAACATATTTTATTCCCCATGGAGAGTTCTTTACAATGAGCCTTGTCTCAATTTTTTCTATTCAGCACTTTCGTAGATATGGAGGTGCAAAGTTTTTCGGTTTTTCCAAGATGGCGGCCAAACCACGTGACCGATGACGTCATCATTAACATATTTTATTCCCCATGGAGAGTTCTTTACAATGAGCCATGTCTCAATTTTTTTCTATTCAGCACTTTCGGATATATGGAGGTGCAAAGTTTTTTGGTTTTTCCAAGATGGCGGCCGAACCACGTGACTGATGACGTCATCATTAACATATTTTATTCCCCATGGAGAGTTCTTTACAATGAGCCATGTCTCAATTTTTGCTATTCAGAACTTTCGGAGATATGGAGGTGCAAAGTTTTTCGGTTTTTCCAAGATGGCGGCCGAACCACGTGACTGATGACGTCATCAATTGGGCACAGTCTATTCCAGGGCAAGACAAATACGTGTGCAAAGTTTGGTGATTCTACGTGCAACGGTGTAGACGTAGTGCTGCAAAAAGACAGACAAACAGACAGATGAAAAATCGGTCAGAGACCGAGGACTTGCCGGAATGTACTTTTTTATCGGCCATTTAGGACAAATATGGCGGCCGAACCACGTGACTGATGACGTCATCATTAACATATTTTATTCCCCATGGAGAGTTCTTTACAATGAGCCACGTCCCAATTTTTTCTATTCAGGACTTTCGGAGATATGGAGGTGTAAAGTTTTCCGGTTTTTCCAAGATGGCGGCCGAACCACGTGACTGATGACGTCATCATTAACACATTTTATTCCCCATGGAGAGTTCTTCACAATGAGCCATGTCTCAATTTTTTCTGTTCAGTACTTTCGGAGATATAGCGGTGCAAATTATTTCGGTTTTTCCAAGATGGCCGCCGAAACACGTGACAGATGACGTCATAAATTGGGCACAGTCTATTCCAGGGCAAGACGAATATGTGTGCAAAGTTTGGCGATTCTCCGTGCAACGGTGTAGACGCAGTGCTGCAAACAGACAGACAGACAAACGAACAGATCAACTTTTCCGGCAAGTAATGAAAAATCGGTCAGAGACCGAGGACTTGCCGGAATGTACTTTCTTATCATCCATTTTGGACATATATGGCGGCCGAACCACGTGACAGATGACGTCATCATTATTTGTTTTCTATACTAATTTATTCCTTGATGATGCTCAAGAAATGGCGTCTTGATCGGATGAAGTTTTGTACTTGTCGAATTATGACATCATAATGGAGGCACCAATGACGTCATCATTAACATATTTTATTCCCCATGGAGATTTCTCTAAAATGAGCCATGTCTCAATTTTTTCTATTCAGCACTTTTGGAGATATAGAGGTGCTAATTTTTTCGGTTTTTCCAAGATGGCGGCCGAACCACGTGACCTATGACGTCATCATTTACATATTTTATTCCCCATGGAGATTTCTTTACAATGAGCCATGTCTCAATTTTTTCTGTTCAGCACTTTCGGAGATATAGAGGTGCAAAATTTTTCGGTTTTTCCAAGATCGCGGCCGAACCACGTGACCGATGACGTCATCAATTGGGCACAGTCTATTCCAGGGCAAGACAAATATGTGTGCAAAGTTTGGCGATTCTACGCTCAATGGTGTAGACGTAGTGCTGCAAACAGACAGACAAACAGACATGAAAAATCGGTCAGAGACCGAGGACTTGCCGGAATGTACTTTTTTGTCGGCCATTTTGGACAAATATGGCGGCCGAACCACGTGACCGATGACGTCACCATTAACATATTTTATTCCCCATGCAGAGTTCTTTACAATGAGCCATGTCTCAATTTTTTCTATTCAGCACTTTTGGAGATATGGAGCACGGAGGTATATAATATGGAGAGCCAATTGGCCACCTCGCAGCATTAGCCGCCGTGAAGCCACCGGAAATAGTCTGGCGGCCATATTGGGAAGCCGATCGTAAGCCTGTCAAAGCAAAGGCGTGGCGCACTGATGATGCAGCTGGAGCGAATTTTAGGACCGCCGACTATTTAATTAATATAGAATACTAATATTTGAACTGATATTCGGGCTCAGAATCCCGTTCTTTAAGGAAATGGTGTTCATTAAGTTTGAAGTTGATTCCAGACGCATTTTTCCTGGGGAATCCAATGGTTTAGAGCTTGTTTGAAAAAAAAGTGCCCAAAATTACCGCTCGGTGTTCTTTATCGTCCTTCTCATGACCCAATCACCCACTAGTAGGAATAAGAATCCTGACATGTTACACCCCTGTTTAACTCCTGTCTTCACTTCAATAATAATATAAGTTCAGTTCTATATAACAATTTCTGTTATCACCACTACCACTACAACTACCACTACTACAAGCTTTGTCTGGAATTTTGTGGACTAACAGACAAACAGACATACAGACAAGCTGGGATCAAAACATTACCTCCTTCCACCATTGAGTGTAGAGGTAAACATCATGGAAATTATATCATGCCCTAGATTTAATTCATGCTTACCCGTGTATTTGCTTCACTGGTTCACAAGGTCTTTTGCATACATGTAATTCAGACTCTCGTCTTCATTGCTGACCACACAATGTTCGCAACATATTAATGTACATTTGTGCCAAATTTGGTGCTTGTATCACAAAATGCACAATTCTTTTGAATATTTGGGCTAAGCCGCCCCACTATATCGGCCGGCCTCGAAGACCGAAATTGTGACGGTGTCACCCGAAAAATTTGAAATTACGAAATTTGAAAAAATTTGAAAAAAAAAATTACGGAATTTCAAGTGGCCCAATATCTGAAAATGTTCGCAACATATTAATGTACATTTGTGCCAAATTTGGTGCTTGTATCACAAAATGCACAACAGGTTTGCTATGCTGCTACACTATATGATGTTACTTAATTCAGTCATTATATTGTAACTAAGATGTGTATGTTTCTATTACCGAGATGTTAGAAACCAGTCACATAAATGACATGAAACGCTGTCATGTAGTTAACCCACACAATTCTTGGGTTTCGGAAGTTTTTGCTATTCATAACATACAAGACTTACATGTTGCAATGGAACGTTCAGCAGGACATGGTAATTGTTACATGAATAATGGAGCGGAGATATAGACATCTCATGCAACACATCTTTTACAGTTTAAATATTTACATGAAGTGTTGGTGAACTCGCCATATCAGACAAAGGGCAACCCACTTGCAGACTTGATGTCATGTCGCATCAAGAGGCGCTTATATGCGGCAACAAACTGCCGGGCCGTTGGGTTATTCCCACTTCCACATGCAATGCGGACCGCTCCAAAGAAAAGTTCAATGTGGTCTTGGCTCATTTTGTACGTGAGCAGGTATCGCAGGGGAGATGAGGCAGGTTTGACATATGTGAAATACAAAATTGTGACACTCTCTATGCAGATCATGAAACCAATGAAGGGGGTTTTCAAACGCGTATTGGTCATAACTTGACCATTCATGTTTTTGATGTTGGACAAGTAACTGTAGGCAGTATCCAGGAATGGCAGGAAAAGTCCTTCTCGTGATGTCATGAGTGGTGCCTTGTAGTTTCGTGCCAATGGATTGCGAGAATTTAGAATGTCAAACAGTTTGTCCAATGTTTCAATGTATTGGCAGGTAGCCTCACTGCCCTGAAATTCTGATAGTTGCAAAGTGTCCCTGCAAAACCGAATTGCATCTGCCACACTAGTGCTCAATGTCTGAGCGCTGTGTCCATCTTCATGACATTGCTCTTCCACTCGATGTGTTTCCGGGAGAGCTTATTCCCCAGACGCAAGCCTTCCCTCTTCTGCAGATCAAAGAGTGCCTGGATGTATTTCCACGCGATGACTTTTTTGTTGCCATCCTCCATCATTTTCATGGATCCAAGACAGTTTCTTGCAAGTTTAAGCATGTGACATGCATCGAGTACTTCGAGTACTTCGGCTTCAGTCGGACGGTTTGACCAGTCCTGTCGAAGTCACTCTCATTGAAGTGATCACTGCACAGAACTGTGGTGCCTGGGGTGGGGTAGAAGGACTCCCTTCTCAGGGCAGATGTCCATCGAGAGCACAAGTCCTTATCCTTTGGAAACCTTGAAACAAAATACATTGTGGTCACAAAATGTGGTTGCGGGTCAAAACCTCAGAGGGCAGTCACAACATCCGAGTCAAAACGACTCCATATCAAAATAATATTTTGAGTTTCATATGTATAGTTAAATACAACTTCATCTGCTAATGTTTGCCATGTGTCGGACTTTCGTACCTTCCACAAGTAACCCCCATTTGCTCTTTCTGCTCACGAGTGACACAGGAGGGCATGGAAACCCTGACAGTAGTAGACTGGACAATTAAGTTAAGCTCATCACAAATTAAATCACTTGACAATGATCACGAGCTGACGAGTCAATCTCGATACTTCAATCTGAATCAATGAATGAGTCAATCAGACATCAGTCTGACATACTCACATAGCCCTAGTGAATACACAATACAGTTATATTTGAGATCTGTGTCGTATTGCACACCCTGCGCATGGTCTAACATCATCAAATTCAAACACAGTGTTCAAACTTCATTGAAACTTCATTGAAACTTAATTACCTAGCCCCACCACCGTGACCACGCCAAAAACTGAAAAAGCAGAACACCCGCGATCGCGGTTTGTCACTGACTTGTGAAATGTGCATGTGGAGGCCTTCCCTGAGGTATTTGTGCAGTCAAATGCAACACACTGTGGCATTTTGAAACAGCGCGTTCACAAATAAGACTCCTTACAGTCGGTAAGCATCCAAAATGAATCAGAAATTGTGAGATCAGCTGATTGTGAGATCAAACACGGACGCAGACACAATCGGCTTCCCAATATGGCCGCCAAGCAACTTCCGCTAGCTTCAGCCGACAGCCATCATTGGCTCTCCAGGTTTATTATATACCTCCGTGATATGGAGATGCTAAGTTTTTCGGTTTTTCCAAGATGGCGGCCGAACCACGTGACCTCTGACATCGTCATTAACATATTTTATTCCCCATGGAGAGTTCTTTACAATGCGCCATGTCTCAATTTTTTCTATTCAGCACTTTCGGAGAAATGGAGGTGCAAATTTTTTCGGTTTTTCCAAGATGGCGGCCGAACCACGTGACCGATGACGTCATCATTAACATATTTTATTCCCCATGGAGAGTTCTTTACAATGAGCCATGACTCAATTTCTTCTATTCAGCACTTTTGGAGATATGGAGGTGCTAATTTTTTCGGTTTTTCCAAGATGGCGGCCGAACCACGTGACCTATGACGTCATCATTAACATATTTTATTCCCCATGGAATAAATCCCCCCAGTTTTACAACACTAGATATGTCCCACCTACTGCGTTGTGTACTAACTAACAGATTCACACCCACAACTAACCGAATTACGGAAAGAATTCTCAAACTACACATAAAGCCGGTGGGGAGCATGTTATTTTCAAGACTAACTAATTATTTACAGTTCTACAACCCAGGACCTGTTCTTTTGTGGGAAAGAAATTTTGGAGAGGAGAGAAACACAAATGCACTGCACCAATACACCATAATACCAGAAATGCACAAAAAATGCACAATCATCAAAATGCACAATGAATGTTTGCTGCTTGGCTGCTGCTGGGCTGCTGCTTCTTGCGTCTTCCTGCTTCGTCTTCGGTGTGCCATAATTAAACGTGGAGATCTTCTTTCCTGACACACTGGAGGATAAATAAAAATACAGAAACCGTGTCCGTTTTTTATTTGCAGGGCCATCTCATGGTGCATCTGCGTGACATTTACGCCACTTAGAATCAGTGGTCCACAGGGCAAGATAACGCTTGCAGCAATATTGTCTGCCCCAGCAAAAGGTGCCAGGCCACAGAACGTGTGGTCCATAGGTGTACTGGTGCAGCCAGAGTTAGCAGAGTGCAGCTGCACAGGTGGAGCAAAGTGCAGCCGCACAGCTCAGGGTTCCTGCACACTCCCCTCAACAAAAATATGGGTCCATGGGTGGGGAGGAAAGACAAAGCAAAGAGTCCGCGGAGGAAAGGGCGCAAAGACAAACTTTTGGTTTTGGTTATGACAAACTTCCCTGAAAATGTCTGCTGCCCTTCTTCTGCTCCAATCGGCTCATCTGATCATGTGCTTGTCAAAGTGGACATCTCTCTGACCATTCTTAGAGAGCCTCCTCAGCATCGACGAGTCTGGCATTTCACTCAGGCCAACTGGCACGGTCTTCAAGCAGCCATCAATCATCTGGACTGGTCTCCCATCTCTACCGCCTCTGACATCAACTCATCCTGGGAATTCTTTCAAAGTAAATTGCTCTCTCTCATGCACAGATTTATACCATCTCGTCTTCAGTTGTCATACCCTTCCTCCCGTCCATGGTACACGGAATCTTGTGGTGAGGCTGTTGCCCTGAAACAACTTGCTTTCGTCTCCTGGAAAGCAAATCCAACGGAAGGAAATCTCATTTCCTTTCACAAAGCCCGAAACAAGTGTGTGTCCACCCTCAGGAGAGCCAGGAAACAATATCTCACCATTCTCAAGACCGAACTCTCTTATCTGTCTCCCTCTTCCAAATCCTGGTGGCGTCTGGTCAAATCTGTTTCTGGTGTTTGTTCCCCCTCCATCCCCTCCCTCACCTCAAATGGCTTAACGGCTGACTCCGCACGTGAAAAAGCTGAATGCCTCAACTCTGTGTTTGCCTCTAAATCTTGTGTCCCAAACCCATCCCTCTCTGTACCCACCGTACCCAGTCGTACCCAGCTGCTCCTGGACTCTGTGTCCTTTCATCCTGACAAGGTGGAAAAGTTTCTGGCAACCCTCGACTCTGATTCTGCAACTGGTCCTGACGGCATCAGCCCACGGGTCCTAAAATCATGTTCTTCTGCACTTTCACTCCCTCTTTCTGTTCTCTTCACCCTCTCTTTTGCTCAAGGTCATCTGCCATCTGCTTGGAAATCAGCCAACATCACCGCTTTGCACAAAAAAGGTGCAAAAACAGATCCCAGCAACTACAGACCAATCAGCCTTCTCCCAATTATCAGCAAAGTCATGGAATCCATCATTGCTTCAGATATTAAATCTTTCCTCTTCTCCAATGGCTTGATCTCTGATCATCAATTTGGTTTCAGACCTGGTCACTCTACTCTGGACATGCTGCTTCTGCTTTATCAACAATGGATGGAGGTCCTCAACACCAAACAGGAAATTAGAGCTGTCTCCCTTGACATTTCACGTGCCTTCGATACGGTCTGGCACCCTGCTCTGCTCTCCAAACTCTCCTCCTTTGGTATCCATGGAAATCTCCACGCATGGCTGGCGGACTTCCTCTCGGGTCGTAGTCAACGTGTGGCCCTGAATGGGTTTCTCTCATCTCCTCTTCCTGTTCAGGCTGGAGTTCCCCAAGGTAGTGTTCTGGGCCCTGTGCTTTTTCTGGTCTTCATCAATGATCTCTCTGACTCTCTTGAAAATCCTCTCTATCTCTTTGCTGACGACTCTACTCTCTGTCGCTCCATTCCTCTTCCCTCAGATCGGCAGTCTGCAGCCTCCTCACTCTCTGCAGACCTGGACAAAATCACAGACTGGTCAAACAAGTGGAACATGTCTTTCAATCCTGACAAATCTCACACTCTTACAATGTCTCTCCGAAAGGACCGACTGGACAACCCTCCCATCTACTTTCTCAACAATCCTCTCCAAGAAGTTCTGTCGCTCAAGCTTTTGGGTCTCACTATCTGCCATGATCTTTCTTGGGAAAACCACATTTCCAAGCTGGCCTCCAAAGCCAGTCGCCGACTGGGCATCCTCCATCGTGCGAAGTCCTTCCTTGGCACACCTGAGCTCCTCACCACATACAAGGCTTTCATCCGCAGCTCAATGGAATACTGTTCCCCCCTCTGGGCTGGTGCTCCTGCCTCACACCTTGCTCGGCTTCACGCTGTTGAGGCCAAAGCTTTCAGAATCATTGGAATCTCCTGCGATGTAGTCAACGCCGAGGGCCTTTCACTCACTCACCGCAGGCAGGTTGGTGGTCTTTCTGTCTTCTACCGACTCCTCTCCGGCCTTGCTCCCCCAGCTCTCTCTGTGCTCTGTCCCCCCAATATTCCTTCAGGTCGCACAAGATCTGCCTGCAACCCTCTTCTGGTTAAACTGCCAAAGTCTAGGCTCTCTGCTCACCTTCACTCTTTCATTCCCCTTTTCTCCCGCCTCTGGAACAAACTCCCCCACTCCCTTCAATCCCACTCCTCCCTCCAGGTCTTTAAAACAGCTGTTCACCACCATCTCTTATCTTCCCCCATCGAAAACCTTGATCTTTTCTACCCCCGGTAATTCACCCCAGAGTCCTTGCAGTGTTCATATGTTTTAATCCTCTCCCACCTCCCCCCAAGTCCTCCCGATGTTCCTGCTCTCAAATGTTGTGTTTGTGTCCTTCCCCCTCTCTTTTGTGTCCTTCCCCCTCTCTCCCCATCTTGTCTACCGCTCCCCTTGTTTTTTGTGTTTTGTGTGTCGGTTTGTCTTTTTGTGTGATTAATGTTAGCTCTTTCACGAGCCTCGATCTTGTATACAAAAAAAAAAAAAAAAAAAAAAAGGTACACACCATACAAGGCAATGCAACATGAGGAGCACGGGAGAGCGAGCGGAGAAAGCTCGTCCCTAGCCGTACGTAACCCCCCATGTCAGCCTACACTACCCTTGCCCTTCCCCATATTTACAATTTACAAAACCGTCGCTACGTCTTCTCTCTTCTATCCCCCCTCTACACCAAATTCGTCATCCAATCCCTCCCAAGAAGGAAGAGATGGAATAAACACAATGTCAAACTCACGTCATGATGTGTCTCACCATCCAAATCGTCTGCAAAATCTGGTGTGGAGATCCGTCTCCCTTGGTGAGTGGATGTGGATGGTGCGAAGAGATTTCTTATCCTAACTATCCTCTAATAACATTAACTCAGTTACACTACCCGGGGTCATGCCCTGCCAATTGGCATCTTTAAACTATGTGGTTCTAAAAACCAATTCCCATTGACCCACCCTGTGGTGCCTTCCAAATTTGGGGTCTCACTCCCCCAACTTTTCACTACTGTGCCTTTGCACAATTTCGGGGCTGGGTCGTGTGGCTCCACTAGCAGGTCCAACTACCTGTGCACCTCAGCCACTGAAGTCGCCACCCGAACTTACCATGCTCCTTACAACTACCCTAAATCGGGGAAGGCCCCTCCTGGCTCTCTCACCCCTCTGATGCCCTCTCTGGCATTTGGCTACCCAGGTCCTCTCTTAGGATCCTCGGGCCCCACTGAACACTACTCTGAACTCTAACTGGCTCCCAGAGCCTACCTGCGGCCTCACCTGGCCGACAGACTACCAGTGGCGGAGTGCCCCAATAACCATACTCACCAATTAAGCCCACACGCCCTGCCATTCCCACCGACTCACGCACCCATCAAAGCACTTCATTGCTACTACCTGCACCACAGGTGTCAATATCCAAACAATTTACCAAAACCCTCTACCTAACTTTAAACTACCCTCCCCGGGTATTCGTGAAGGGGTCCATCCTCCCCCATCCACTCCTTCGCACCATGCACTCCACACCACTCATTCCACTCAGTGCAGCCGCACAGTTCTGGGTTCCTGCACACTCCCCTCAACAAAAATATGGGTCCATGGGTGGGGAGGAAAGACAAAGCAAAGAGTCCGCGGAGGAAAGGGCGCAAAGGTACACACCATACAAGGCAATGCAACATGAGGAGCACGGGAGAGCGAGCAGAGAAAGCTCGTCCCTAGCCGTACGTAACCCCCCATGTCAGCCTACACTACCCTTGCCCTTCCCCATATTTACAATTTACAAAACCGTCGCTACGTCTTGTCTCTTCTATCCCCCCTCTATGCCAAATTCGTCATCCAATCCCTCCCAAGAAGGAAGAGATGGAATAAACACAATGTCAAACTCACGTCATGATGTGTCTCACCCTCTGTTACACCTCACGCACCCATCAAAGCACTTCATTGCTACTACCTGCACCACAGGTGTCAATATCCAAACAATTTACCAAAACCCTCTACCTAACTTTAAACTACCCTCCCCGGGTATTCGTGAAGGGGTCCATCCTCCCCCATCCACTCCTTCGCACCATGCACTCCACACCACTCATTCCACAACTCTTCAATCATTCCACACCAAATATTGTCACCATTTATTCCACACACCTGTTCTCCACTTGCACACCATGCAAGTCCATTCACTCAACACAATTACACTTGTCCTCAATACACCACTTATACACTTTCTCTGGTCATGCCCGACCAATTCCTCATTTGCTCACGCTCACCAAAAAGATTCTCATTCAATTCCTCATTTGCTCAAGCTCATCACAAAGATTCTCAATCTCAAGCTCATACACACAGCATCATCTAACTAACTACTTCCCTCTAAAACTCGTGCTTTCCCGTCTTCCCTTACACTAAGCACTCCCTCGTCATTATCATCCTACTAATCTCTCTACATCCCCTCTACTGGTACAAGAGTCACTACTTAAATCTCATGTCCTCTATCGTCATTTCTAAATCCCTATCAATATCCTAACCCGCCCTCGGCTAGTTTTCACTGCCACCCCATAATCTAAAGCTCATGTGCCCCAAGAGAATGGTAAAGCTACCATTCGCCAACACTATGGCTATTCGTCTACTCCACTCGAGCCTCTCGGTGCGGCAATACATTTTCGTCACCGCTCGGCTTCGAAAGGCCGAGCAATGCATGCAGGTGGTTGGTCTCCTGTTGGTTGGGTCCATCCGGCATTTTCGATTCAGGGGAGGAGGCATACTTGGGCCGAGGTTCCAGGCGCCATCTCGGCGTGGAGCCTTTCGGTCTCCGGCACGATGGCCCAACCTCCCCCGGTCGGAGCATCGCGCCCGCCAGGGGGCGAAGCTCCGACCCCTCCTTCCTCCCCTCAAACCGTGCCATTCACCTTTACGACACGGCACCGACCATACAGGGCGGGGCCCGGCCCCAATCGTGCACGCCGCCGCGGCAACGATCCCCGCCGGCTCCCGCAGCACACAAAGCACCCCGCACACCGAGGGCTCGCGTCGGCTATTCGTCGCGCTAAACACTGCCCCTGTCCTCGTCGATGCCTGATTCGCATTCTCACACCGAGGCGCTCCAGCGCCTCTCATACATCCCCTGCATTCCATCACCGCGCGCTCTCGTGCACACCACCCAGGCGCACTCACGCCGCTCGCACCCTCTATTATCACACACTCCTCTGTTACACACTCCGTAACACACTTTGCCATCGCACACCCTCGCGTACACTCTCCCGTTACGTACTCCGTAACAACCACGGGTGTGCACTCCTGCACACACCCAATCACGCACTCTGGTGTGCACTCCCACACACTCTCTTTGGCCATCACACACTCTGTGTCACACTCCGTTCCACACTCCGTTTCACACTCTTCCTCAACACACTCTTCCCACATACACTCTGTTATACACTCGCGCTTCGGTGCCGTTCACACAATCGCGCCATTCACCTTCACACAGCGCACCACGGACCTTCCACGAGCACCCGGGTGACGTCGCGATCCCAAGCGCACGAAAAATCTTTTTCCGCCAAACATTTTCGCGCCAACCCTTTTCGCGCCATACACACTCTTACTCACCTTCAGAATTCTCTTCTCCTCCAACTGCACCTGCAAACTTTCATTGGGGTTAGGCAGCACGACATCACGATGCAGATGCAGTCTTTGAGTACATTCCAACTTTTCCTTCTCCCGTGATTCACTTTCTAACTCTGCCGTCTCTTCAGCCCCAATTTCCATTATAATTTCTTTTTCTTTTTCCTCAACGACCGCCGGTGCACATAAAATAAAACTTTCCAATTCGGCGGCCGTCAGCTTTTCCACACCCCGAGTCGCGATTTCTACCCCGGTCCACTTAACTACGCTTTGCTCCACCTCGCTTTCCACGCGTTTCTCACGCTGCGCTACCCCGTCGCATACCAATGCGACTTTCCCGCTCGACCTGCACCTTATGTCTTTCCCCATCTCTTTTATTTGGCCACCTATTCTGTTTCCAAACCCTTTTATTTCATTCTTTTGGGCGTCAATTATTTCCCTCTTTGATTTGTCACTCCGGGCATCCAATTTTTCAGTCAATTTACCTAATTCTTCTCCAATATACGCCCTGAATTGCATCATAAAAAGGCCCATATATATTGGCGCTGCGGGCTCGGCCCTCGCCACCACGTGCGAGGCGCCGCCATATTCTACTTTTGCCACCCCTACTGCTGCACCCTCATCAATGCTCTCCTCTTCTTCCCATTCTTCCCGGGGTCCTGGGTCATCGATTCCAATTCCTCCTCATTTACCCCCACCGGCATCCGACCGTCTTGGTTATCCATGGCACGATTTTAATTTGGATGTTTAATAATTAAATTTCGTCCGCTCGTAATTTTGAGTGCATTAGGCGCACTTCGGGTCAAATCCCACTCCCCAACACCAATTGTTGCGGCCAATATGCACAATTGGTGTCCAAAATTTGGTCTAAAAAATTTAGTCCCAGGTTCCAAATCTCCACTCCTGACTACCAATTGTTGCGGATATCAGTGCCGGCCTTTTCTCCTTACCAAGGGGGGATTAGTCCCCTTGTCTTTGACTAGCCGACGGGACCTGGGACCTATGACGTCACTCCTGGACAGCGTGAAGTAGGGTCGTAGGACTAATCACTAATACCTAAGTACTCGCGTCGCCCAGAAACGAGGAAATAAGCCCCGCCCGAATCACAGGTGTTGGTGGATACGCCGAGTGGTAGCGAACCCGAGTGGTAGCGAGCCATTATCAAGGACTAAACCCGATCCAAGCGGTCCGTAATCGTGCCACGCTTACCCAATGGAGGGAAATCACTGAAACGGTCGAATTTGGAAGAAAGGAATAACACGATTTATTTACACTTTGTACAATAAGAAGAAGAAGAATACACAGTGCAGTCTTAAACAGTCTTAACTTATCCCAAGACAAACGGGCCCGTTCACTCTCAGACACACTCACACGGGGTTGCAGACGAACAGGTAGATGGACCAGTGATGGCGTCCAGGCAGCTCGCTCTCCGGTCCCCAACTCGCACCGCGAAGTAGATGAACAGATGGCAGGAGCTCTCCACATGCCGTTTGGCGCGCACGGGATTATTACAGGGCGAACGGTAGGGCTGGCTTTGGAGGTTACACTTGCGGCTCAGCCGCGTACGTAATAAGCAAACAGTTCAATAACCGCGAACAATGCGCTTCTCAATCAATGCGTCGAAACTGTCATGTGCACGCCGGTCCTCTCAATGCAGTTCTCACACAAGTGCTCCGGATCAGTTCTCTCCCAACTCGAGTGCCTGCCTCTCCCTTCTCATAACTCAACTCAGTCCTCGTACCAGTCCGTTCGCTCAGTCCTCATAAGGGCAGTCCTGTCGCATGAGTCCTTTTCCAGCCAGTCCTGTTCAAGGGCTTTTTGCGCTGGCTTATATAGCCTTGCCCAGCGAACCCTCTGGAACTTGCTAGACGCTCTGTACCACGCCCTATCAAGCCATGCCATCTCAGCCCTGGTTGGCTGTTGCTCTTACCGTCACCGCCTCTGACGTGCTGCTTGTCGCGGCCACACCCCGACCCTCGCGCTCCGCCCTCTTTTCAGGCCTACCTCGTGGTTACCTGACTAGTTAGAGCGAGCAAAGGGCAGCTAATGCGGCTGGCAGCCAAAGCACCACACAGGGAGGGATCAGCCAAAATGGGGCGTGGGATCGAGTTTGCCCATTGATGAAAATGAAGGGTGGCCGCAAAATGAAAAGGACCTAAGCTCATTTCTTTACACAACACAGATGTCACTAGGGAAATGGCCTACTCTTACACATACTATGACATAACTAATTCTAATGGGCCTACGTGTTGCTTGTGGACTAACTATTGGGGGCAATCCTTTACCCTTTAATGATGTTATATGTACAATCTCAAAACCTCAACAATATATATATATATATATATATATATATATATATATATATATATATATATATATATATACACATATATATATATATATATATATATATATATATATATATATATTGTAACGATTTTGAGAAGTGTAACGGGTTTTGAGAAGTGTAACGGGTTTTGAGGAGTGTAACAATTTTGGAGGAAGGGTAACGGATGTGAAGAGTATGGTTTTGGTATGGTAACATCCTGGTAATGTAAATAATGGTCACAGCCGTCCTCCTAATTAATTTCATAGAACATACACGCAGGTCACGATATATCTTTTAAATAGTGTATTTCCTTATTCCATGTAGGCTAAGTATGTGTTTTCCACTAGATTGACTTTGCATTGTATCAAACAAAATAAGCGTAGGCCCTTCCAATTTCCCCAAAACCTCCCTTCCATTTGCCTTCCGCATTTTGGTCGGTTTTTCTCTTCAACCACCATTGGCCACGAGGTAAGGTTGGAGAAGAAAGGCGTGGCTCCACCTCGTCAGAAGAGGGCAGGAGTGAACCGGCCCTAACAGCCAATCAACACCGCGGTGAGTGACCCGGTAGGCGTGCCCTCGGAGCCGGCGGCTTAATTCCGCCGGAGGTGATAAAAGCGAATGTAAGGAACTGCTTTACGGAGAGGCCTTGAGAGATACGCTGGGGGATGACCTGGAAGAGGAGCGCAATCCACCGCAAGCCCTACCTGCCTGCAATATCCCCTGTCGTTGGAGAGACGCGCTGAACGGAGGGAGACGGCTCCACCCCAGGAAGAGGAGCAGGTGTGCCGAGCCAGCGCGTGACGGCCGCGGATACGCGACGGAGGTTTTCCCGCCAAAACCGCGAGGGGTTGAAAGCTGCTGCCTCCGACCTTGCCTTCCTCTCAAGCAATCAACCTCGAGCCATTACCTGCCTGCAATATCCACCGTGTGAGTGTGAACGTCCTGTCCTACTCGTTTGTCTTGGGGATTAAGTAAATGAAATAGAATAAGTTAACAATGCACTGTGTGACTGCTCTTTTCCATCTATTGCTGTAAATAATATTGGTCGCTCTAAAATATTGCTTGTGTGTGTATAATAAATCTGTTCTTCCTCCAAACTCTGTCTTTCTTCTCTCTTCTTCTCTTTCGGTCGCTTTAGAGGTTTCCCAATTGAATATCTGTAGCGCGATTAGTCAACGTTCGGTTGGAATCGGGTTCTAATCGGGGAGTAACTGTTCGGACGCGGTTAAATACACCACCGCTCGGTAAAATAACATCCAAAAACCGTGTCCGTAACAATTGGTGTCGAGGAGTCGGATTCGGACCCGGGACTAAATTTGTTAGGCCCAAATTTAAAAAAAAAAAAATCTTGGTCAAAATTACGAGCTGCCGAAATTGTGTTGTTTTATAAAACCCGAATTTTGAGATCGCGCCATGGACAATCAAGGCGATCGGATGTCGGTGGGGGAGATAGACGGGTTAGGGGTAACCCAGGAACCAGGGGAAATGTATGTGGAAGAAAGGGAGGAGGAGAGCAGTAAAGAAGGTGTGGTTGAGGGTGTATCAGGTGCACAAGATGGCGTCCTCGCGCACATGGTTGTTGCGGCACCAAATTTAGCCACGCCCATGGTCGCGGTAGCCGAACCCGAGATGCCAATGAATTGGAACCTGTTTATGAAACAGATGATGGCCTTTATGGTAAAAACAGACGATAATTTCAAAGGGATGGAAAACAGGATGGGAAACCAAATGGGGGTAATGGGGAACCGGATGGATGCTCAGAGTGAGCAATTGGGGGTAATGGGAAACCAAATGGGGGTAATGAGGGACGAAGCGAGGGGTACCGGAGAGGGGTTAGACAACGGGATAAAAGAGGTGAAAAATGGGTTAATGGGGGTGGAAAATAGAATGGCTGCCCAGGAGAATCAGTTAGAGGGGGTGAAAAATGGGTTAATGGGGTTAGAAAATAGGATGGAGGACAAATTGCGGGAAATAGGGGAACAATCCGCCCGGGAAATCGAACAGATGGGGAACCAGATGGAGGAAATACGACGAGGGGTGAGTGAGGAGGTCTCGGGGCTGCGCGAGGAGGTAAAGCGAGGCGAAAAGCGTATAGAGAAAGAGGTGAGAAATAATACGGCAAAGTTACAGGGGGGAATAGAAGATCTGACGAAAGGAGTAGAACAGCTGACAGTGGGACAAAAGGAACTAACGGACCAAGTGGAAAAGAACACAGCAATCATCGGGGGTTTAAAAGCAACACAAAAGGACATAAAAAATGAATTAATAGCAACACAAAAGGAATGTCAAATGGTACATGAGGGATTGACGAAGAGGTTGGAAGAGGTGACAGAAGCAATGGAGACAAAGGACCGGCAGGTGAGGATGCACATAGAGACGGTCACGGTAGCCTTAGAGGACGAACTTGAGGGGACGCACCGAGAAATAAAAGAGGTTAAACAAAAATTAGAGGAAGTGGGAGAAAAGGTGAGTGAAATTAAGAAGGGACGAACAGAAACTAAAAGAGAAATCCAGGAGGAGGTGATGGAATGTGTACAAGGTCTGTGTTCAAATCATGACGTGATGCTCACTAACCAAATAAAGAGTTTGCAGGTGGCAAAGAAGGTGCGGAGACGAAGTACGGAGGTGAGTGGCAATGTACATGATGTGAGGAAAGCTTCAGTCGGCTTGGGGATTGGTTTGGATCCGGGTGTTCGTGAAAGGCCGTTGGTGAAGTGTGTGACAGGACAGGTGTGCGAAAAAAGAGGTGTGCGAGAATGTCCGACCATGGGGTGTGTGAGGAAAAAGTGCACGCCGAGGAGTGAGTGTGCCGTCAGGAGTGAGCCGGTCGGAGCGCGTGTGCGAGGGGGTACATGGAAGCGCGGTGTGGTGAGTGTTACGGAGGAAGTAACGAGAGAGTGTACACCTGTGGTGAGTGTTACAGAGGATGTAACGAGAGAGTGTACACCTGTGGTGAGTGTTACAGAGGATGTAACGAGAAAGTGTACGTCTGTGGTGAGTGTTACGGAGGAAGTAACGAGAGAGTGTACACCTGTGGTGAGTGTTACGGAGGAAGTAACAAGAGAGTGTACACCTGTAGTGAGTGTTACGGAGGAAGTAACAAGAGAGTGTACACCTGTAGTGAGTGTTACGGAGGAAGTAATGAGAGAGTGTACACCTGTGGTGAGTGTTACAGAGGGTGTAACGGGAGAGTGTGCGCGAGAAAGGTGTGTAACGGACGGGTGCATGAGGAAAGAGTGTGCCGTCGAAAGTAAGGGTGAGTGCGCTGTCAAGAATGGAGGTGAGAGTATTGAGAGTGACAAGGAGAGTGAGTTGGTTGTGACAGGTGAGCGAGGATGTACACCTGGGATGGAAGGATGCACACCTGGAATGGTAGAGCGTGTGTGGGAAGGCACATTTGAGTTGGTAGGGAGGCACGTGGTTGGGTGTGCGAATGAGAGCACACCTGTGATTGTCACAGAGGAGGTGACCGAGGAGGGGGCGCGAAGCGGTGTATTGGTGAGGTGTGCGAGCAACGAATGTGTGCCAAAGTGTTCGGTGGTCAGGTGTGTGACCAAGTCGGCGAGCGGAGTGAGTGTACCGAGGTGTGAAAGAAAAGGTACGAGGAGAATGGGAACGGCTGCATGTATGAGCAAGAAAGGGGTAGCGTATGCTTGTAGGAATCCAGGTGAAGCGTCGACGATAACTGGGTTAAAGGTTAGAACGACTTATAGCCGACTCGGGCCCTCGGTGCGCGTCGGGCAGCTTCGCGTGCCGCGAGGACCAGCGGGGATCCGAACCACGGCGGTTTCGAAAGAACCGCCGTGCGCGATCCACGCTGGGCCTCGCTTTGAACGGCCGCGGCCGGGCTCCACTAGGCGGAGCGGGCGGCTGGATAGGAAGGGTCGCTATGGCGACCACGTTTTGTTGAGACGTGCCGGCAGGTCGAGATCGGGACATTGGATGGCTCCACGCCGAGGTGATGCGTGGGATCTCGGCCCGGGTAAGCCCCCGCCCCGACCCCGAATGCGGGACGCATCCAGCCGCCAGCACAAAAGAATCCGCGTTCAGTGCTCGGCTGTACGAAGCCGGGCTGTAGATGTGAATTGGCGCACCGAGAGGATGTAATAAGTAGACGGGTGATGGTGATAGTGATAGTGATTTAAAACGAAATTTAGAAAAGTGAATGGAATTGGCAGTAAATGGAAAATTTTTAATTTGTTGGATTTGGACGAGCGAAATTGGTAGTGAGAGACCCCCGATGTGGTGGGATGGCAAATCCACCATCCCTCACAGGTGGGGGGCAAAGGAGCAATAGCTTATGGGGTGTATGGCAGTGAAAACTAGCCCGGGTGGGTTAGGTTATATTGATAGGGCCCTAGAAGATGACATTAGGTAACGTTAAGGTTAGTTAGTGACTGATACCTGTAGTGGGGACGCAGGTAGATTAGTATGGATGATAATGACGTGGGAGCGCAATAGTTTAAAGGGACGACTGGGAAGCGCAAGTTTCAGAGGGGAGTAGTTAGCTGAGATGATGCCGTGTGTGTGAGGATTGAACAGGTGAGAATGGAACAGGTGTGATTGCACAGGTGTGCAACTGAACAGGTGTGTGGAGCAGTGTATGAGGGAGTAGTGGTGATTGCGTGTTGTGTTGACCAAATGGTCCAGGAAGAAAGGAGGGTGCAGGTGGCACCAGGTATGATTGCACAGGTGTGCAACGACAGGTGAATGAAAGACAGGTGTATGGAATAAATGGTATGGAGTATTGGAATGGATGGTCGTGGAGTGAGTATGGTGGAAATTGTGGAGTGGAGTGGATGGTGCGAAGGTGTGAATGGGGGAAGAGTGGACCCCCATCACGGATACCCGGGGCGGGTAGTGTAAGTGTTAGGTAGAGGGTATAGGTAAATTGTGGTTGGATATTGGCATCTGTGGTGCGAGTGGAAGAATGGTCTTTGGATGGGTGCATTAGTGTTGTGGAAATGGCTGGGCGTGTAGCCTGTTAGTGTGTGTAGTTGGTTTGGGCACTCCACCACTGTGAGGATGTCGGCCAGGTGAGGCCGCAGGTGGGCTCTGGGAGCCGGTAGTAGTTGTTGTGGATGGGGCCCGAGGATCCGGAGGACGGACCCGGGTAGCCCAGTGCCAGAGGGCACCAGTGGGGTGACAGATCCAAGAGGGGTCTTCCCCAGTTAGTTAGGTTAGGGTGAGGAGCAGGTAAGCTCGGGTGGCAACTACAGTGGTGGAGGTGTGCAGGTGGGTAGACCTGCTGGGAGAGCTACACGTCGCAGCCCAGAAATTGTGCGAGGGCACAGGGAGATGAATCGGGGGAGTGAGACCCCAAATTGAGAAGCACCACAGTTTGGTCAATGGGAATTGGTTTTTAAAACCACATAGAGTAAGATTGCCAATGGATTGGCAGGGAAAGACCCCGGGTAGTGTAAAGTGTGTTAAAATCATTTAGAGGATAGTTAGGATGAAGGATCTCCTCACACCATCTGCATCCACTCACCTGAGGTGACAGGTACTCCACACCATGCCATGTTTGATTATTTTTTACTGTGCAAATGTTTGGGTTGTGAGACGCATCATGACGTGGGTGTGACATTGTGCGTAATTCCATCTCTCCCTCCTTTTGAGGATTGATGATGAATTGATGATGGCAAATTTTGAAGTAGAGGGATTGTGGTGACGAATTTGGTATAAGGGAAATATGGGGAAGACGTGACAGTAGTGACGAATTTGTAAATGGGTAGATTTTGTAAATATGGGGTAAGAGCAAGGGTAGTGTAGGTGACAGGGGGGTGACGTACGGTAGGGACGAGCTTTCTCACTTCGCCCTCCGTACGCATTTCACCTTGCATTGCCTTGTTTGACGTGTACCCTTGTGACCTTACCCCTCGCTCAATTGTCTTTCTTTTGTCTCCCACATGACCTGTGCGCCATTGGGTGCCGAGGGGAGCGTGCGTGAGGTGGCCATTGTGCGCCCGAGATTCCCAGAACCAGCACGCATTGCGTTGATGTACCACTTTATGGACCGCTGTTCGGCGGCCAAGTACCACTTGATGGACCCCAGGTTCTGGGGCAGAGCACCTCTGTTGGAGACCGGCCATAGTGGCCAGGGAATCTTGCTTGCGGACCTCGGTAAGGTGGCACCTATGCCAAACAGGTGGACCACCCTTAGTTGGCCCCTGAGGCCCTAAATAATAATAAAAAACGAACACAAGTTGTGCTTTTTATTATGTCCAAATAGGCCGCATGAAGCCAGAAGACGTCAGGAAGAACATCGGCCCAGCAGACAAGGAGAAGACCACCACCAGTTGTTTTGTTGTGTTTATTATGAACCATGGTGACTGCGCACCGAGTGGTGCTTTGTGGTGCTTGTGGTGCTTTTGGTGCTTTTGGGTGCTTTGGTGGTATTGGTACTGGTGCATCGATGCAATGCGTGCTGTCTCCTCCCTCCCAACAGGAATTTCTTTCTCTTGTTCCCTAAAAAGAAAAGAAAAAAACACACAGGTCCTGGGTTGCGTTGTAAATAAGAAATCACGTCATTGTAAATAATGCTCCCCACCGTAAATGTATAGTTTCAGAATAATTCCGTAATTCGGTTAGCTGTGGGCTTGAGTCTGTTAGACAGGATGCAATGCAATAGGGGGACATACTTATTTGTGTTTTAAAATTGTCACACTCAGGGTCAGGTTAATTGTAGAGGGAATTACACCTACATGTCACACTCAGTTAAGTCTAGTAGGCCCGAGGACGTGCCTGAAGAAAGGAGGGTGCAGTGTAACGATTTTGAGAAGTGTAACGGGTTTTGAGAAGTGTAACGGGTTTTGAGGAGTGTAACAATTTTGGAGGAAGGGTAACGGATGTGAAGAGTATGGTTTTGGTATGGTAACATCCTGGTAATGTAAATAATGGTCACAGCCGTCCTCCTAATTAATTTCATAGAACATACACGCAGGTCACGATATATCTTTTAAATAGTGTATTTCCTTATTCCATGTAGGCTAAGTATGTGTTTTCCACTAGATTGACTTTGCATTGTATCAAACAAAATAAGCGTAGGCCCTTCCAATTTCCCCAAAACCTCCCTTCCATTTGCCTTCCGCATTTTGGTCGGTTTTTCTCTTCAACCACCATTGGCCACGAGGTAAGGTTGGAGAAGAAAGGCGTGGCTCCACCTCGTCAGAAGAGGGCAGGAGTGAACCGGCCCTAACAGCCAATCAACACCGCGGTGAGTGACCCGGTAGGCGTGCCCTCGGAGCCGGCGGCTTAATTCCGCCGGAGGTGATAAAAGCGAATGTAAGGAACTGCTTTACGGAGAGGCCTTGAGAGATACGCTGGGGGATGACCTGGAAGAGGAGCGCAATCCACCGCAAGCCCTACCTGCCTGCAATATCCCCTGTCGTTGGAGAGACGCGCTGAACGGAGGGAGACGGCTCCACCCCAGGAAGAGGAGCAGGTGTGCCGAGCCAGCGCGTGACGGCCGCGGATACGCGACGGAGGTTTTCCCGCCAAAACCGCGAGGGGTTGAAAGCTGCTGCCTCCGACCTTGCCTTCCTCTCAAGCAATCAACCTCGAGCCATTACCTGCCTGCAATATCCACCGTGTGAGTGTGAACGTCCTGTCCTACTCGTTTGTCTTGGGGATTAAGTAAATTAAATAGAATAAGTTAACAATGCACTGTGTGACTGCTCTTTTCCATCTATTGCTGTAAATAATATTGGTCGCTCTAAAATATTGCTTGTGTGTGTATAATAAATCTGTTCTTCCTCCAAACTCTGTCTTTCTTCTCTCTTCTTCTCTTTCGGTCGCTTTAGAGGTTTCCCAATTGAATATCTGTAGCGCGATTAGTCAACGTTCGGTTGGAATCAGGTTCTAATCGGGGAGTAACTGTTCGGACGCGGTTAAATACACCACCGCTCGGTAAAATAACATCCAAAAACCGTGTCCGTAACAATATATATATATATATATATATATACATATATATATTGTTACCTCTCTCATGTTACCTCCCACCTTTCTCATGGGGACACATACATTTACAGAACATTCAGTCTACTGGATCCCTACTTATGTACATGGGGGTTCTTCTTCTTCATCAGCACATACGGAGCATGGTAATCTATACACTTCTATCTGGACTAAGGTAATCATTACCTACCCCCCACAAATGTAACAATACATATTAAGGGTCTTCGGGGTATTTTGGGTTTTCAGGGACTTTTTGGTCTTCTTAGTCTTTTCGATTTATTTTTTTGGTCTTTGGGATATTTTGGGTCTCTGGGGTCTTCGTGGTATTTTTGGTGTTTTGGGTCTTTGATGTATTTTGAGTATTTGGGGTCTTTTGGGGCTTTGGGGTATTTTCGGTCTTCTGGGTCTTTAAGGGTCTTTGAGATATTTTGGTTCCTTGAGGTATTTATGGGTCTTCTGGGTATTTTGGATCTTGGGGCATTTTTAGTCTTCAGGGTCTTTTGGGTCTTCTGGGTATTTAAGGGTCTTCAGGGTCTTTTGGATCTTTGGGGTATTTTGGGTCTTCTGGATATTTACGGGTCTTTTGGGGTCTTCACGGTATTTTGGGTGTTAGTGATCTTTTGGGTATTTAAGGGTCTTTGGGGGTCTTTTGTATCTTTGTGGTCTTTTGGGTCTTTAAGGGTATTTGGTGTATTTTGGGTCTTTGGGGTTTTTAAGGGTCTTGGGGTCTTTTCAGTCTTTTGGGTCTTTGGGGTATTTTGGGTGTTTGGGGTCAATTGGGTTTTCAGTGACCTTTCTGTCTTTTGGGCCTTTGGGGACTTCTGGGTCTTCATGGTCTTTTGTGTCTTTAACAGTCCACAGGGTATTTTGGGAGTGTAGGGTCTATTTGGTCTTTGGGGGTCTTCTGGGTCCTTGAGGTGTTAGGGTCTTTTGGGTCTTTGGGTCTTACCAAAATTTTGGGTATTTGGAGTCCATTCAGTCTTTAGGGTCTTTTCAGTCTTTTGGGTCATTGGGGTCTTTTGGGTCTTCAGTGTATTTTGGGTCTTTGTGATATTTAGGTGTTTGGGGTCCATTGGGTCTTTTTGGTATTTTAGGTCTTTGGGTATTTTGGATCTTCAGAGTCCTTGGGGGTCTTATGAGTCATTGGGGGTATTTTGGGTTCTCTTTGTCATTTGGGTCCATGGGGTTGTTTGGGTCTTTTGGATCCTCAGGGTCTTTTTGGTCTTCAGGGTCTTTTTGGTCTTTGGGGTCCATTGGGTCTTCAGGGTCTTTTCAGTTTTTTGGGGTCCTTTGGGTCTTTGGGGTATTTTGGGTCTTCAGGGTATTTTGGGTCTTCAGAGTCCTTGGGGTCTTCTGAGTCTTTGGGGTATTTTGGGTCCTCTTTGTCATTTGGATTCTTGGGGTTGTTTGGGTCTTTTGGATCCTCAGGGTCTTTTGGGTCTTCAGGGTCTTTGGAATCCATTGGGTCTTCAGGGTCTTTTCAGTCTTTTGGGTCTTTGGGGTATTTTGGGTCTTTGGTGTATTTTGGGTCTTTAAAATCCTTGGGATCTTCTGGGTCCTTGGGGTCTTCTAGGTCTTTTATTATATTTTGTGTCCTTAACAGTCTACAGGGTATTTTGGGTCTTCAGGTATTTTGGGTGCTTGGGGTCTAATGGATCTTCTGGGTCCTTAAGGTCTTTTGGGTCTTAGGGTATTTTGGGTCTTACAAAAATTTTGGGTCTTTGGGGTCCATTGGTTCTTCAGTGACTTTTCAGTTTTTTGGGTCTTTTGGGTCTTTGGTGTATTTTGGGTCTTTGGGATATTTTGTGTGTTTGGGGTTCATTGGGTCTTTTTGGTCTTTTGGATCTTCAGGGTATTTTGGATCTTCAGAGTCCTTGGAGGGTGTTCTGAGTCCTTGGGGTCTATTGGGTCCTTTTTGTCATTTGGGTCCTTGGGGTTGTTTGGGTCTTTTGGATCCTCTGGGTCTTCTGGGTCTTTGGGGTCCATTGGGTCTTCAGGGTCTTTTCAGTCTTTTGGGTCTTTGGGGTCCTTTGGGTCTTCAGAGTCCTTGTGGTCTTCTAGGTCCTTGGGGTCTACTAGGTCTTCATTATCTTTTGTGTCTTTAACAGTCTACAGGGTATTTTGGGTCTTTGGGTATTTTGAGTGTTTGGGGTCTTCTGGGTCCTTGGGGTCTTTTGGGTCCTTTAACCGGTGGACACACAGTCTTGTTCAAAGATTGCCCCACTCAAATCTCTCCGAAAGCACGACTCAATGCCTTTAAAACCTAGCCTTATGAAGGACACACACACAAACACACACACACACTCACATACACACACTCACACACACACACACACACACACACACACACACACACACACACACACACACACACATACACACACACACTGTGTTTTATATGGTATATACAGTCACGTGAAAAAGTAAGTACACCCCATGCAAAGTTTTGACTTCTTCAACATATTTCAACATACAGCTATTTGATCTTCATTTCAACAATATTGAGAGATAAAGGTGATAAAATATAACAAATATCATGAAACATTTACATTTTGTAGTCCATTGTATAATTTAAATAAACATAAATGCAAATTTCGCATGTGGAAAAAGTAAGTACACCCTTGACTCTAATAGGTGGTATTGCCCCCTTTGGCAGAAACAACCTCAAGTAGGCGTTTCTTATAACTGTCTACCAGTCTCTGACATCGACTGGGAGAAATTGTTGCCCACTCCATGCAGAATTATTTCAGCTGTGCGATGTTTGAGGGGTTTCTTGCATGCACAGCTCATTTCAAACCCCCCCACAACATCTCGATGGGATTTAGATCCGGGCTTTGACTTGGCCATTCCAGAACCCACCATTTCTTTCTTTTCAGCCATTCCTTGGAGGATTTACTGGTATGTTTAGGGTCATTGTCATGTTGCAAGGTCCACCTTCGGTTGAGCTTCAACTTTCCGACAGATGGCCTCACATTATCCTCAAGCACCCTCTGGTACAATGAAGAATTCATTGTGGATTCTATGATGGTGAGTTGCCCAGGCCCTGATGCAGCAAAGCTGCCCCAAACCATAATATTTCCACCACCATGCTTTACAGTTGGTGTCAGGTTCTTGTGCTCAAATGCTGTCTTTGGTTTTCGCCAAACATGTCTTCTGGTACTGTGGCCAAATAGCTCTACCTTTGACTCATCTGTCCAGAGCACATTGTTCCAGAAGTGCTGGTCTTTGCCTAGGTGTTCATTGGCAAACTTTAGTCTTGCCCTGATGTTCTTTCTGGACAGCAAAGGTTTCCTCCTGGCACACCTCCCATGTAGATCAAATTTGTGCAGCCTCCTTCCAATGGTAGACTCGTGCACTTTGACATCAACAGTGGCAAGAGCTACCTGTAGGTTCCGTGATGACATTCTGGGGTTCTTAGAGACCTCTTTCAGCATCTTGCGGTCTGCTCTCGGGCTGAACTTGCTGGGGCGGCCTGGCCTGGACAAGTTGGCAGTTGTTTGGAATCTTCTCCACTTGTAGATTATCTTCTGGACAGTCGAATGATTGATTTCAAATTGTTTGGAGATCATTTTAAATCCCTTCCTAGACTCATAGGCATCTATAACCTTCTTTATGAAGGCCTCAGAGAGCTCCTTTGACCTAGGCATGGTTACGCCACACACTTCAACAACAAAGAGCAATCCAAACTAAATGTCTGAGGTTTAAATAAGACAGGTTCTTCCAAGACCCTCTCTAAAGATGTTCTAATCATTTGCACCTGAGCTGGTGCACCTGATTATAATTTTAGGTACTTGAAGTAGTGATAAATGTAGGGGTGTACTTACTTTTTCCACATGCAAAATTTGCATTCATGTTTATTTAAATTATACAATGGACTAGAAAATGTAAATGTTTCATGATATTTGTTATATTATATCACCTTTATCTATCAATATTGTTGAAATTGCAGATCAAATAGCTATATGTTGAAATATGTTGAAAAAGTCAAAACTTTACATGGGGTGTACTTACTTTTTCACGTGACTGTATATATATATATATATATATATATATATATATATATATATATATATATATATATATATATATATATGTCGGAATGGGACTTAGAACTTGGGACTCAGAAGACTCAGAGAAAGGAGCAACGGATATATTTATTAGAACTCGTTACACAAGCTTGCGGAAAGCAGAATGTCGCAGGAGGCTCACACAAAATGACCAACACTACAACAAGATGCTCTGAAAAAATTCGATTTAAACTTGCTATATATAAAGAATATAGGGTGTGGCTTTAGCTCACAAGATACAGAGAAAGAATGGGCTCATTGGTCCTCCCACCATCAGTCCCATCCTGTTGTTCAGTTAGTTAAAGGAAGTTCATCCAAGGCCACTCATGGGTTAGCTCAGATAAGGAGATGGTCAGCAATATGTGGCAACATGTTTACAACTTTCTGTATAGAGACCTTGGTTGGGGAAGTACAAAGGGAGTGGACACTCATAAATGTGTCAGCCTACAGGATATTGGCAAAGTCATATGGGAGGCTGAGAGATAGCAGCTGCAACCAAGGCCAAAGAGGGGAACTAAGAGATTATGCCAACACGGGGCAAGAGCTCACAAGCACAGAACTCCTTATTAGGGTATTACACATCCTCAATGCACAAGAAAGGACTAAGTATTATAAAAGAATACAGCAATCAGTCAAAACAAAACATATAATTGGTTATACTTGGTAATTGGTAGAGCAGCAACAATTAACAAAGGGGGAGGGGCATACCAGCTCCCTACATACCGCCCTTTTGGATCTAAGATACAACGTTATCTACGAGCCAATCAAAGGCCTTTATTTCAAACCTCAAACAAAGCAGAAACAAAACAAATCAGGAAAGTCAGTCAACATATCACGCGAAGGCAGCCCAGTGAGCATGTAGTGCCCAAAGCACTCCACATCGCACCCAGCAGGATGATTCGTGTCTGTATGTGAGTAGCAATGTAAGTCCGTAAAGACAGGGTGATCAAATGGCATGTAAAATCCTCCGAGAGTATTGAAATAGGCAGTGTCACTAAACATACCACGCGAATACAGCCCAGTGAGCATGTCCCGCACCCAAAGTACCACACATCGCACTCAGCAGGATGATGTGGGTGTATGCGGGTGTATGTGGATGTATGATGTAAGTCAGGTGTAGATGGGTGTATGATGTGAGACCGTAGAGGCATGAAGATCGAATAGCGTGTCAGATCCACAACGAAGACCTCTGGGTCCACCGGGGTCCACACCCAGGAGGATCTCCCGACCCACCCCTGGTGCACAGAGGTGCGGCCAGGACTCCCCCCCGACTGGAGCTCGCCCAAGCTTAATCAGGTGAAATCCTTGTAGATCTTCAGCGCTCAATCGATATTCATGTTCATGAGGTCTCTTATGTGCTGGTGATCTGGGGAAGACACAATGTCATCAGTATCAGGTGGCTTAAACCTATGGCCAAAAAACAAAGCATAACGGTCCAAAGGAGGGAGAGAAACTTCCTTTGGGTCAAAGTCGAGGTCGTCCGAGGCGATGCTGCTTTCACCGCCGTCATCCATGGACGAATCTTCAAGACAATCAGATTCGGAACTCAGAGTATCTCCAATGTTGAGTTCCTCACCATCCAGACTCGGGTTTGCAGTTGGGTCCAACTCCAGGATTGGGTCAGTGATGTTTGACTCACTGTGAGCTTGTGAGACATAAAGGTGAGCTCGTGAAACATAAAGAGGCAAAGCCTGCATTGAGACATAATCATCAGTCGGGGACCCTTGCAAGTGGCCCACATCATCATCAGTAACATTATTCTCAGGTGGCGTAGGCCTGCAGCGTAGGCGGCCAGCAACAGTCATAGCCTTACACATCGAGAACAACCGAGAGGTCCCCCTTAGGTACTCGTTGACGTCTGCATGCGACATGTTGGGGTCCAGAGTAATCGGTGTCCTGGCAGCCTGAAACGCTCTGAGGTCCGCAACTGTGTAATCAAAATCATTATCGGTAATATCAATAATGGAAGAACAATCTTCGGAAGCGGAGATCTCATTGTCGCGGCCCAGTGACTCGTTCGGGTCGTCGTTCCAGGATCCGCGATCTGCAGTCACGTCGACGGCAGGAGTGTCATCCGGACCCACGGTCAGCTTGTCGGTCCTCACCATGGCCTTTTCTGGTGTCGCCTTCAGTGTCCATCCTGTGGTAAACTTTCTCACACACGCAAGGACTAAAGCCTTGATTAGTACACAGCAAACCACGATTCCAAGGACTATTGCCAAGGCGGTCAATATCCACTTTACTATCGTACCCGTCCATCCTTTAAACCAGTCAGTAAGCCACTGGTGGGAGGCTTCCCGATCCATTCGATCCCTTGTCAATATATGAGCACTTTCTCTTAACCTTATAATAGCAGCACTGACCCCTTGTGAAGGATCAGGAATAAAAGTACAACATCTACCCTCAATTATCCCACATACCCCTCCTCGTTCTGCCAGTAGCATATCTAACGCAACCCTATTTTGCATAACCATTGTACGCAGGTGGACAACCGTGTCCAACATTTCGTCATGTGCTGTAGCGGTGTCGTTGGCCACCTGTTCTAAGATTAACGCAATTTTGTCAATGCGGTAACTGTTCATGACCGTCCCAGCCCATGGGAAGAAGAAACTAACGGCTTTCTCCCAATCAGCGCCGTGTAAGATGGTGGTGTCGTCGTCGTGCCAATAGGTGCTTCGTTGTGTCCTTATGAGTGCAGTGGTATTATGCAAGTGTTGTCGCATTTCCATCTCTGGGAAAACTGATCCTAAATAGCAAATTCCTCCCCAATTATCAAGTAAATATGGGTAAGCTTTATTCCCGCATACAAACATGGTCCCGTGCGGAGCCACTAAATGGGTGGTCATGCAAGTGCGAAGGTCTGGGATAGTGTTTGTTCCGTTTTCCCCTTCCCATGCCAACTGGAGGTGTGTGAGGTTATGTAGGGGCGAACTTGTAACATTCACTAACAGCCTGTGTTTCCCTTCCCTAGGGTCCGCGAGGAGGGTATCTCTACACACGGATTTGCCTACCATTATTTGGCCCTTTCCTTCTAAGCAAAGGGCCCCCCTGGTCCGTGTTACCATCGGCATGTTGTGTCCTATCCTTTGGTTGGCGGCTTTTCCTGCCGCCTCGTCCGCCCTTGCATTGCCCCGAGCAACGTCAGTGTCCGCCCTTTGATGGCCGCGACATTTGATCACCGCAATAGCGCGGGGAAGCAAATTGCTTTGGAGTAGCCCTTCCACTCCTACCATGCGCACCACAGTCCATATCCACCACAATTTACCTGTACCCTCTACCTATTTTAAACTACTATCCACGGGTATTCGTGAAGGGGGTCCATCTTTCCCAACCACTCCCTTCGCACCAGCCACTCCACGTTGTCCATAAACCTCTGAGACACACACACAACCTGTCCATTTCACAGTGAGGTGGGGTGCAGATCAATTCTGAAATAACAAAGAGGGTTTTGTCTGAAATTCGTCTCATGAAAACCCATCCAAGAGTCCAGTGTGACAGACAGACAGACACAGACACTGTGACACACAGAAAACCCCAGGTACACATTCAAACCAGCTTGTCCCCAGATCCACAAATGTTCACTTTCTCCCATTACAATCCCCTTATTTCATTCCCTGTGCAAATTAAACCGACAGTTCAACCCAAGGTCGCAGCACGAGTCGGGCCTGGTGTGGGAGTGAACCAGATAAGACTTTGGCTGAAATGTCTGCTGGCCCGACCAAGCCTGTTTATTAGATTAAAGGAAACGCATTTTAAATGCAGTGAATTTTCTTCTAAAAATGGCAAAATGAAATTGGACGTAGCTTTTTAAAGCACTTTTGACAATTTCCACTTTGGACTTTTGGTCCAACCACCACTTTTGGTTTTGGTCAAACTTTTGACTTTGTCCAATTTCCAGCTAACGTTAACCTTTAATTTAAACCAAATTGCAACTGAAGTTGCTTTCCTGAACCCAGGCAGTTACATACATCCCTGCTCACGCCACACAAGATGACAGGTGATCCACTTTCAACAGATACCACACTACACAGAAACCCTTGGCAATGCAACAACCAAACTCCCAAAACAACAACAACAAAACATCCAATCCACCTCAATGGCTCACCTAGCAGCTCATTGTGTCCCTGTCTATCTCTTCTTGCATCTACACTGTTCACAGCAAGTCCAATTCATCCATCAAGCCACAACATATACCCAGAGTATATGTAACAACCACTCAAACTTAATCCAGCTGCACATACCATTTTCCCAAAAACTCACAGGGCAGTCAAAATCCAGACCAGTCATGCATTTACATGTAAATATTAGGTATAGTATCTAAAATTAAACAAATGGTCGACTTGCGGCTCACAGATGAAAAGCTTGTATCTTTAAGATTGATCTAAGCTTCCAACATTTCAAATCGTCACTTGAAACATCAGCTTATATCAAAAATACTTGCTCATTCCTGGAATCGCACGTTCAACCTTTTGTGTCATGACACAATATCTATTTAAATAACTATTTTCCATTTATACATTCATAGAAATGTTAGCGTCGGTCACAATCCACATGGATTGTAGCTGTCAGCGAGCGAGCCATCCATTCCAACCAAGTTATTTCACACAACCATTCTCCATACACCTGGTTTTGCACACCTGTGCCCACACACTGACTCCAGGCTTCTTCATTCAATACAATGCACTCACCCACACTCACAATACTCTGCTCAATAGACAATACTCTTCTACACACACACACAGCATCATTTGATCTGACTACTCCCTTCTGAAACTTGCGCTTTGCAGTCGCCCCTTATATTATTGCGCTCCCCCATCACTACAATCCACCAACGTGCTCCACCACAGGCATCATGCCACCACTCAGCCCCACAGCCACCCATGGC